>NC_088854.1:51716090-52030257 GCF_963853765.1 Magallana gigas
TCCTCGCGCACCCAGGAGAGCGATTTACTCCTCACAGCTTCCAACGAGGCAGAGTCCTCCAGGACCGGAGTAGACTCAGGTGTCCTGTCTGTGACTCAGTCAAGTGAGAAATATCAGGATCAAGAGGCTCTGGACTCGCAGAGGAGCGATGGACTTGATGCATTCAGACTCAGGTCTTTGACTCATGAGTTCAACAAGGATTCTCCTAGGGATCAAAACTCAGATACAGGAATTCACTGTCCGTACAAATTACGTGAAGATGATTCTTCCTCAAACTCAAATGTGGGAAACACTCCTAGAGATTCTCACAGTAAAAGCAGCACACCAAGGGGGAGCACCCCAAGAGACCCATACTCTGTGTCAAACGGTTCCAAAATGTCTGATCCATCTTCTCTGGGGTTCCAGTACCAAGGAGATATGTCTTCTAGAAGTCACATCTCAGCAAAGAGCAGTTATCAGGATGGTGGTGGAAAATCTCCAGTGGACGTTGCATTCGGTTTAGCAAATGAGAAAAACTCTAACGTGAATTTTAATTCAAATGAAAAGAAAATGGAATCAAAGGACATGTCCGTCATAGAGGAGAATGCCGATGAAAGTGGAGGGGAAGGGGATGAGAAGTATTACCATAGATACAGGGACATCCTAGATGAACAGGACAGTGAAGGTTCGGAAGTGGAAAGTGAGGCCGACATAGTGGTACCTAGAACATTAAATGATGTGTCTGGGAAGTTTGGGGGGATTCCAGGCCATGAAGCCCACTCCAATGCTGGACCAAGGGAATCACCAAGAGAATTCCATCAAAGTGATCACACCATGCCTTTTGAGGTTGGAAGTTCCAGAAGTGGGTCTAAATCAAACTCTGGCAGTAAGAAAACTTCTGAGGCGGAGCTGTCAGACCTAGAAGAATTGCATAGAGAAAACCTGCAAGACTCCAGGTGTGAAAAACACCAGTTTTATGTGGAGAAAGACAGCTGGTTCTCGGATGAGGAAGGTGACCTTCACAGGTCAGGTTATGACCCCTCTTTTACACAAAGGTCAACAAGGATTGTTTCTTTGGAAGTTGATGTGGAGGAAAACTTGCAAGAAATTGAAATTGTTGAAAAGGACAGTTGGTTTTCATCAGATCAAAGCAAATCCAATTTAGAGTCATCAGATCCTCCCAATGAAAATGACAACAGCGAGATGAATTCGTATGTGAGGCATTCAAAACACTTGTTATCGAAAGTTAAACTTGATACCATTTCTTCTGTGGGAAGTAGAGAATATGATAATTTCTACATCGAAGAAAGGGATTTATTAAACAATGTGGAATTAGACTCTGTAACTTCAGGAACAAATACGCAAAAGGGAGAATCTGTTTACAATTCTACTGCATCATTCCACGTCAGGAAAAGTAGTGACCTTGAAAATTACCATGAAGAAAAAATGACCCATGACTGTGTGCCAAAATCTCCAAAGGAAATCTATAACCATGTTGTTAGTGAACTGGAGGAATTCTTTGAACATTCAAGGTCAGAAAATGTCCAAGGTCATTTCGCAGATGATAGTGAGGAAGAAGAAGAGGGAGACAATTTTCATCGTTTGGGAGAAGCAGAAAATGGAAGCTCTGATGAAGAAGAGGTTGATATTGAAGTACAACAAACCAATCACGGAAAGGGAAAAGACACTAATCAGCAGATTCCTAATTTCTTTTTACCTGTGGAACACCTGCAGGAGTCAATGAAAGTCCTCCATCTGGCCACCAAAGCTCAACCAGGGAATGATTCATCAGAAGTTAAGGTATGATAGTCTTAATTCAGTTGCTCTGCTTTTTTTTAATACTACATGTCATACTTCATTGAGGCATCATCAGAGATTTACACCATACATGTACATAGTAATACTCAGGCTAGATTTATATAGGTTATAGCTAAATATATAGTGTAAAACAAGTACAGCAGGGTTTTATTTTAATTCAAAAGAAATATAAAGATGTATAACAATTAGAAATTGCATAGGGAAGAACATTGACATAAAATATGAACATTTTAATAGGTAAAAGGAGAGTGTAAGTGGAATAAAGTATTTGTCTGGGTACTGATTTTGTATTGATACATGTAGTTGTAACAAGTTCTCTAGTGAATTGATGTGCAAATGTCCTGTAATTTGATAGATATTCTTCATTTAGAAATTGATAAAATGTAGTACCGGTATGTACATGTATGAAACATATGAGAGTTTTATCTTTTATATCTTTAATTAAGTATTTTATTTTACCGTAATAAAAAATTTTATTTTGAAGATTATGGATCCTCAGCGCAGGGAAGAGAAAAGTCAAGCTGCAGCAGAAATGAAAAACAAATTGAGTCAAAATGTAGCCCAGTCCCGATTTGCTAATGGTCCAACTAAGAGCAGACAACTCCCTACAGCAGAGGAAGCCAAAAGAATTGCAAAGATTTTCTCCTCTAAGCATTCTAAATAACTGTGAAACAGAGATATACAAAAAATTTTGTTACATGACAGTGAAATGTGGGAGCATAGAGAATCAATATAATCATATGACAGTGAAATATGCAACTTCGCCAATATTCTAAGGTACATGTAATTTACCAAAATCATATGACAGTAAACTATGTAACTTCACTGATATTTTAAGGTGCGTGTAAGTTTACAGTTTTACCGTAGAACATAGGATGATAGTTGTCCACTATGTTTATCCCACATACTTTGCCACAGCAGCCAGGGAATTACTAGTTTTAAACACTGTCTTTCTTGTCCCACCACTTTCATGTGTATAATCCTGTTCATCAAGTCTTTGTAGATGGATTATAGATCTAGTCATTTTGTCCCCAGCTTTTAATATTTTCTTTAGAACAACACACATAGGAGAATTAGAAGTTATTCTCATGAAGCCAAGTTTCCATAGAAGCAGTGTAGTTTATTATCAACCTAGGTTTAGATGACTCTCCCGAAACTACAGGACAGTAATTGTTATTGCATTTATTTCATTGTTAACTTATTGTTATGTACTTGTCATTGTTTTTACCTGTTTATATTGCATCAAACTTACTTTTTATCTGTGATATCGAAGAATTATTCAGTTTGGTGTAAAATATGTAAATAGCATTTGTACATATAACTGTAGATTTGCCTGCTTTGAGTCAAGATTTTAGAAAACTCATTGAATATGATATCCATGTCCTGTTATTTTTCTCAACATAGAATATAGAAATTTAGGTATATCTCTGTAATTTTATAACCTATCAAGCTCTAGGGGCTGTCGGTGCTTTAGGAATTGAAACTTTTCTTTAAATAACATGCTGGCTTGAAATTTTTAAGAATTTATCTTTTTATATGATAGAAAGCTAGCTGCGTTTTTTTGAAAAAGATAATCTCGTATTTATTGGACGAAATCTCTGTGTGGCAGATCTTTTGTTTAGTGTTTGTACATTTGTAAATAACCCATTATTTATTGCATCAAACTCAGATATTGAATACTTTTGATATTACTTTAGAAAGAAAAAATAAAAATATGAAATAAAAATATCAAAACAATCACGGAAGCTTTTCTTTTCTCAACCTATATGAGTATTTGTGCGTGATTGACATCCACTCCTCTGAAATTAAATATCTAGGAATTGTTTGTATATTAAGGTGGAAATGTGACTTAACAAGTAATATAATCGCAAATTATTTTGATCTTGATAAGCTCATCTGCGCAAACATGGTATGACTTTGTACAACGCATGTGTACCACGGTGATGTTTCTGTTGATTTCAGTTTGTTTATAACAGTATGATATAAACAATTTACCGTGTTAGGAGTAGAGGACCTCAATTTGTTTTCTGGCTACAAACTGTTTACATTGGGGCGTTATCAGGTGCGGTGTGGTTTGATTTTTCATGCTTAAAAAGTTTGTTAAACGTTGAAATGTTCCTATTGACTCCGCATACTAGATTTATATTAAACTAACTCATAATTGCATATCGACAGCAAACTATACCCGCTTTCTGAGAACAACCTCCCTGATGGAAGGGAACCACCCATGGAGGAATGAGACTTCTGATCGACGTTTTTCCTCCATGTAATTATTAACGTTCTCTCAAACATACTCGAAGCTGGTATAGTCGCTTACATTCACAGTATTATGAATTAACGACATGCATGTTACGCATTTCAAAAGGAAATGGGAGTGGTAAAAGAGAATATACCAGACAACATGTCATTTGCTTTTTTCAGCATTGCATTTAAAAAGGTTTTTTTTTTTCAAAGCATGAATTTTAATGGGATATTTAAGCCTATTGCGTATTTTCTCAACATCAAAATTCTTAACGAAAATTTTTATGTCTATTCAATTATAAGGTTTACACAAAGCAAACAAATAATAGGTAACCATATTCCACAACATTGAATTACCTACCAGAATCGTTAATTTGATTTTATTGGCGTCGTTACATTCAATAGAAACTGAATAGTTTTGCAGTATTTTATAATATTAATAAAGTATTCCACCACATGGGTATTTCGTCCACTAAGTTCTTTATTTAACTTATAATAAGTTTTTGTTCAAGAGAACAGAGTGGATAAAATGTCACTATTTTTTTACCCAATTATTTTGAAATTATTGTATAATATTGATGATTATCCAATCGTCTCATGGGTTTTTTTTGGTTTTAATTTGGGGGGGGGGGTTGTAAAACAAATTTTAAAAAAAACAAAAAACCACATGTACAAGGGTTGATCCAAAAGTAATGTCACACTATGCACCGCGCATCAAAATTTTCCTTATCAAAAATTAAATTCGAATGAAAATTTTTATGAAATTTCGTAGAAAACACTTAAAGATATTGATGTTTATAGCATGATATATGTGACATCGCCGCGTCATGAATTTACATCTTTTTAAATATTTGTATACATGAATAAATTACATACTTTAAAATTTGAAAATGTCCCAAACAACACAATATTTAAAACAGATATTATTATTAACTTTTTCTAACTATTTTGAAAAATAAGGGACCGTTACTGTCCATTTCGGATATCTAACCAATGTTTTTTGTCTCTAGATCAAGGGATAAAAAGGCTGAACATGCGAATAGTGATACGATGCATTTTTTGATTCGATGGATAGAAATCACTATAGAAAATGAACTGGAATTGATATATCAACCTAAAATTGAGAGTGAGTGAACAGGGTACCTTACACGTGGTTCTAATACCTGATAAAAGCATATGTCATGATAATAAATAAATTAGATAGATAGAAGACATACGCTCTGAAGGAAAATTAAACCTGGGTTCTTGTAAACGTCAATGGCTTTATCATAAAGCTAAGTTCATGACTTCTTGAAGAGACCTTGACAAACTGATCGCACATTAAATAATCCAATATCCTACTTCATCGATTACAAAAAGATTAATTAGTTACTTTATGAAGAAAAAAAATGTAAAATAGACTATCGCGGCGAATTTATATAGAGTACTAAATTACGAAATTCTACCAGAACGCCAAAGATCTAGAAATGACGTCGCTAGCGTGTGGTGACTATCGTTACCTCATGCTCTACAAAATATATTATCTTCAGATATAATTATCATAACGCATTAAATTTTTCAGATCTGAATTGAATTAGGTAGATATCTCAAAGCACGAATTTTTATCCCTTTACGCGGATTTTTTACGATTTTATCGCATCTGTTACATTACTTTTGGATCAAGTTCGTAATTCTTCCATACAGTAGCCTATACCTTTTCTTGAGTATGTTATCGGTGTAATATACGAGCTACAGTAAGCAGTTCGATCTAATAAAAAAAAAAATTCAAACAAGGTGCACACATTTCTGAACAGATTTTGGGATTTGTCTCTTGTCAAACATAAAAACATCACTATTCACTAATCATATGATACATGTACAAGTAATAGATATAAACCGGATCACATTTTGAATATTTTGTAGTTGAGTTTAACTTATTGATAAAGATGCTTTCAATCCGATCCGGGAGCTAGGGGAGGGGGTCCTGTCCTCAAGCACATTTGGCTTTAGTGTTACAAGTTGAAACTGCACAATTTTCGGTTGGTGATTTGATGCAGCATGCCATGCCATGGTCAATACAATATGACTGCATTCAAAGACAGCCTTGAGTATAGGAAAGTAGTGTGACATAATTTTAAAATGTATTCAAACGTGGACGACAATCACGGGCACCCGACATAAGAAAAATACAAATCTTTTAGATTTACGATTTTTCCCTCTTCTATCACAATAAGTATAAAATAGACCAAGAGTGGAATATCTTACTTAAATATGTTTTATGTCAGGTGCCTTTGGAGGAATATTAGAACCGTCTCTGGTTCCTTTTTTTCTTTAGATTCCTGATATTAGTTTTCACGTTAATCATTCTCTTCCGTTCTTTTATCACTGCTACTGCACGGTCACCCGGGGCTGTCACTGTGCCATTCTCAGCATCGGAAACGTCCCCGGTCTTAAGTTTGCTTCGCGGCATCAGAGTGAGGACCAGGAATTCCATTAACTCCAACACCGATAGCAGACTCGCCCCCAGGAATATCCCCATCAGACCACCGATGTTACCTACAGGAGAAACCCCACAAAACATTTATTATTAATTCTAGATCTACAGTCTAGTAAATCATTGCATTATGATATTAATTTTATAAATATCATTATTCCAATATCTCACTATCATTAAGTCCACACCTGCTCCTGTATTACAGTACTTATTGTGTGGCATTTGTCTATACTGTATCAGTGCATTACTGTAGTTGTAAAATAAGCACATGATTCTGGATAACGCCAATGAGTTTTTGTATTACAGTATACGTACCTATAATTGTTTTGTTTTGTACTTACTAAGAATTTGGTAGATATCAAACTCTGGACTCTCCGTAATAAAAGCCTCTATCAACGAGTCATAGTAAATCTTCAACTCAATAAAGTTGTTCCTGAAAAAGTACGTATGTGCTCAATTATCCCATAAGAAAGACAGGAGGGGGGGGGGTCTAATATACATGGCTGATGTAGGTACAAACATTTTATTTGGGGTAAATAAAAAAATATAGGCGAAACATAAAAATGTATAATTTTTTTATGTTTGATATTCATAATATAAATAAGGTTTTTTAAGGCAGATATACAATTGAATAAAAAGTATCATGTAAATTTAGTTCAAATTTTTTTCCCATAATATTTCATGATAGTTGAATATTGTGATTTCTTATTTATTTGTATAGACGTATTCACAGAGCCTACAACATGGCGCTAATCTTGTCATCTGTATATTTTGTCACTTGGTAATTGAAAATGACATCGTTATACGATAACTAAGGAGCAATATTTATAATGTTTTTCTTTAAATCGTTCACAAGAATATTGGTTCAGAAAAAGCGCCTTGCCTTCCGTATTCCGGAGTTGGAAATATGCCCTTTGTAAGGAAATAGTTGTACATGAATTCTGACATGAACCCTGCGTATGATATGGATGTGTCGTATTGAACTGTGTCACACGGCCTCTGGCACCGGCAGTCTGACGAATATCTCTCTGTGGTGGCATTTCCTGCCAAATTTATAGGATCTTGTATTGGTACTACAAACAGCAAGGAGAGAGAGAGAGAGAGAGAGAGAGAGAGAGAGAGAGAGAGAGAGAGAGAGAGAGAGAGAGAGAGAGAGAGAGAGAGAGAGGAGGGAGAGAGAGAGAGAGACTCACGATAAAATTGAAAGCACTGTTCTAATTCTTCGTAATCGCACAATCTCTCTGGTCCTGGCAAGTAAGCGTAAAATCATGCAGATGGAGAATATTCTGATTTTCTGATATATTTTTTTTATCAGTAAATCAGAATATTTGCTTATATCAAAAATGACGGGGAGGCTGTGAAATATTTTTTTAAATAACGATGTTTTCTGTTATCAACACTTTGAATGAAATTAATTAGTCAGAACATTTCCTAACATCAACAATTCTTTGATAATAAAAATCATTTCCTGATATCAGAAATTACAATACATGATGTCAAAACTAATTCAGATCAGAATTCCAATTTTCATATCATAAATTGTTTGATATGGAAAAGTCAGAAAAATATCTCAATAAAATTAACTAAAACTAACTACCGCTAAATAAATCCATATGAAACCAAAGCTTTACTATGAAAGACCATTTACATGTATAAATCGTGGAAATATTAAATATTTACCTGGATACAAAAAATGTCGACAATTCATGCAAATGTCATTCTTGCTGACCAGATAGTTAACCATGCATTCCATTCGACATGCCTTTTCGCTGTATACGGGGTAGCGCAGTAAAGGATTCCCAGTCCCCTGCACGTTAAAACAGCTCCCGTATGGTTCACCCAAGGAGCTTTTCTATTGAACACCGAATTTTAAAATCATCAGTAATACAGGTATGCATAGGCTAATTCTGGCGATGAAACATATACCGCGAAAATCAGAACTCCGCCAAAATTACCCTCTAAACGGTAATTAGCTGCAGAACTGTAGCTCTCCGGGAAAAAATATTTTTTTTCCCGGAGAGCTACAGTTCTGCAGCTCAACGGTAATAAAATACTTAGAAAATGAAATTCCTTTCCCTACCTTAGTTCTGAGAACGACAGCGTCGGCGGATAATCCGGGAGCCACCATGAACCCACCCAGAGAGGGAAGTGGAGCCACCATCGGCTCGTGGAGAACCACCTGTCAACGTCACGAGACAAGGTAGATTTATATTAGATGAGGTTATTAGTGGACACTAGATGAAAACTATGAATACTGACCTGTTACCTACATTTTCGTATGGTTTACATTATGGTACATGTATACAATACATGTATTTGGTGAATTACAAATATTGGAGAGAGAGAGAGAGAGAGAGAGAGAGAGAGAGAGAGAGAGAGAGAGAGAGAGATTGCATTAATGTTAGATGCTTTTATTGAAGATAACTAACTCTTTGCCATTTTTGTCCTATCAAGTTTGCTCAATTCTGCTCAGATGTTCAATTCCGTCAATTCTAACAAAAGGTAGTGATAGATGCTAAAATAAGTGCAATGCAACCATTATTTGATACTGACAACATTATTAAAAAACCTGTAATCAGACTCCTCGACAATGGACAATCGATCCGAATAGTTAATTTGGTCTAAATGGATATTATTGCAGGGCACTGGCAATGAATTATTAATTTTGAAGAAAAATTGCGCAGTTTTAACTATTGCAATTTGAAGAACTGTTTGCTAGATGGGCCAGGTGCAGGTCAGCACATAATACGAACGAAGGCAATGTTAGGTTTTCCAATTTTTCCATTTAAGATTTGGACATCGGGTATCAGTAAATAAACATGAATTAGTCGAGGTCTTTAAACTCACATCAGTCATTAGTTATTCTGCAGTTATTAGTCAGATAGTCGGTGTCAATATCTAGTACCATTGTTTGTACTAAAAACATGCATTTTAGTCCACATTAGCGTTAAATTACGTGAAATTCATGCCTTCTTTACATGTAAGCTCAGAAAAGACTTATTTTACATTATTTTTTTTTTTAAATTCCTATTTCCGTAATTTGTTTACCGAATTGGAAAATCATAAAAAAAATTATGTACATGTAATCCCCTTTTACAGGGAAATTAAAAAATGAAAGAAAAAAAAACATTGTCTGTTTTGAAAGCCAGTCATTTGAACCTTGATCCCGGCTTGAATTGTAGCAGAATAGAAATAGTCCTCCTGCCGGATGTCCACAAACACCCGCAGTCCGCCGTCACTTCCGGTGAAAGATGAATGCTGCCGCTGGTTCGCTTCTCTGTTAAAAGTGAAGCAAACGCCCATCTCGGTCAGGGTAGTTTTGAACAAATTTGAACAAGGTTCTAAGGCGCCATTCCACGTGCAAATCGGCAGCATCTCTTCAATCGTGTTCGAATACTGATAGAGACAGTTCAGCATCTGTTCGCCGCTGGGTAGTAACCCATTCACAAATCCCAAACCTGGTGTCAGGCGGTCCTCTATGACCAACGTCTCACCAAAGTTTAGGAAGACTTTATCCAAATTTGCGAAGACCGTTCCATTGCACTGTGGTATCGTCTTTTTGACCATATTCATGTTACAGATTGTGACCGCTGGAAATTCGAGGTTCTGTTTGTTTTCTGCAGATATTCTTGTAACTGTTCGATACTGAAGGAAAATTGTGATCGCCTCTACAATGAAAGCGATCAGCGCACACGTCATCAGAAGCGTCAGGAGCAACCAGACGAACCTATGGAGAAAATATGCTACAGTAAAACCCAACTATACTGCGGTAAAAACAACTAAATATGCCGAATTTGTATGTTCCTTAAGCAAAAAAAGGTGGTGCGCGTCGGAAATGTGAAATCGTGGTAAATCTGTAAGTTTTTTATTTGCGCAAATTGTTCTGCGATTTAAATGCCGTTAATTTTTTGATTGCATACAATACCGGGCATAATATTTTCGATGTGTAAGTAATTAATTGGACAAAAAGCGAGAAGAATGGGATCATTGCGAAAATAATTGGATATACGGTATGGTGGAGTTTCTTTTTCGACCAGGCTTAGTGCTCTTAAATATTTACTTTATCAGGTTAAGCAAATTAATAAATGGAAGTTCGTAAAACTTAGCATGCAGGAGTGGTTACCTCCGCCTTCTCCAGCTAGCGTTGCCAGCCTTGTTAATTCCGTGAATAGTCGTAGAAGTCACAAACTCATCCAGTTGTTTCCGCATAATCCCAGAATTTCACGACAACCATAGACGCATGTCACCAAGATATTCACGACAACCATAGACGCATGTCACCAAGATATTCACGACAACCATAGACGCATGTCACCAAGATATTGAATGACCATCAAGAAGCGCATGAACTTAGTCAACAGGTGATAAATAATTAAAGAATTAAGTGCTGCTACGGGTAATTTATTACGACCCACGTCCCAATACGGTCATTAATGTACTTATCTTTATGATAACCAGTTACAAATTGGAATGAGACCTGATGTCTTTCTATACATATCCATTCACACAGTAGATATCATATGAGGGTACATCCCTGCCTCCATAGTAAAAAATATGTTAATGTTAACAATGAGTACTCTCTCTCTTTCTCTCTCTCTCTCTCTCTCTCTCTCTCTCTCTCTCATTTGACTATCTTAATTAATCAAAGGATTTAATTGTCAAAAACAACACACAAACAAAACGAATGCTTCCATACGTACGTGTTTACTTCCAAGTTACGAACATTTTGTCACAATCGTTAGAAAAAAATCGACGTATAAAGTTTGAATCTTTTGAAAAGCAAAGCAAAATGAATGTAAAAGGTTGGCAACATATTACATTTTTTTAAAAATCAAGTATTTTTGGTTCAAATTAATATCATTTATTTAGTACTGAAAGTGTATAGAACATTTAGAAAAATAGTTTTTTTTAATGTGACTTAAATGAGAGAAACGGATTAATTAGATAAATTGATGATACGGATAAAACATTAAGTGGTACACAGCTCTAGATTTACTGTACTAAAAAGGAAAATGAAACCAACTTCATGAAAAATAAATTAGAAGGTGATAAAACAGTCCTTTGATCTTTTACTTTGCAGCTGACGAAACAGCAGGGTCCTTTTTATGATATTTAATTGCATAAACACAACAAAGGCTTTCATAGTCCGATCAACAAATGCATACAAATCATTAATATGTAACAATAGTTTATTTTGAATGATATAACGCTGCAAAGAGGCTTTCTTAATTTTATCGTTTATATTATATCAGAAGAACATGTTTCCTTAACCATTAAAACTTTATTTAAATTCTATTCAAAATTCTGTGTTCATATGGTAATAAATGGTTGAAAATAAAACATTGCTTTCTTTGATGTTTCTTGTCGGTACATGTACACTTACTTGCCAGAAGTATTTCAATTTTTTCTGTTTTCCCTATATATTTCATTGAAAACAAGACTTATTTTTAAAAAAGTTTTCTGGTGTTTCTGTTTTGGTCAGCTTTTGAAGAAATTTATATTGATTCGATAGGTTCAATGTGCACTTTTTGACATACATTGAAATAGTTTTTCTGACAACTCAGTCGTAGAATTTGTTTTTCTAAACACAACACTAAGATATTATATATTATATTATGATTAACTCTACTATTTGTCTTTTACTTACGTCGTCTCTCTGTTTCATGTCAAACGCTGCTTTATTGAACATTTATAATGCTGTTATTTTCCAACGTTTCAACTACTTTGTACTGTTTGGTGTGCGGCCATAACAATGGCCAAATTTGAGGAAAAAAATTTAAATTACAGAAAATTGCAGCTAGAATTATACTGAACGTTAAAACCAATCATACTTCCTCTGTTGACATTTTTAGAGTTCTTCAATGGATGCTGATTCAGGATTTTTTGATATAACGAAAACTTTTGTTAGATTTTAAAATTTTAAAGGATATGACACCAGAACACATTAGTGTTTTTAGATATGTAAACCAAGTAAGTACTAGAGAAACAAGAAGTAGTGTAAGTGGTTTGTTATATGTACCAAAATCGAGGACTGAATATCATAAGCGCTGTTTTAGATTACCAACAGATAGTTTATGGAATCAACTGTCAGATTATGTTCGAACGTTTAACAGCATGGCTTATTTAAAACAAAGTACGTAGGCTGTAACAGTACTATTTAGCCGAGTAAATTTTATAGATTATCAAGTCAGTGTATGTATATATATACTATATATTTATTGATGAGTGTGTATATTTTATTTATACTATTTATCTATGTGTTTTCTTCTTCTTTTTGTATACAGTTGTATATGTTTTATACAGGACCACAATGTACGTTGTTGTGCTATCCTGTCTAAATAAAAGACTTTTATATTTTCTTTATGTAAATATATAATACATGCAAAAAATGTCCAATTCTTTTTCAATTCGCCAAGAGTGATTTTTTTGTACTTTTGAAAATGGACATGTACTTTATCGAATTAAAACTGATTAAACTACAATAAAGTGAATAAGATCACAGGTAACAGCAGGGAGTCAGGAAGTTGTGTTTTTTACTATATAAAAATAGGGGCAACCTTGCATGCATCACGTGCATGTGCATACCAATTGAACCAAAGAGTCTGACTTTTAGTATTTTCATAGCTGCAGAACTGTAGTTCCATGGGAAATTTGGGTTGATGGACCGTCAACCCCAATTTCCCTGGAGCTATAGTCCTGCAGCTAGTATTTTCAGTACTTAAATTATTTTGAAAGTAGAGGGACACCCCCCCCCCCCCCCCCCGTCTCTTCGGGTGAACTTATGTAAATGAATAACTTATTCACCAATTTAGTGTTATATACTAGTGTTAAATATCATCATTTAAACAGATGTACAAATTACACACAACAAAAAACGACATATCGTTCTCGGGTTTTCTGTTTTGCAAAATATGAATCTTGTTCATGTTCCATAGCTTGGCATGTTTTTTATTTTTTAATTAGCTGCAGACCCATTTTTATATTAAAATGGGCTAAAAATCAAGAAGAGTATACGGTCTCGAACAATGCATTGCGGACGATTTGCTAAAAGGGTTACTTAGCAATCGTAACTATATATACAATATGATATGTGCTCGGTCATTTCCGCTCGCAAAAAATAACTTTTGCGAGCAGAAATGTCCGAGTAGTTACATGTACAATTAAAAAGGTTAGGCCACCAATAACGCGTTTCCGGTTATCAGAAAAATATTTGTTATTTGCGTGGACCGTGAGGTCCACGCAGAAATCAGGGTCCACGCAGAAAATATATAAGCGAGGTTAAACCGGATGCTATGGAGAACATTAAGCCTGCGCATGAGCTAGCCTGGTTCCTGTGCTAATGGGTAGCTCAGGGAACCAGGCCCTGGGGCCATAAAACTTAGACGAGCTTACTTTTGATCTAAGTCTCACTTTTACAAAAGGAACACATAGTGGAAAAGTGAGACTGAGATCAAAAGTGAGTTTGTCTAAGTTTTATGGCCCCGGGGCCAGGCTAGCACACGTTATCAGAATCGGGATCGGGATTCCGTATCATATGCACACATAAGTTCAAAGGCGCTGTAATTGTAAAGTTCAGTTCAGAAACAAAGTATTCCTTTTAAAGAAATGATTGGCATGTGATATGAACTATCAGTATTATGAAATAAGTTAATGTTATGCCGAAACTACAACATGCATCACATAGCATAATTTGCAATGTTTTGTTGTTTTCCGAATACACATGTAACTTAACTTCACTTTTGCAGTAGGCGAGGGTAGAGTACTTCCCGATTATTTTTTTAAAGCATTTAAGTATGGTTGAATGATTATGTCACTGTATAAAAGTTTAAATCTCAAGAACAATGCATCAAAATATAAAAATTTTAATTTACACTAAGCTGTCACTTCATAGTAACAAAGTAGTGCGAATAGTAGAATTCACCGAATGCCTGATACTATACATGCAAACTTCATTCATAGATAGATCATAATTATTTTAGAAGTATGAACCCTTTTAATTCTGAGATAAAAACTCTATACATACATGTATACGTAATACAACGTACAAATTTAGTGGTTAAAAGCACAGGGGCCAAGCCCGTTTAACATTAATTTCAATGTAACCATAAATAGAGAAAGGGGTCGAACTCTGACCCAGATAAAACAACTACCAGCTCGCTTCAAAAGCCTAATAAATCAATTAATTTTTAAAACACTCGCAATATTCAGAAAAGTAATGTCTAAGATACACTCATGCCGAATTTCAATTGATGGGTCCTAAAATAGCGGAGATATACGTCATTATTCTCTCGAAGTCGCCAGATTATTTTTACTCGGACATTTACCGGTCCAGGGCTCACGATGGGATTTTGCCTATGACAACAGCAGTATTGCAACAAGTCGAGAATCATTCTTTTCTGAAAAATACATGCATATTGCGAGTGTTTTAAAAATTAATTGATTTATTAGGCTTTTGAAGCGAGCTGGTAGTTTTTTTATCTGGGTCAGAGTTCGACCCCTTTCTCTATTTAACATTGAAATTAATGTTAAAACGGGCTTGGCTATGGTGTTCCGATGGGGCCACTTCGACCTTTGCACTTTCGCCTTTAGGTCGAAGATGCGAGAGTGCGAAGTTGCGAAGGCGAGAGTGCGACGGCGAAGGAGCAAAAGTGCGAAGATGCGATGGCGAAGGGGCGATACTATTATCGCTCCTTCGCCTTCGCAACTTCGCACTCGATCTCGCCTTCGCAACTTCGCACTTTCGCCATCGCCTTTTTTGATAGCATTCAGAAAGTCTCGGTCGATTACATAGAATATGATGCAGGCACCGTACTCGCCAAGGTTTTCCGATTAATCCATGATATTATTGGTACGCATGCGCTAGGCCATTGTGCTTACTATGAATGTTTATAAATATTTCAATGTGTATATGTGACATACACTATCTTAAGACTAAGATATGTCTCAGATGATTTTTCTTAGGACACATTTTAGTCATAAGAGAGCTTCTCGAAGCCGTCCCAACTTACGACACCTCTTAAAAATCAACCTAACTTTAAGACATCCCAACAGCTGTCTTATCCTCAATAAACTCAACAGTTACATGTATATTGTGAACCACCACTTCTTAAAATAAGTTTGCGAGTATACCTTAAACTTCAATTTCACTGTTCATTTCCTTATTTTCAATTCAATTTTTTTACATGGTCTCCTAAAAATGTGTGTGTGTGGGGGGGGGGGGGGGGGGGGACTCCTTGTTAATTCAATTTTTTGTATGTAAATTCAAGAAAAATCTTTGCTGTGCAAAAATGTGCCCCCCCCCCCCCCCCGATGCTACGTGCCTGCAGTAAACATGTAGATTGTGAACCATCACATCTTAAAATGGGAGGAACTGATATATACCATGTAATCACCATGCAATAATACTTTGGGATATAAACAAGTACACAGACAATAGAAGTACATGGATTTGAATGTTATCGGAAGATACAGCATTAATGGATTCAGTGAATATATTCACCTGTACATTTTTTCTTTAGTTTTATTTGAGTCTAAAATATAACACAAACAATGTATGAATAAATTATTTACGTTGGGGGAGGGGGGGGGGGGTTACGAGGAATAATTTTTAATTTAAAGTTGCTTGTCGGTAGGGGGATCCGAGACTTAATTTCATTAATTGTACCATGATTTTTATCTAGTTTGAATTCAAACACTCACCCCCCCCCCCACCCCCAAACCACGCAAGGTTTATGATACATTGAGTACAATAACTGTTTACTTATTTTAAAAAAAAAAACCAGAAAATTTCCCGTTTAATATTTACACGTAGATTTAAATGAGCCTTTTGTAATGTGTATTTTATTAAGGAAATACTAGTAGTATGCGGCGAATTAATTCTGATTGGAATGTAAAGACAAAATGATAAAAAGAATATCAATGATAGATCCAAATGATAACATTGTTTGAGAAAAAAAAAGACACAATTTAAATTTAATAAAAACATGATGAATATCATTGTATGTATACATATGTACACATGCATGTACATGCACACCATTGTCTACATTTATCTGGGTAAGACATGCATTAAAACATTACAGTTTCAGCATATCAGATTCGCGTGAAGAACCGACAGTTTCCACTACTTAGAACGAATCCTATTTCTCTGCTATGAAAATCTCCATCCCCTCCCACCTCCACTCTGGAGTAACATGGGTTTGATTTATGTAACATGACTTGTAGGAGTGTTTAAAACTCTGTGTCGGGGAATTTCTCCCCTAAGTAAGGTGACCAAGGCTCGATGATATTTTAAATGGAAGATGAAATTAGAAAGAAAATATTTAAGTCACTCATTTTACTAAACGTATTAACATGAACTGCGTGATTAAAAAAATCGAGCAAATAAAATAAATAATCGTCACTGGTGAAGAAATCTCTTAAAATGTAATTGCTTAATATTCAAGTATGTTTATGATAAACACTCACAATACTTTTTGCACATTGTATTTTGCTGATATTTTATTTAGTCAATAGAAGATACCTTAATTTAGGATTCGTCTAAGATAGCTTCGGTTTACATCCTACGATATGTCTTAGAGTGGTCATATGATGTGTCTTAAGATATATCCTAGGAATGTATTAACTTAGATCTTAAGATACTTTCATGAACATGGCCAAATCATGATCTAAATCTAATTATCCCGTTGATTGAGGCACTTCTCTTGTGGTCATGATATAGTTATGTCGTAACGATATTTTTGTCAATGTATTAGAGCTATAGAGGTCATGATATAGTTATGTCGTAACGATATTTTTGTCAACACTGTGTTTTAGAACATATGTAACTTGGAATACAAATCAAATGTCAAAAGTTCGATGTGGAGATATAGAGGTCGCTATATCAATTATCCAGTGTGGTAGACTCTTTTTGTTACCTCCTTACCTCGGCTTGAAAGATCACATCAAGAATCCGTGCATCTCAATTACTTCATGCGTATTGGGTTTCAATCTCGCATTTCAAAATTTTTACGAGTAAATTCTTTTCACTCTGGCAGAATAAAAAAGACCCTAATTAGAACCATTACTAAACAAGTGTAAGCCTCAACTACAAAGTATCAGAGACACCGTTTATTACATGTACCTGTATGATCTAAATTACGAATTTCCGCTGGAGTATTTTTCTGATTAGTATCATATAAACTTCATGACAAAAAAAAATGTTAAAGAACAATTTTCTATTTCATACCGGCTTATAAGTTACGTGGTTTTTTGACGTTGATTGAGGTGTATTGCTTTGATAATTTCGTTGTAATTATTTCATTGTAATCTCTAACAATTTCAACATAACGCTAAAACGAAATGATCCAACCTATCTATTTTCACAAAGGCTCTTTATTTGTCAGCCTGCAACGGATATTCATAATGAACCCGTGGTATGAAAAAAGTCACGTCATTATTTTATTGATTTAATATTTACAATAAATACACAAATTTCATAATAAAAAAAAATGCAAGCACAATTATAAAAAAAAGAAGCTTGCTTGCAGTTCCTATTTTCCCACCACGGAACTAAGTTCGAGTCGAAAATTATTATATTGGACTGGAACAGCTAGTTGTGAATTCGAAATAACAAAGCGTAATGTTTATTAACGATTTTTTTTTTTGGGGGGGGGGGGTCTTTCTGTAATATTTTGGTGACTTGCAATATTTATATTGTTTCATACAGTTGTACTACTTAAAACATTATCAGACAAACAGCACAGTATCCATCAGTGATAGAAAAAAAACTTTATTAACCAAAAATCCAGTCAAATTAGACTGTGGCATAGCTCGGGACAAAAATATTTGTAAGACTGGAACTAAGCACAATTTTAAATGGTGGCAGTAATTTTAATCTTGGACAAAGCAATTAAAGTTGTAATTCACGGTTACTATGCATTGTTTTGCATGTTTTGAAATTTTATATTACCATGACCTTTTACCAACTCTAGGCAACCTCCGTTTTTGGAGGTTATATTTTTTTGGGAGGATTTGATTTGAACATATTTTATTGTATATATATAAAAGATACATATTCAAATGGTTCGGACACAAGTTCTAACAACTTAGTAGATCTTACTTGGAGGATAGATGCCTGCCTAAACTGTGTTGCTTCTCTACATTTTGACATGGATTAAAGAGCTGATCAGTTGGTTGTAATGAAATTATCATTTGTTAATTTGATCTTACGACTTAGTCAAATTTCGAAATGTATATTGCTAGTAATTTACTATTAGTATAAGAACAAATTCAGGATGCTTGTGGAAAAATACTGACACAAACAGAATTTTTTTTCGGAATTTGCAATGAAAAAAAACCCCAACGTTTTTAAAACAATTTGTAAGCACGTGCTTAGAGTGCTTCAATGTAGCTACGCCACAATAAGAATATATAATGCCACTAAAAAGAAAATATGAAACGAAAGATAAAAAATAAAATTCTGACTTATAGATTTTTTTGTTTAAGGTATTTATATTAATTCACCTTACGTAGTATAAAAACGTAATACATGCCTAACTTTAAATATAACGGTTGCATCAAATATACACATGTAAACTCCAAAAAAAAATTAGTCCAAATGCCGCAGACTTTGTGTGTAATGTCCGTGTTTCACTTCGTCTCAATGCTATAATGCGTCTCAGGATCTAGAGGAACGTCCTCCAAATTGTTTACAGTGGTAGATACCTCCTTTGCAGCCGACTTGATTGGCGCAGAGCACACGTCAGACACTGCATAAATAAGACGGTCCCAGAAAAGGGTGTCCGTCCGTTTAAGATAGGTGTGGGATTGAAGGAAGTAGTTCATCTCTGGCTCCAGCGTGTCAAGGTTAATCTGGTCCATCAGAATGACGATCAAATGGCGCCTCCTTTCCAACAGAGTTTGGTGGAAGGCTTTACGGAACTCTAACAGGCACCACTCGCTTTGTAGAAAGTTCTGGGAGAGGACAATGATGGTATGGCGGCTTTTTTCTACGCTTTCGATGATGTTGTCAGAGATGCATGCCCCAAGAATGAAATGCTTGTGATGGAGGCAGAGCCTGAGCGGTGGACACAGACCCTCGAGACGCTTACACAGTGTCCCCATCACCCAACTCTCGTCCAGAGCGCTGTACGAAACAAATGCGTCGTACTCCTTTAATCGAATGACACCACTTCTATGTGGTCTCCAAAAGCGGATTCCTAGCCTCGTATAGGTCAATATCTTAATCTCTTTCCTAAACTTCACAACAAGACAAACAATTGTTATAAATGTCAGCACAATTAAACCAATATAAAGTTCTTGAAACGTCCACGATCTGAATCGAGCAGGGCTGTTTGGACAAAGAACCAAAGAGTCCAAAGACCTTAACGGCATCCCTTGTAGGCTTGACGGATAGTAACAGGTTTCGTTGGCTAGATAATGGTAGTTGACGGCCCAGGACTCCTCAATCTGATTCCTGACAAACTGGAGGACTGGTTCCAAGTCACTCTCGCACGCACAAACGAATTTGTTCTTGGCAAAATCCACAGCCATGTTGCTCATCTTGAGTTTTTCTATCAAGGTCTTGGTGATTCTTGAGATATTGTTATGACGCAGAATCAGTTTAATCAGTTTACCAAAATGATTCGGTCTTCTAAGATATGGAATCTCCTTTATTCTGTTATGTGAGAGATCAATTATTCTGAGTGACCTGAATTGGCGAAACCAGTTGTATTCCGTAAAACGGGCCGGTATAAATTCTAAATTTGCGTCTGAAAAATTTGCAGTGTGCAATTTTTGGAAACTTCCAAATCGTAGAAAATAAAATATTTCATTTTCGATCTTTCGATCTAATATTCCAAAAGGGGACTGAAATCCCGATCTTTCATACATCTCCAAATTGTCATAGTAACAAATGTTTCCAAAAGGCATGTCTTGGAATCCATCAAAACCATTAGAATTACTCATCTTATCAAATTTTGTATATCTCAGCTTCAAGACACGTAAGCCCCGCGGGAAAAAGGTCATACATCCGTAGATTTTCTGCAAACGTTCAGCTTGTTCCAAGACACCAGTTTTATTATACAGATACGAAGAATTGATGATTTCTAAAACCTCCAACGTTCCAGAGGCTGGCTGCGGTGGCGTGTCCAGCTCCTGAAACTCGGCAAATAAGCCCTTTATTTTGACGCAGTTGTTAATTCTTAGCTCTGTCAGATTTCCTGCCTCCATTGGGTGACTGAGAGTCAAGGTTCCACCGACACACACGATGTCCAGATGAATGGCTGACCGGGCTTGCTGTAGAACCCATCGACGAACATCTGAGAAGTTCAGTCCAGAGCGCACCTCACAATGGACCTGTAGTACGATGCCGTTATCAGTGGACGTACAGTTCTGGTTATGAATAACGTCAACAGCAGTGTACCCCCCGAGACTGACCAACGTGACTAACGATGTCCATACGAGCGTGGCTACCATACTGACGTTGTGTGCACGTCTGCCAAAGAGTCTCGTTAACTATTCTATAAAAAATGATTGACCAATACATTAATTGTATTGTAATTTGTATCGTAATATTGTAATTTAATACATTAAATTAATTGTATACGGATATTCTAATAAGAAATGATTACCTTGGACAATTGAGTTTTTTCTGCGTCCGTTCATTCAGTAGTCACCATTAGTGTGTGTCCTTTATGGGCGTCCTCTCTCTAACCTAGATCAATTCGTGTTGTCATAGAGTTTATTAGTTATGCATCCGAGTTCCCCTTACAAATAGAGAGTAATCAGTAATTATTAATAGTTAGGTTTGCTATAACCAATGAAAAAAGATGATATTGTTATCATCTAATGTAAATAATAAAATTATTTCTCTGTCTCCAGCACTTAGACAAATACAGTTATAGCATATGTCAGAAAGGGGTATTGTTTATGAAATGTTAGAATAAAATGTATTGAAAACACAATGGTCCAAAGAGATCAAGTTCATATTTTGAAAGCATCAGTGCATATATTAACTTACCATTGCAATGTCCACCATTTCAGTATAATGTTTAAAGGTATTAATGTTTTTTACATAAAAAGTAAACAGTTGGCATATTTTTTTTCTCTCTCGTTTTCTTGCTATTTGTGATTTTCATATATTTGTTGCTCTTTTGTTATTTTTCACCTGCAGTAATTTGATACGAGAGAGTAATATTTATGAGAAGTGAATTCAATTGATAAAAAGACATTTTTCTCAAATAACTTTTTAAGGTTTAATTTGAACTGCTGGTATGCGGTTTCCAACTAAATCACAGCACGCTAAATGCTCAAAACTCGAAAATATCATCTGCCGAACAATTTGCATTACACTTGACATGTATTGTGCTTAAAAGCGATGACTGCAAAATGCAATATATCAAAGCCATCACACTTTTCTTATTGCATGGCAAATTATTTTTCGCATGGTTGTCAAGACAAGTAGTTACCAAGTCATCCAGCAAAAACACACCTTATCTTGAGACCATTATATTATTTAAATCTGATCAGATTGGGGTTTGTGATTTTGGTAAAATTATCAGGCATATTTATTAAATGTTCCTTAACTTTAAATGCTTTAAATAATTGACCATAAACTAAGCTTTTTACAATCTCTTTTTACAGACGCGTCAGCGAGAATTAATACATTTCTCCTTAACACGTTAAATATCTCTGAAATCAAATTAATATTTTATTTCTGAATCAATGATTGACACTATCTTTGACCATCTCTAAGACTTAAATTGCACAACGTAAAAATTAAATTTATGTGTATGCTGAGATTTGAGCTTGGCCAGCAAATTTAAAATATATTTTTGGTAGCCAAGCGTCTGGCGGAGTCTGACAACCCTGGGGCCAATCGAGAAACCTGTCACGATACAGAACTCTTTCAAAACCTACATTTATCATGGAACTCCGACATATTTACATATATTATGATCTGCGCTATGGCATTAAGGATATGCACGTTCATTGGCGGCATGTTAACATAATTATCTTGCATGTCAACATATTTATCTTGCATGTCGACATATTTGATTAAAAAATCACTTGCAAACAGGGGGCAGAGATATGCCACTATAGCGGCGGACAGAAAAAGTCGTTTTCCAGCATCAGATGAAAACGTCTTAATGCAAATGAAATAATCTGGATGGGGCGTATAGAGCTTACAATCAATATCTAAATAAAGCTTCCCCCGAAAATTTCAAAAGTTTAGTCGTTACAATTCTTAAAGATGCACATGTGCCATGCGACATAAACGTAGAACTTTTAACTTACATTAGTCATCCTAAAGATAGAACCATTTTAACAAGAGCTTGGACTCTGGGTAGTTGTGTCAAATAGAAATGTGACATGGGCCTGTCTATTTCATTGCTGTCCACTCCGCCATGGATTTTTGAAATCAACAAGATTTGTCTGGCTTTTGATCTAAAGACTACGCAATCGGTGCATACTTCGCTTGAAACCGCGTCATTTTTATCTTGTTTTGACGCAAGAAATAAGATTGCTACTGAAAGTCTAAGGTCTTGTTAAAATGGGTCTATTTTATTCAAAAACCAACAATCCACTCACCCCCAACCCAAAAAACAGGTGTAGAAGTACGAAAAAGCCACGAGGCGAAAATAACCCTGTATTATATAGTTTACTAGAACATTACATCTGTCATAGATAGTCTGTTTTAATTGCCTTTGTTATAAATTTGTTCTTTTCCTTTTTTTTTGCAAACTGTTATCAGTTGTGTCTTTGAACAACCATATCCACATTTGTAGTCCCCTACAGAGTCGCATGTTGGTGTATAGAAACTGTCCTCCCTAAACAGACGGGCCAGAACGTCGAGTTCCTATCAGGTACACAGCCAAGTAGCTTTTTTGACAAAGATCGCTTCCACAATTCGAATGCGACATCGGACAAATCGTCTGGAATTGGGAATAATGTATAATTTGTGTACACTGTAACATTAACTTTCTCCCAAAATCACCGCGAATACGTAATTTACATCGATTTGTTTTGAATTAAAAAAAAGGTCGCCTTCCACAATCAACAGTAATGGTTCATCTTTACAAAAACGCTGATGCTTGGAGTACACAGAATGGTATTATTATCAATAATTCAAAAATACAGGAACAGTTGGTCATAATTGGTTTGGAACAAGTCAGGCTAAATAACGAGCACAGACCCAAAGGGACACATAATAGGAAACTGGAGACTAAGCCGCTTGTCATCACTCGATGACAAGTAGTTAAACTTATTTAGTAACCAATAAAAAATGAATTAAGAGTACAAAAATTACACCAAAGCCTTTGTGTATTACAGACTCCCTTGAATTTCTGAAATTTTATCTGTCCCTATCATTATATGCTAGGCTCCAGTTTATAACAATAGTCTGAGAAGGAAAACGAACATTTCTAAACAAAACAAAAAAATTATTTTCGAGTCGCACGCATGATTAAAGAATTGATAATTTCAGTCAAATGCAAAATAAAAAGGGGGGGGGGGTGACACCATAACAATGAGGAGATATGAATTTGACAGATTGACACGCATCATGCATGACAATATGACCCGCTTTATTTCACACCTGCTTAAAACTGGGTAAGAAGTTTTTTGTTTTTTTTTTAAACATGAAATACTTGATATTTCCCATAGTTATATATGATATAAATAAAATCTGTTTGAAGTATGGAAAGCCACAGGGTACCCCCCCCCCCCAACATTATTATAATGTCTTTACAACTGACCAAAATAATAATTACATTTAATCTATGCTGGTAAAATAAACATATTTGACAAAGTTTAGATTAATTTTTTTTTGTGGAAAGATAATAATTGTGCAATTTGGGGATGGTTGCGTGAAATTATTATTTTGGCCAGTTATGTAGGAACACACAATAATATTGTGGGTATACTAGTAATGTTTCACAAAACTAGCATACCTTAAGATAATCGCGAGATTGATAAAATTCTTAAAACACTTGGATACTGTACTGAACTCTACTGAAACAAATGCGGCGGAATGAGATTTATCAGTTTATTTCAATTCAATTCAGTTTATTTATCAAAATGGTTCATGAAGTTTATTATAACTTTTATACGGTTATATACATTTATCATATGTAGCATAATTTAGATGCATTTATATACTGTATATTAACAAAACGTGAATATCAATCATGCCGAAGAAACATCGTCATTTATTTTCTTAATGAACAAGGATTTATCCGGAGGGAAGTGTCTTTTTGGGATGGCAAAAATATGGAGGATTTGGGCATCATTTGCCAGATTTGACTACAGTTCCAAGTAGCTTTTATTCTGTGTGATGAATTCATTATTTGTTTACAATATTTTATACGATGTCTTGTGTTAGATACTAACTTCGCTGCACATGATGGGTGCTCTCTGAGTTTATGCTAGTGGAAGTTTAGGACAAGCTTTTCTCCTCATGCAGCATTTCAAAAATTCAAAATATTAACTAGATATTTGTAAACTTCAAATAGATAGAGCATAAAGTATGAACTACTTACTAACTAACCATACAAATAAAAAAGTTAACTGATTTTGCCGGTATGACTTTATAATAAGCTAGAGGGAAAAAAATTAGCATGGAAATCTAACCTTTGAACGTTGTTTCATTTTCCACGGCTTGTGTTCGCCAGTCTAATTCATCTGTTAAGAACATCTGTACCTAGATGGCTTCAGCGTGGGAGATCATATTTATGAACTCATGCAAGATACAGATGCATTAATAAAATTAAGAAGCAATTAATTTTTTATATCCTTTCAATGTTGTTAATGATTTTGATTTAGAGAATGACATAGAATCATTTAGAACCATTTTAACAAGACCTTGGAGTTTCAGTAGGACGTAGATATCTATTTCTTGCGTCAAAACAAGTTTAAAATGACGCGGTTTCAAGCGAAATATGCACCGATTGCGTAGTATTAGCTCAAAAGCCAGAAAAATCTTGTTGATTTTAGGAAGCCATGGCTGAGTGGCCAGAAATGAAATAGACAGGCCTACGTCACAATGCTGTTTAACACAACTACCCAAAGTCCAAGCTCTTGTTAAAATGGTTCTAAACAAGACCTTGAATTTTCGGTAGGATGTAACTATCTTTTTCTTGCGTCAAAACAAGTTAAAAATGACGGTGGTTTCTGGTGAAATATACATCGATTGCGTAGTCTTAGCTCAAAAGCCAGACAAATCTTGTTGATTTCAAAGAGCCATGGCTGAGTGGCCAGAAATGAAATAGACAAGCCTACGCCACAATGCAGTTTGACACAATTACCCAAAAGTTTAAGCTGCTGCTAAAATAGTTCCAAATGATAACTACTAGTATTCTGCCAAATGCTACCGATTTTTCGATGTGTTTCAAAACATCATTATAGATCGTCATGAAGCACATCTCAGGGTAAAAGTTACGACAGCTTTGTGAAAAGAGCCCCTGAGTCAAATTTGGTTAAAGTGGAATTATGTATAGAATCAATTTTCCACTCTCATAACCATTCAGTAAAAATCGCAACTAATATTACTGACATCTAATTTTCTTTTCAACATGACTTAAAAATAATACATAGCATTCAAAAAAGCACAAGCCAGATCAAGGATTGCTTTTCGGGGGGGGGGGGGGTCGAGGAACAATTTGGTTTTTCAGGGGGTTCGAAGCCTATTTTCAGGATAAGGAATTTTACTATTATATATTATTATAATAATGAAACGTACAAACTTTTAAAGTGTTTATGGTATTTGTGGAAATAGCTATCTATTCATAGTACCGTTTGACTTATTTTCTATTACTTCAAAGGGAATGTGATAGATACCGGTATAGTTACATGCCATAAGATATTTATTTTAAAGAAATAAAAATAGAAATTAAAAGATTTTTATGAGAGCAACCATACCAAAAACAGAGATCCTGATTTGAATAACTGGTTTTTTAAATTTTTTTTTATTAGTTTTACAAGAGCGTGACAACAGATGACTTTATTTACCCGCTATAAAGTATGACTTCAAGGTTTTAGGGTGTAAAAACTTAATAAAATCAACAGGTTGTGTTTTTACCAGTCATACCAATCATCTGGTATATGACTTTCTTTTTAGTTTAATGCAGCTTAATTTTACACCCGTCGCTAAAAAATATCCATCATTCCGAAATTGTCCCTTAAAATAAGCCGAGAAGGTATGAATGAAACTTTTGTGTATAAATGCGCTTGCGGTCTGGCACTTTTTTTCGTGCAGTTTTTTGTTCTCCTTATTTACTATTGTAATCTGATAAAGGGAAATAACACCGCCCCGGCAGTGACACCTGCAGAGCATTAGATTAAGGATAGTTTTCGATCGACCTGTACTGGGTTGGAACTTGACTTGCTACAAGCATGGGGGTGCGTTTCAGAGACCTCTTGTGTAAAGTTTAGACACCAACATGACTTTTTTTTTACTGTACCACATTGTACTCATTGTAGCACATGCCGATCTTTATACCCTAAAATCAAAATAGGAGAGGAAATACTGTCTAGACTATGCAAATATCCTGGCCGATTTTTTAGGAATTAGTTTGCATAACAATACACGAGTAAACTCAAAAATGAAAATTCAATATCTTGTGTAAGGATATTTTTCCGACCCCAATTTCAATTAATTTTCAATCCCCAAGGAAATAATCGGAGAGTAATATAACTCCTTTATATAAGGTAAAAATGCTGACTGCAAAGTCAGCAACTATTGCGTAATCATTAAAAACACATTGTAGGAGAGACTGTATACATTTTTTTAATTTCTCTGATATAGTCAATTTATCTAAATTAGCATGGTAGTGTAACAGTCGACTGAAGGTGATAATAAATAATCTTAAAACCAAGGGGCCCGTGGACAGCACCACTAACCCGAAATACAGTTTCTAAGCCTGTCACTTTATGAATTTAAAGCCTAGTGCTTCCTAAGCAGTCTCAATAGACGATTTTCCCTATACTTATTTCATACAATTCAGAAACTATAACAACTCCCCTTATTGCCGTTTGAACTAACATGAGGGGCATGATTTGACAAAATGGTGACTGCCTCTTCTATATACTCATTTTAACAAGAGTTATGACTTAGGCAGTACCTGTCAAACTCCATATTGATAAAGGTGGAGTCTACTCATGGTTAACTGTCCTGTCATTGGCTAATAAATACAAATACATGTACACTGAATGCAACGACACTTGTCTTACTTCATTGAGGGCTGTATATTTCAGTTGATACCATGTCAATGTCACACAACAGACCAAATTTTGAAGAAGAAAAAAACTTTCAGATTTTGACAGTGTATGAATATTGATGAGCTTTTCTTAGCAAATCAGAGAGAAGATATTCAATAATTATCAGTTTGTTTTAATGAGCAAACCAGACAGTTATATCCTACGAAAACTTCATCTTGTTATAACAGTTTTGACATCTTTGCTAGCCAACAGTTTTGCCCAAGGGCTTGCCTTAAAAAATAGTTTTTGTCAAGGGCTAACGGATTTTCAGCCAGCGAATGAGTGTCATAATAATTTGCTGTACTGGCATGTATGTTGCTGGATCTAAACAGAACAGTTCAGTGTTAAGAAATTGGCAACCAATCAAATTACAGGAAAACAAAATTTGAATCAGTTCTTGCATTAACATTTACTGTGAGGAAAATAGCACATTCTATACCTAATGAACTTAACAGCTGTAAAAATATATGGACTCAAAAATTGTTTAACCTTCTAAACTTCAGATATATGACTTTAACTATGTATACACTATGTGGATCCAGAGAAAATGTGATTTATAAAAACAAAACAATTTGGACAAATTTATCCATGAAGCTAAATATAGCACTTTATAGCTCAGGTAAGCTAAAAAAAACCCCAAAACTCTCTACAAACTCCATCAGATTTTATTTCACTAAACAATGCAGCGACAGCTAATCAGTCTTTGAGCCATCAGTATGGTTAATGCGTTCATTAAAATGTTTAATACCATTGTCAGACTTATCACCAAAGTATCTAAACTCCTTTCCATCCTGGTTCATCTTATACACCGGATCCACTGTAAAGAACTCCTCATGCAGACTCTTATCCTCCTTGATCTTGTCTGTGTGTTTCTTGATGGTTTCAGAATCCATATCCCACACAGTCGGAGTTTTGGGGGCCACCTGTAACATTTCAAGTTCGTTTCTTGGGGTAACATTTTTCACTATGACAAATTCTCCATTATCGTTAAGACAGCTGTGCTCTAAGTCCTCCTCGCTTTTTGGCACTCCGTATGGGAACGTGATTGGCGTGATTCTCAAGAGATGCTTGACCGCCATCAGCTGGTTGTTGACACATGGGGTGTTCTTCAGAATCACCGACTTAGGTCCCTTGTGATCAGACTGAAAGCAAAGCAAAAGCATACTTTTGTAAATTATTTAATAGAGCTGATACTGTAATCTATATCTACATTAACTTTGTGAAGAGCTAATGGTAAATTTACAATATATCTAATTAACAAACTCATAAAACTGTTTCATTAGGTCTAACTTACAAGCTCATAAAGATATCTGAATACCTCTGACTTACCAGATCTCAAAGTGATCTCATTAAATCTAACAATACAAGCTCTCAAAGTGATTGCGATAGATCTCAATAGATCTAATAATACTAGCTCTCAAAGTGATCTCAATAGATATAACAATTCTAGCTCTCAAAGTGATCTCAATAGATCTCAATAGATCTAACAATACTAGCTCTCAAAGTGATCTCGATAGATCTCAATAGATCTATAAATACTAGCTCTCAAAATGTTCTTGATATTTCTCAATAGATCTAACAATACTAGCTCTCAAAGTGATCTCGATAGATCTCAATAGATCTAAAAATACTAGCTCTCAAAGTGTTCTTGATCTTTCTCAATAGATCTAACAATACTAGCTCTCAAAGTATTCTTGATATTTCTCAATAGATCTAACAATACTAGCTCTCAAAGTGATCTCAATAGATCTAACAATACTAGCTCTCAAAGTGATCTCAATAGATCTAACAATACTAGCTCTCAAAGTGATCTCAATAGATCTAACAATACTAGCTCTCAAAGTATTCTTGATATTTCTCAATAGATCTAACAATACTAGCTCTCAAAGTATTCTTGATATTTCTCAATAGATCTAACAATACTAGCTCTCAAAGTGATCTCAATAGATCTAACAATACTAGCTCTCAAAGTGATTTTAGACAGTCTAACTTACTTACAGCTCTCAAAGTGATCTTACCAAATTTAATTCATTTGGTAGCATAAAATAGGATTTTAGACCTACCCAAACTCAATTAGAAATCAGGCATTCTTTTTTCAGTGAAAGATATGTCCCACCCTAAATTGGGGCCACACTTTATCCCAGCTGTAGACTTATAAAAAGATAATTACTCTCTTACAAGCTTGTTATTGTGTAATGAAAATAAGGCATAACACCCAACATAAAAAATGCATAAAAATATAGCAGTTCACAATGGAATATTGATTTTTTTCTCACTAATAACATGATTAATGAGTACATTCTTTTTTTTAAAAGGACAATGAGTTTTTATTTAAAAAAAACATTATAGAACACAAAGTCAATCCACTCACATTTATCTTATCACCATATTTCTATATTCAAGTTTTCTTCACCCTTGATGTTTTTATGGTTTAATCTTTGTAATTGTTGTTTAAATTTGAAGACCAATATTTAAACAATTAAATTGAACTAAAATATGGGTATGTTGCAAATATATTTTTCCTGCTGTAGGAACTAACACAGGTACACTATCAGTGCACTTAGAGTGACGACTGCTCCCCAGTTAAACATTATATAATTTCCCCCCCCAATTTCCATATATAAAAGCAAATCCTACTGAAGTTAATCATGTTTTTATTATCAATTCAAGGTCATTATATCTTGCATGTATATTATGGCATTTTCAATTTTTCAACCTTAAAAATACAGTTTGGCACAATAAAATGTCTGCATTTTTTTTAATAATGGTTCAAACCCACTAAAAGTTGCTACATTTGTAAATTATTAAATATCTTATCAAAATCTGCAAAGAAAAAATTACCATGCGGGGTTAAAATGTTAAAATATAGTGTATGTACATGATTGTCTGATACGGTTTTGCCAGTTTTTCATTGAATTCTGCGATTCCATCTAAAACAACTATCTAAATTGTTAAATATAATTGTTATTTCACCTTAAATAACTTGAAATGTGCAGAATACTTCTAGAAATGAATAAATATCACCAAAACCAATAATCATATTACACTAATATTTAAGCTGATAACGGTAAATTAGTCCAGAATGCTCCTGATGACGTCATGCGACAATAGAAAGACCTCAAGCATCTTCATATTAAAGCACTCCCAATAAATTGTCTCAAAAAGCAAACTTAGATATTTCACATAATTTAATGTTTTTAAAGGCAGTGAATGATATCCCTTACTCTAATTCATTTTTACCAAATTATTCATTCTTTTTTCAATGTTTGCTAATCTTGATACTGCAAGGTGGTAAGCAACAAAGCATATCACAATTCGCATTTAACCGATTTTTTAATAAAAAGGCATGTCACAGAAGGCACTTGCATGAGAACTGGGTGTTTACACAGGTGAAAATGCTAATATTAACATCATTTATATTATTCATGTTGTTAAGCAAGAACTGTGTGGGCAATTTACAAAAAAAAATAAAAAAAATATAAAAGGCTTCAGCAGCCTTCTCAAAACTATATTTGGCAAAATTTTCTAATTAAAAGTAAAAATGTCGTTTGGCACACAGGTGCATGAGGACTGGACCACACCCCAGTCCCCAATTTAGACCCAAGGGGTAGTTGATTCTCCTTTTGATAGAAATATCATATAAAGAACATGTCCCTTTCCAAATACATGTACTGGTATCCGAAAATAAATGGAAAATAATCGATTTATGTAATACACTCCCAACCTTCACATAAAAGGAAGAAAGGGATGCCACTCCGCTAGGTAACTGTGATGGCAGTAAACATCTTTCTGTCACTATGGTACCATAACATCTGAGAAGATCTGTTTACATGTACTGGCGCGCAAAACGATTCCTCAGATTTTATCCTACATGAGTGTAAATTACAGCACTGAATGATGTTGATTTCTGTCTAAATTACATTCATTGTCTTCCAAAAACTCCTATGACATGGTTTAATAGGATTACAAGAGAAAGCAAAGTCAAAGAGATATATTTACTGCAATAATATCAACTCGTGCTAATTGGAGATATATACCGGTAAATGAATTTCTTTCACAAAAAGGAGAGACAAATAACCTGAGGTCCAAATTTAGGGGTGGGGTGGGGTGGGAAGGGGAATGGGGGGGGGGGGGGGTTCTGTCTTCATGCACCTGTGATTTGGCAATATTGATTCCTTTCAATTCCCTGCAATGAATATATCAAAGAGTCTAACAATCGTTTATCTTTCCAACTAGTGAACAAACATCTTAAAATTTATGATATAAAGATGTGAACTAAAGAGGCAAGCAGAGTTATTCAGGTTACTTACTGGTTCAACTTCAATTTTCTTTTTAGCAGATTATACATAAAGAAAGATAAAAAAATCCTACTTACATCTTTTGTAAATCCCAGTGATATGAGCGTTTCCTTCTCACTCTTTGGTCGTCCATACATGGGTTTGATTTTGGTGACCAGGTGGAGTGGTGATGGTTCGTGCTGCTTGTTCGCCACATTATTTCTGTAGTTTAACAGTTCTGCTGCCCAAGACATGTCTTCTTTTCTCTTCTTGTTTCTCCTTATTGCCACCTTGTTTCTGAACTTGTACCTCACAAATAACTTCTGAGGTAAAAATCGTTCAAACAGCTGACTTGAAGCCTACAAATAATCAATCAACCATTTATGCAGAATGAAGTTAAACAGAACGATAAGAATTGGCAAAACAAATAATTTAAGAATAAAAATATCAAATGATCAGTTGGGGCACACAATCTAAAATAGCATACTGATTGTTATCTGAATTTATACATGCCAAACAAATATCGCACTAATAATTACGCATTACTGTTCATGTACAATCAGCTGCAGTAAATTTTCATGTACAGTACCAAGTGAATTTTGTAAACATTGATGTGCATGACAATCATATTCCTTTGCTCTTAGTGAAACTGTTGTAGCCATGCAGATTAAAATTGACAAATATGCAGGTGATCATGTAAATAATGTTTTTATCTTAAAAAATTACTTATCATAAAAAATATCTTTATTGAAATGAGTCCTTAGAATAATGTTCAGAAGTATTTTAATCATTTCGCTGCTTGTTCAAAATTGACATTGACACACAGTCAACGCCTTACGATTACGTCAGTTGAAACTTTGACGTTACAATTGACAAAAATAAATGTCGTGCAGTTTTCATTGCAGCGTCAGAAATTATTACAAGAGGCCCAATGGGCCACATCGCTCACCGAGCAACACTGGATTTACATGGGCGTTCAAAGGATATTGTGCCATATGGCCCCTAGGTAGATTCACCAAAAATGAATATCCAAATATTACACCTATTTTTGCATTTACTTAATCTTTGCCATATTTACCTTTATAAATACCATTTTTACCGAAAATAAGAACATATGCAATAAAATGAAAAACATAATTTGCAAAATAAAAACATCTGTGTGATCCGATGATGTTTTGTGTTAGTGGAAAGGTATTTTTTTATCCATTTAATACAAATAAAATAAGATTTGATTTGTAAACATCCTTTTATTCTATACCATCCCATAAGTAAAATGGCTGGCAAGACACTTTTTGAAGGACCCAACTATGAGGGCAGATAGCATAAAAACTCTTTGCTCCATTTTTTTTTTTAAATTAGGCAAAAATTTAACTTATACATTAACTTTCCATTGCTGAAAATTCAAAAAAAAATCTTACTATGTTTGTAACTTATAAGTTGACCTTTCACTGGAAAAAAATTGAAGGAAATAATTTATTTAAAACATTTTCCCCCGAGACTCCTTGAAGAATTACAGTCAACTCGTAACCAAACGGACTCGTACCCAAACAGACTTGTAATTAAATAATCTGAGTAGAAAAGACTTGAATTATAATATTATGCATGCCTTCAGAGGGGGAGAAGAATTTTTAGATTTGTCAATATAATTACGATTATATGTACAATGTTAACAGAAATTTTGTATCAAATGATGATATAAGAACCTTCATATTTGGCAAACTTATAGGAGATGACATTATATTATCAAAAACCTACATTCATTTATCTCATAATTTCTTAATAATTGTAATTATATCATAACCTAATCTACACAGCTTATCTGTTATATTTACAATCCAAGTATCATTATTTAGTATTTTACTGCTTGACAAATGGATTATGAGTCTGTTTGGGTACAAGTCTGTTTGACTTGATTCCTCCTTAAACATCCAACCTGCGCCATAAAGTAAAATGGTGTGGTTTATTTACAGGTAAAAATGGTGACTCATGATCTAAACATGAAATTAACATTCTTCACTATTCAAGGTTGGGTAGGGGGTTAGGAAACATTAGAAAGAATAATCTTACCGTGACCAGGCTACGCTCAGGTCACAGTAAGAATTTGTCCCATATAATTGCAATATAGCAGCCGCGAAGCGGACCTGCTTCACGTCGATTTTAACTTTTTTTAAGTCTGTTAAAAATGATCTGCAGGAGGAAAACATATTTTTACACATTACAATTTAAACCTTTTAGAACATGCATATGTAGTTAAGTCCACAAAATATCCATTTAATGAGTCGTACCAAGGCATTTTGTTAATACACACGTTTGAATTTGCCTGACATTTAGTAGGAAATCGCACTCGGAATGTCTTGGATTTTATCATTAACATATGGCGACTGTAAACAGCATGTTTTCAAACGTGATGTTAAAAGTGGCAGTGATTTCATTGCAAAAACAGTTAATGTGGTAAAATGTGATTATAACATTGTAGGTATTTGAGACTAATCATATGAAAATTTAGGTGAGATACAACTCGATATATTTTTTCTTATTTGCTACAAAGCGAGTTTATGGGACGAATTCTATCGTTAAACCGGGTCCGTAGGACATCTGTCATTATGACGATAGAACATTCTATCTAAAGAAACGTTTGAGGCAAGCAAAGTGGTGAAGCAGTAGTATTACTATTAAAGATATCTAAGGAATTTTAGTTAAATATTTACTGAATATAATCCTAATTTAGTTCAATAAGTTCAAAATGACCAAAGCCGAGCGCAGCTTTTAGTGCGCAATAAATGTACATTTTTGTATGGATGGAACTGTAATTCCTTGGTCCGTCAACCCGAATTTCCCGTGGAGCTTCAGTTCTGCAGCTATAACGTTACATGACTATTTTTTAAACCTTCGCCAAGGTCCCATAGACAAGACAATAGAAGTAAACTGCATACTCAAATAAGGGCACGGTTTAAATTCTGTTTACATTAACTACTGAATCAGTTTGCAAAGGCTTGGGGTAAAATGCTGACGATGGACCCTCCACTTTGGAGGGTCCAATGTGGAAGGGGTGGAGCTTGGTGTGTCAATCTTAATTCAGAGTCCGTTTGATCTGTCATTCCAATTTCATCATGCACCTAATAGCTAAAACATATTATTTATTAGAAATTTAAAAAAAGGGGGGGGGGGGTTCTAACATTTAATGATTTTGGCAACTTCAAATGAACTTTGTGTAACAATTATTCTGATTCCAGTGAAACTGGGAACAGGAAGTTAACTCACCTCAATGTTGAGAGATTTTTTTGTTTCCCTGAGCAACAAATGTTAATTAATTAATAGATCCAAAAGAACATTATCCATTGACTGTCATTATTAATTTCAACAATTACACAGATATAAAATCCTTTTTTTTTCATGATATTCATTGCATATAATGAGCAAATTTGAATTGGGGGATGGGAGTTTTATGTGCCTGTGTTTAAAAGTCATATAAATAAAACAATGTTATGGCGGAATGACAGATCAAACGGACTCTTTAAGAATTAAGAATGACACACCAAGCTCCACCCCCTCCACTATGGACCCTCCAATATGGAGGATCCATCGTCAGCATTTTACCCCAAGCCGTTTGCAAACCATGTTATGTACAATACAATATTATTTTCAATTCACCTTCTGTAACTGCATGAACACCGCCATTTTGAATAAGTATGGTCATGATGTTGATATCCGGAATAGATATCTACGTGAAAATATCGATACAAATATTTTTGTTAATCATTCGTCTTAATAATCAACATTTAGTTAAATAAAAAGCAGAAAAATATTTTATGGTTGTAAAATTAAGGTGAAACATTTGCAATAAATGTCTCAAAATTTTCCCGGAATATCCTTACAGTTTGATCCAGAAACTAGTTTGTAATTGATGGGTGCGCAAAATGTTTTAAATCAAGAAAATTTTTAATATCTTTAGAAGCAATATGTTAACACTGAAGATATTATAGAACATGTGTGAAGTTTCGACGTTATGTTGCGAAGGAAAAGAAATACTGTAGTCAATTCTCCGACAACACATGTCAAAGAATCACTTAAGGATGAAAAAGCTAATGTTCCGTTAGGCAGCAAAAGAAAAAGTAAAAAGGCTGAAGAGGAGCATTTAGAAAAACTTGTTTTAGGCGGAGATAGTGATGTGCTACAAAGTTTGGAAGAAGTCTCTAAAAAGGCGAGCTTTTTCTACTGTAACATACAATTTTTAGAACAAAATTTTGTTTTAATGGTGTATCTTTATGAAAAAAAAAATGTACTAAGCTAACTATATGATCGGAACGCATTAAGTTTTAAAAATTGTTTATACCAGTTTACCTCAGCTTTTTGTACTCTTTTAAGTAGTGAAAACTTTCCATACAGTTGTTTACACTGTAATAAAAGTCTTGATACTGAGAGGGCTTCATTATTGCAGCTACAAATGACAATTTAAAAATACCAAAAGCATGTTTAATTCTTTTAGTTTCATACACCTTTAGGTAGAGGATGAATCCCATTCTAAGAAGAAGCGGCTACCACCAAAGAAAAAAGTACCAGTATGGAATGATGATGATGATGTCAGGGGAAGGTATTCAGTTGATAACTTGCTAAGTAACATGTGAAGAAGAAAGTCGTAACTTAATTATCTTTTTCATTAATGTAATTTAAGTTATATTAATTAAATAACATGTTCTCATTATCAAATATATTTGATGAATAGTATCATGTTGATAAAGGTGAATTCTTTTTAATTTATAATAACAACACTGTATTCTTGAAAAAAAAAGTTGTGTTATTTCAAATACGGAAAGTTTATGTGACTAAAAAGCATTGTCTTTCATTATTCAGTGTTCAAATAACAAAGGAAAGAAGATATGACTTAATCAGAAGAGGAGGCGAAAGTAAAATAAAAACAGACCAGTACACCTCCAGACTGAAGACAGAGTATGCAATACAAACATTTTTTAAGATTTTAACAATTTATTGAGTCCAAATATTTTCATTAAGTTTTCTGTAGTGTTTGGAACGTAGTCAGGTAATTCTGATTGTTTTTTCTGTGTGCATAGATTTGAGAAGGTATCTGCTGCTCCAAATTGGGCAAAGTTGCCATCTGAGAAAGTCCAATCATCTGATGGTATGTTAATTTGGTATCAGCTTTTAAAATCTACCAGTATTCAGAATAGAAATAAATACAATACCATCTTATGTATGTTAACATTGGTTAAAGAATATGCCAAATGATCATTCTCTTTGTTAATAAAAAAAATACAGTGTTTATAAGAATAATTTGATAACATTTACTGCTTTATATATTTTTATTTGAGAAAGGGATCTAATTTCTTTTTGAATTTCAGACGACAGCGATGTAGATGATTTATTACAAAAAACAGGAAACTATCTAGTAACATCGTCTTCATTACCAAAAGGTCTAATTGATCTCAAACAGTGTACTGATGCTAACAAAGAACAACCATCAGAAGTAAGGAGTCTGCATAAAAAAAAATGTTTTACTTAACTAATTTTGTTTCCTTTTCCTTATCAGAAAGAGTAATTGCGGTATTAGTTCTGAGATATACTTTGATAAATTTTGTAAGGTTAATAAACTGACTACCTGTATTTCGCTTTTGGATGAAGTGTACATACATATATGTATAATGTGATTGTTGTGCCAGTCAAGATCAGATAGTTATTTTGGGAAAGTTTATTTTTTCTTTTAAGTAACTTACATACCGGTAGGTAAGATGAATGAAATAAAAAAAATTTTGGAAGTTTAATGGTATACTAGTTAATCCAGATGTATTTTATGTTTTCCAGAGTAAACTGAAATCAGTAGAGTTCCACCCTACAGCTCAGGTGATTCTCACTGCGGGGATGAATTATACATTGAGTCTGTTTCAGGTACAGTATTAAATGAAGTCTTTAAAGATTAGTTTTAAGGTGTATGGGACAACTGTTGACAATAAAGTGGATAAATAAAAGAACATCATAATCATAATGCTTTCACTGGTTTGGAGTTTTCAAATTTTACAATATTTGACCAAAAAATGTGTTTTAAAAATTTTTGGAAAGGTAAAAGTTTTGAAAGTCCCATTAGGATTTGAACTCATAAAGTGCATAGTTTATTACGATAGGAAGTATGTCACAATTTGGAGGTTTTTCATATACTACCTTAAATCTGAAATCCCAAAACATGTAATAAAACCAGTTGTATAGCAAAAACTCTCCAAAAACTGATTGAAATACATGTGATATATCAATACTCAAAAATATCTCTCTATCTTGACCTTGCAGGTTGATGGCAAGCTTAACCCCAAGATCCAGAGTGTGTTCCTTGATGGTTTCCCAATTCACTGTGCTCACTTTAGCTCAGATGGTCTGGAAGTTATCATGGGGTCAAGATTCAAAAACTTTCAATATTATGACATGATGGCTGGGAAAATTGTAAATGTTCCGAAGATTAAAGGTTTGCTTTTAATGTAATTTTAAATTGTTTATCTGCGCCACAAAGTAAAGGATTGTTATTCTATGCATTTTCTGTAAACATTAGCATTATAAACTGGATTTTGAGAAAGATACCAATATTGTACATGTACTAGTATGTAATGTTAAAGAATAATATACCCTGGTATTTCATGTACATGTTATACCATAGTTGAAATCACAATTTCTTAAAGTGAAATGATAAGTATTTGTTATGCATTTCCTAATTATTGATTATGCTAAATTTTGATATCTCCATTATAGCATTTACATGATGCCAATTTCATTGTATGTGGACCTCTTTGAGGTACATTGTTTAATAATTTCTCTGTAATACAGTACATTAACTTTGAAGCATTTTTCATTGTGATTAAAGGTTTAGAGGAGAAAATGATGAAAAAATTTAGGGTTTCACCAGATGGTAGATTTATAGTATTTCTGGGAAAAAATGGAGGAATGCATCTCCTCTCTGCAAAGGTAAGATTGAAAATACATGTACAATGTATATTCCCTTTTAGTTCAGCCAGCTGAATTGAAGGTTTTGTGTCATGGATATTTCTTTCTTACAGGTTTAACGGAATGTAATTTTTAAAACTGCACAATAAAAAATAATGCATTCATATACATGAAATTTACAATCTTTCAGTCCAAGGAATGGATTCACACTCTCAGTATGAATGGTGAAGTAAAAGACATAGCATTTTCTAAAGATGGACAACGAATGTACTCCCATGGAGGTAGGTCATTAAGTACCCCAAGTGATTTGGTTGATGACATGCTAAATTACAGGTATGCAAAAATTTCACTCACTGATGCTCACAAACATTAATGACATTATCAGAATTTACCGTAGAGCTACCAGAAATCTTCATCTTCACTAAATTATCACTGAATTATAAAATGCAATCTTGATATATTCAGGCAATTAATTTATTGAGTCTGTAAAAATTTTGTAATAGATAAAAATTGGCCCCCATAAATTATCAGTATCTTTTTATTGCACTTAGTACATATATTCAATAAACATGTTTATAATAAAGTGCCAGGGACGGGCGATTTTGCTTTCTTATAAACCTAATTCGTTATATCCTTTTGCTTCACAATATGTTTAAAATCCATGAAGAATGAAAATGGCTATAAGCTTCAATTCGTTATAAGCGTGTTCACTATAAACGTGTTTTACTGTACTTTACGGTAGATATACATACATGTACACAGCAGAAAGGGAATAGTAACTGGTGTTCAATGTAGAAAGTATAGGTATGCATTGAGTTTCACATCTGACAGAATTCTGTCTAAAATGAATTATTTGATATTGATATATTTTTTATGTACTGAGTATATTTATTTTCAGTTGAAGGGGATGTGTACATCTGGGATTTAGATAGAAGAGACTGTATACACCGCTTCTATGATGAAGGTTGTACAAAAGGAACGTCTATTGCATTATCTCCAAATGGCCAATACCTGGCTTGTGGGTTAGTCCAGAAGTTTAAAAAATTTTAAAGCTTGTTTCTCAATATACATGTACTCAGCATCTATTAATTAAAACAGGGACTACAATGTACATTGTAAATGTACATGTATATATGTATGTTGCAATGCTTTTCTGTGCCATTTGACTAATAATCGGTATTGATAAACAACTTGTTGTTGAAATTTTTCAGGTCTTACAGCGGAGTCGTGAATATTTATGATACACAGACGATACTGAGCTCTAGGTCCCCCACCCCAGTGAAGGCTATCATGAATCTGACCACACCCTGTACCCATGCACTGTTTAACTGCTCATCAGAGATTCTAGCGATATCATCCTTTTATGCAGAGAAAGCTGTTAAACTTGTAAGATTTCCTTTATTTGTTATCAGCTGTACATCCTCTTTTCTTTCATTTTGTGTTTTGTGGCTTTACTTATTTTATACCAGTTATCTTATGTGAAATCCATTATGTAACACCGTTCCTTATGGTTGATGTCGATACTCAGGGTTGTCTCTAAGACCCGGGAGACGGAAAATTCCCCCGCCTATAATGCCTTAATTACCCAGCTATTTTTGCATTTCCAACACAATGTAGCTATAAGCAAGACCCCCAGACCCCCCTTCTACTTTTTCATTTCCTCCTTCTACGTCAATTTTTAGAGACAACCCTGATACTATATACATTTCTGTGAGGCCTCCTGTGAAGCTACAAAAACAAGACTTGCATTCTGATTCTGATTTTAATTTTACTCAGGTACATGTTCCTTCAATGACTGTATTTTCCAACTTTCCTGAGAGAAAAGTAGATAGTTTGCGAATTCCAACCTGTATGGATTTTTCTCTGAACAGTGGTTATTTCTCAATAGGGACACACAGAGGATCTGCCCTTCTTTACAGGTTGGTATGATAGTCTGAAACTTCAGGTGTATAATTTGAGTGGTAGATATAGAATTTGCTGTAAAAGTGGAGTTTTTGTCCGTGTTGATTGGACGCAAATTTTCAAAATTAATATATAGTGCATCCAGCATGGGCTTGAAGTTACATATAGCTTATAGTGCTACTGTTTTAATTATTTATTGGTCATCACAAACCAGAAGTAAGAGGTCCAAAGTAAGCCTTTGGGTCTTCTTCCTGGATTCATTAGGTGCAAGTTGGTACTGTTTGAAGAGGAAGTGCAAGAAATGTCCGATCAATTATAATAGTTAATAGTTTATTACTAGTAGTAAGTCATGTATCATGTTGACTTCACAGGTCTCAAACTCTATTTCAGGGTGCAGCACTATGGTAATTATTGACGGAGTATCCTTTGGAAGTTGAAATGTTTTACCAGCAGCTGGATGTGATTGTATCATTGTTATTACAGCAGTGGCTTAGGGCCTGGACAGCTCGGACAACCTGCTGTAGAAACAGTGTTAAGCTTATCAACTTGTAGGATTATTAAACATACGATCTGTATGCTGCAAGTGATTTTAAATGAGAAAAAATGTACTAGATTAAAAGACAACATTTTGGTGGAAATGTCATTTTGAGTATGTCATATTGTTCTGTAGACAATGTTGAGGTCGAAAACAAATACCAATAGTTTTCTGTTTTAAAATCAAGAGTCTGGTATGTTGAACACATTTACTTGTGTAGTGTGTGTATACTTCAGTGCTCTTGTCGCAATTGCTCATACCTAGGATTTTGACAGCTGTAAGTTATGTACAACTTGTGTATCATTTTGTGTAGAGAATAGGGACCAAAATGCTTCAGAACTACAGGGTCAAACCACTGAAAATGTAGAGCAAATGTTGGATCTTCACACCATGAACTCTAATTTGTCCACACCTATATACACAGATGTGCCATCTATTACAACTTTTTCATACTCTTTTCAATTCTCCATCGTTAAATTTGCTTTCATGCTTTCAACACCCAAATCATAATTCTGAGCAACATGTAATTATCTGTATTAAAATATGCAGAAAATTAACATGGTATTTACACCTAGTGTCAAAATAGACACTGCGTGCAATTGATATATTTATGTTCATGGGTACACATTTGTAATTTACATCTACCTGTATATTATTTAAATTGTTTTGAGACTATCAAACAAATCAATTATGGACTAGCGTTTCTCTTTTGATTGGGATCTTTTTGACGTGTACATGTACATTGTATTACATTGTCAGAAACCTACAGACAGTACATCTCTCTTCTCATCACCAGCTTTAAACTCTTTCACTAATTAACAGTTTTCTAAACTGCATTGTTGTTCAATCAAACATAGACATTTACACTGTAATTGTAGATCAAAATGCATTTTATTCAAAATGAATTATACAATATACATTGCATGAGAAAAATCACACACATCTTTATTAGCAATGAAAATGAAAAACTCTCATACTCAGAAGAAGAAAACTCTATGTACATGTATTTGTTGCAGCACTACAAATGGATGAAGTTCTTCCAAAGTACAAATCACACCCCCATTCACACATCTATTTTTTCAAAAATGATAATTTGAGGTAGCTTATAATGGGTTTGTACTGATAATTGTTATGTTTCTATATTTGTATCAAAACAATATATATTACTGGTTGCATGTATTGGCATATTAAAGAAGAGAAATTAAAAATTCAATTCCAGATAATTTGTTTTTTATTTTCAAAAATTAAAAGCTAAGTTCACACTTTAATATAAATAACATTTATTAAAAATTATCAATTTATTTTAATACATGTATTTAAATTACAAATTCAGAAAAAAACAAAATCAGTTTCAGTATTTCCTATAAATTATAATTTTTCTTGTACACAGCTTTTCAACAAGTGTAAGTAATTTGATGAATTATGGTATACAATGTTCCTTTAGTACAATTGAACTTGCTTTGTATTCACAATTAATTCATTCAACATTTTCATATCATTATACATGTAAATGATACATAAATGGAATGCACACTGAACTGCTTGCTTCACAAAATAACCATAAGAATTGTGCCAAGGTTTGGTATAAAAAGAAAAAGGCCCAAGAATAGTGAGATATTCCCGATAAAGTCTAAAGTTGCATCTGCAAAATCAAACTCCAATGTTCTATAATGACAAGGCAATTGTTATGTTAGAGAATTGCATTATTTTTCTTGTGCTTGAACAATGTTAGTGAAACCAACTACCAGTAAACAACATCAATGGATTCTTCTTTTATTGTTTTTGTAAAACAATACAAATATTACCTCCCAATACAATTTATTGCATGACTATATGGAAGGGTTTATTAAGGATTCATCAACCACATCACACAACTGGATTGATTAGGTACAGAGGTTCACTCACGTTCAAAATAGGGTGGGGCTTCAGTGATATAGGTACACTTTAAATCTGGATGAAATTAAAGGGATCCAATTTCTAAAATAACGTTAGATTGACATGGGATAATATAATGAAAATAAACTTGACTAAATTCAAAGAGTACTTAATATCTTGACACTACTGGCAAGTAAATTTAATTGTTTTTAGCATAAAATACAACAACAATGATCATGAAAAACTATGGAATGTTAATTCTGCTGTTGAGGTTGTTTATGATGTTTAAAAAAAATGTTAATCATGGATTCATTCAACATACCGGTATTCAAGTTATTTCAGAATGTTACTAGTATATGGCATAAATTTTACACTCTCCCCTGCCCCCATTAGAAAATTAGAACATTGATTACATGCACTGAAGCCAGAAGCAAATTAGTAATATACAATACATACTATGGTAGTACCCCACCAACAATTGCTATGTAGAGTACTTGTCTGAAAAGATAAATGCTTGATATGTGTATAAATGATTCTATAAATGCAACTTTATTGCAGTGTCATGGAATGTTTATTTGGTCTTGCCACAAGATTAACCACATTGAAATGATATATACAGCACATTAAAGTTGTATACAAATTGGCATACAGTGTTGAATTCTTAAAATCCATTTGGAGTATGCTGAAGTAGGAAATATTTGTACAACGAAAACATTCAAAATTGAGGATCAATGACACTAGAATAAGGGAGATAACTCACATAGGGCTTAAAATGACTTGTTCTTTTTATAGAGTTGCCAAGAGGTGATTTTTTGTCAAATTTTAATTGCTAGAATTGTATGCATTTAAATTTTTATCCGAAATTTATGCTATCAATTTTTTCCCACAGCTCATTAACAACTGTACATTCCCATATTGCGTGGAAGTCAAATATCACTGGAGCAAAAATTTATCTAGAAAAACAGAGAAATAGTAGTACTCCTAAATGATACTCAGTGCCAGTACATCCCCTGTATTAGTTATCTGGGCTGATCAGAGTACCTGATTCAGCTTCTGGTTTTACTGAGCTGAGAACATTTCCTAGCTGTCACAAACACACTTTGAATGTCATCAAAGCATATTAGTATTATATCTACATCAGCATTTAAACAGCTGTTGGATCATTAATGAAATGTATAAGATAGGTACCAAAATGGAATTACCGGTAAATAAACTACCAAAAATTTAGACCCTATTGTTTGGTTGAGCAGAACAATGGCAGTGCTCTTGACAATATCACTGATGGCTGATACAAACAGGCATTTCCAGAGGCGTGCAAAGGAAAACTACTTTGCGTGGAGAGTTGATATAGTCACCAATACATAAAAGTTTACAGAATATGAAATGCATTTTCAAATCACCTTCATGTACATGTGAACAGTATCATAAAATTCAACATAAACAGGCTATATTACTAAGTAGGTCATTTTGATTGTACTGTAGTTATTAATGACAACAACTTTAATCTGGGACACGCTTTCTTGTAAAACCTGACAATAATATAACTCAATTATTTTGATAAATTCATGTACCTTGTATACATAAGACTTTTTAAAAGCAAGAAAACACAATGAAAAAAGAATGAACTCATTACATACATGTATAGATATGTTACCAAGCACTCTACCACAAAATCAGAAGCATTTAAATAGTACTACTGCCACTCATCCACTCACACAGTTGCATTGTTTAAACTATTGCTTATTCTGCTAGATGAACCATAATGGTGCAACATAGTTTCAGCGAAAAGAAAATTTACCAAACTGGTATGAAGAGTCTATTCTAAGATAAAATAAATCGGATCAACACAGCAGAGAAAACAAGTTGTGTTGACCTGACAGTATGGCAAAGCTGATGGAGACAGGCTTTCATGTCGAGGAGTCTGTTCCTGCTGGTGTGTCTAGACCTACATCAGTCTGGCCGGAATATAGGAACCTTGGGGATAAATTCTATTAAAAGGACCTGAAAAATAATTAATCAGAGTGAAGGTTTTGTGGACAGATTTTACTGGTATAAATTGCTGGATAAATTTCTGAATAAACATGGGTGCATGCTTTATGTCATTTTCTTTATCTTTTGTTTCATTGGACATTCCCTATCACTGCACTTGCTATTAATTTTTTCCTTCAAATGTGTTTCTACAACTGTACAATAACATGCATGGGTGAATAAAATGCTTTAATGCTATGGAGGATAAACAATGATCTAGCCTCTGACTGATCTCAACAATATGCCGTGAAAACTTCATCATAAGCATAACAATAAGAATTGAAAACTGATGACAGTAGTCAGAGGTAAAAGGGGAAAATTAACGTCCCTTTTTGAAATGTTGATTTTAATATTGATATAGCAACTCACATATTCCATCATACTACTAGAATCACAGCGTTGTTTACTTAACTTCCACCTCAGTCCAAGCTACAAGTATATCACCATTCAAACTGAGATCTGTATTCTCCACCAAGAATGCCATTGCATTCTATGAATACTTGTACTGATATGTACATATTCTATACAATCTTTAAACTTCTAACATTTACTTTTATCAAGCTCTTAAAAAGAACAGTGGAATGATTTTAGAGATTTTTATTTATAAAAACATGTACTCCATATAGATAAGACTTTTTAATCAAGAGTTTACATACCTTATTATATAAATGACTGTTTTCCCAATCTAATATTTTCTCTATAGTATGTTTGGTCTACAAAAAATGGCAATACATGTATGGCAATAAAATTTTAACTCTGCATTGATATAAGAAAAACATTACTGCAGGTATATCCTAATTTTTAAATCTTGAAATAGAAAATGCTTCCAAGATTTTTTTAATCTTTAATGATAGATGCAAGTCTCGGAGGGATTTATAATGACAATTGACTTACACTTTTACTGTTTAATGACGACTTACACTTTTACTGTTTAATGACGACTTACTTGTTTACTGTTTAATGACGACTTACACTTTTACTGTTTAATGACGACTTATTCGTTTACTGTTTAATGACGACTTACACTTTTACTGTTTAATGACGACTTACTTGTTTACTGTTTAATGACGACTTACTTGTTTACTGTTTAATGACGACTTACACTTTTACTGTTTAATGACGACTTATTCGTTTACTGTTTAATGACGACTTACACTTTTACTGTTTAATGACGACTTATTCGTTTACTGTTTAATGACGACTTACACTTTTACTGTTTAATGACGACTTACACTTTTACTGTTTAATGACGACTTATTCGTTTACTGTTTAATGACGACTTACACTTTTACTGTTTAATGACGACTTACACTTTTACTGTTTAATGACGACTTATTCGTTTACTGTTTAATGATGACTTGCATGTTTACTGTTTAATGATGACTTACTCGTTTACTGAGACAGACAACTGGCCACATGGAGCAACCTAAGGTACAACAACAACATATACAGCCACAGAACAGCCACTTGATGTTCACGGGGAGGGCCTTCTTCAGCATACTGTTCAGGCGCGATATCGTAGCTTTATATTCCTCAGGAGCAACCTGTCAACGTAACACGCAATGATTGACAAAATCAGAGGAAATATTGCATGTGTATTTTAAAAGGGAGTTAACAAATGGTGACATTTTGTCCCATCAGTAATTTTTTACTATAACAGCACATGTAACAGTACATATACTTATTATACATGTATAATGAATCAAAACATAATCAAGTATATTACTCTTAACTAAATTAAAAAAGACTTATTTCTCTGTACCTTTGCTGCCAAACCTGATGGAAATTCTGTGTCAAATCTGTTGCTGAGGCCAAATCTAAAGAAAAATAATGTGTATGAAACTGTGACCATTGATGGATTCTCTCTTAAAATCAAACTTACAGTGAATGATTTTAAAGGGAGCCTGATATTTTCCCCAAAAAGATGAAGTTTGAAGGTACATGTATTGTTAACAAATGTATACATAACACAGAAAAGGCAGTTTAATCTAGTATATACCAGACTATCAGCTGTTCACTTGAATTAAGACAAAACCATTACATGATCATGTGTCACCATTGATCTTAACCGAGGGCTGTTTGATAGCCATCACACTGTACAGTCTTATTGGAAAAATTCTATGAATAATTTATCATACATGGGGTTGTGTATATACTGCATGTACATGTATATGGCTTCTGGTCAACGTTTCAATTCACATTAACGGTATATTCATTGACATCATCTAAAGTAAACAAAATTAAACGAAAAGCCCATTTTTGAACCTAAACAGCCACTGTTAACCTCAACACCTACAGTGCTGTGTATTCATAAGCGCTCTTTTTGCAACAGTAATCTTCTATGAAATCCTTTTTAATTATGGTAAATGTAAGCATTTTTTCCTAAATAAATATCTTCACTGCTCTTTGAAAGCTCTCAAATGTCCTAGCTTGCTAATCCTTGCTTCAGTGATCTATCTTTATAAGTGGCACACTAATAATGCCATATTGTTAACCCAACCACTTGTAAAAAATTGTAAATACTGTTTAGGTTCCTTAGAGATTAGTCAGAGATGTTATTACTCACGAACATGAATTATTTCCCTTTAAAGAGTCAAGCTCTGGTAACGTTAACATCTGGTGATTATTTTCCTTATTGCCCCACATATCAACAATTTTGTTGACTGAAAAAAATTTGGTAAGTTACCAAAAAAAAAGAAAAATCCAGGAGGATAATGTGGAGTGAGCTGATCAAAAGGAAGTAATTCTAATTAAGGTGAAATTAGATCGAGTCAAGTTCAAATAGATATACCGGTACTGAATTAATAATTACAGAAATTTTCCATACTTTTCAAAATTCAAAGGATGTCATATCAATCAATAATCCAAGTTCAAAATATGCAAAATCAGAGAACAATATTTTAGAATTCCAACTTAAATTGAATCAATATATAACCTGAACCACCTATGTTATTTACAGCATTTGAACAATCCATTAGACCATATGCTCATGTCTCAAGTCCAACACCACACTCCTATCACTGGTAAAAGGATTTCTCAATATTAATGTATATGTTATAAATTATTACTTATTAGGTTTGATACTGTATACAGAAATTTGTGGGGTGGGTAAAGTCCATAGAAGACGAGGCTCCGCCTCGCCTTCTATGGACTTTACCGACCCCACAAATTTCTGTAAACAGTCAGTAACAAACCTAATTAGTGTTTTGTTTTGTCAAGGACCTAAAGTTTGATATGTATGGTAAACAACAAAAGATAATATAAAACAATTAAATTCATAGGCTTATTCTCTAATTTTGTACCTTTTTCATCAGTCGTCTGAGCAAACCTGAATGCTATTGTATATAGAATCGTTTCACTATGTCACGGGCAAAGGTGGGTCACTCTAAAATATTTTAAAATATTTTGGGGCTTAAAAATTCAAGGTATGGTTGAACATTTGTGTAAAAATTCAGCTCAAATAATGTTACGTCCGCCATGTTGCCGTATAAATTTTGACGCCCGCCGTGTAAAGAAATTTATAAGGCAATCACGTGACGCGATTCATCCAATGACGTCGAGACATTCTAGTCCGAGGCAAAACAAATTGTTTTATAGGTAGCGACTATAAATATAAGATATGTATTTATTGACTTGGTATGAGGGCAATTAATATGATTTGATAGACCTGAAGACACAAATGCTGCAAAAGGCTGAACGTCCAATAAATCATAAGTTACTTGCCCAAATCATAGTCAATTTAAAAAACTGTTTTGTTATACCTTTCACTTCAGATGCAAGTATAATTTCAAGTAGCAATTAGCCATTCATATTGAACTGCCCTTAATTTGGCTTTTTTCATTCTGAAGAGATCGGATGAATATTAATTGGTTTTGACATAGAAGTCGAACAATTTTTATGCTGGACCAGGAGACCTGTCAACATTGAATCTGTTAGACTATCTGAATTAACTTTCATTTTGTTGGACTTGTGACGGTCAGACCGGATAGAATACCGGCGCCAGATAGCTCAGTTGGTAGAGCACCTGACTAGAGATTCAATGGGCCCGGGTTCAAATCCCAGTCTGGTCCATCATCATTTCTCTTTGACTTTTTGATAGTAAAAATCATATAGAAAACCATTTATAAGAGTAACCATTAAAGAATAACAATTTTGTTCCTGCTTTTGATGACGATCCATATAAACTTACAAATTTGCAAGCAGGATACACTATGAAGAGTACTGAACACCTTACTATATGGTATATCTACATAGATATGCAGTCATCATCCATAACAGGGGGAATGTTACGTGTTGGAGATTTCAACATTAACATTTTTTTTGGGGCATATTTGGCCCTACCCGTGGTGCCCTGGGGTTGGTAGAGCCATGAATTTCACAATTTAGATTCCTCTTAATTACCACAGAGATGCCTCATATAAAAATATAAAAAAATGGTTTCAATTGGACTTGTAGTTTTTAAGAAGAAGCTAAAAATAAAAGAAGTTGTTATCTACTGTACAGACTATAATGATTTCGATTCAATTCAAAAATTGAGCCTGGGTGTTTAGTTTAAATTCATAATTGATTTTAAAAATATTTAAAAGACCAAATAATTCTTCCTGCTGAATTTAGCTTATACAGTTCCTTTTTTTCAAACAGAAAGTAAATGGGCTATCAATTAACTGATTGAGGGTGTCAAAACTTGAGAGAGAAAAACCCAATTTATTCACCAGAAATCCACAACTGTACACCATTAACTCGTGTTTGAGTTCCCTGTACAAAGTCTTTGTTTACCTTGCTCCTAATTCTGTTGTTAACATTTTGTTGTAATAATAAAACAGTAACTAAGATATCTTACATTGTGACATTTCCAGCACCTCTGATTATTATAGGATCCGGTAAATTTATGGTGTAATCTTGAACTGATGCTGAATCTGAAATCTCCTCTACCCCTTCTTCGTATATTATGTCAAACGAATCTGCCATTGTTGTTTTCCTGTGGAAGGGGAATTTGAGTTGATGACGCAAACATTTAGCGTGAAATTAAAGGGAGCTAAATCTTCGAAAACTTATAGTTCCTGTTATCCACACTAAACGTTTCATATCTCAGTTTTACACATACAAAGTATAAACTATATAAAGGCGTTAGGGTCTAGCAAACTGGCGATATATTCAAGTAAACTTTTCTTATCACTATGAAGAAGGTTTCCGAATAATTTTACGTATTAGTTATCATAAATTCAAAATGGCTGCGCCCATGAAAATTTGCAGGTTTCGATCTTGTGATATATATTCGAGAATTAAGTCAAAGCCAAAGCATTCTCATTTATACAAACACTGCAGGTATGTAACTCAAAGGAATTCAATGTAAACCAATCTAATTTAAACCTACAGTTTGTGAGATTGGTCCCCAGATGCGTATTGCAGTTGTGTTACACCAAAAATTGTTTCAATATAGATTTACCTTATTTATTGAATTCTTGAAGTTTAAAAAATCCATTTTTGAACTGAAAATTGGCTCTTTTAACTTATTTGGATGAAGGTTCCACTACTGGATTGAAACTTACCTACATTATCTAAGGGTTCTTTAAGTAAAGTTTAATATGTGGATGTATACTTCATACACACACACACACACACATAGTATCCTTCACATCGTATGCCTATTTCCTTCTGTTGATCATCATTAATTATTAAATTTCAAAATGTATTCTAATCACAGTGGCTTATTTTTTTTTTTAGACACAACAGCACTGAAGAGAACTGGCAAGGTGTGATAGGTCTAGAAATTCATGCACAGATAAACACAAAAAGTAAATTATTCTCAGCATCATCTACTGCCTTTGGTGCTCCTACAAATACTCAAGTGTCCATCTTTGATGCTGCCTTGCCTGGAACACTTCCGGTAAACAGCTTACTAACATAATAAAAAGATTGCTGATTGCCAATTTTTATTTTCAATGAAAATCTGTTTATTAGAGATATATAGAGTCATGAAGGATGTTGATTACTCTGCTTTAAAGCCTTAACGAGGCCGAGTACAGAACGAGTATGCACACTTTCGCGCAGCATTTCATTTGTATTGTGACATCAACTTTTTGCTTTGTTGACGCCATGGCATGATAGTTTCAACTGCAGATATTCAGCTAAATTTGTTGTAAATAGCTCGTTTGATGCATAAAATTGATATTATATTGTGGAATAAACATAAATGTCTCGAAATATAAGCTATATTTGGGCTCAGGTTGAAAACGTGAAGAGGGTTCAGCAAGCCTAGCCCTTTGTCACGTTTTCTTAACCCGTCTAAATATAGCTTAATTCATATATTTCAAAACAGTGACCATGTATTTAATATTAATGACCTTAAATATGTGATGTTATATATTTATTTATTACTAAAATATCTATAAATGTTTCAATAATACTATAAAGATCACCATTTTTGTCTTTGTCAAATAAAAACTTGCCAATATCTGACAAACTGGGAATTTGGGCATACAAAAAACAACTTTGATAAGACCCCTGAAACAAACCAGGGGGTAAAAGTGTTTTTTTTATTTGACCATTTGATGCCTTTTAGCAATAATTTTGATATGTAGAACAGAAAAGAAATCCCTAGGGCAGAAGTTTAAGAAAATTGTAAAAAATGAGCAAAATTGATACATTTCAAGCAAAATCCCATAGGGTCCTATGTTAAAAATTAACAAACTTTGAGATGACCCCTTGAACAAACGGTGTGGTAAATGTCTTATTTTTTTTATCTTGAAATAATAATTATATTAGTAGAAATTCATGTAAAAAATTTCATTAAAAAATCTAGGGCAGAAAAAATTAGACCCGGCCTCATTAAGTCAAATTGCTTATGCACTCATGAGTGCCTTAAACTTTTGTGCATTGATCCAAATGTCAGACAAAGTCACATTCAAATCCTATCTCAATATCAATGGTCAACACAAATTGTCCAACAAGTTGGTAGTTGTGTAAATCACCTTTTGGTAATTGACAATGACAAAAATTTGGGGAGCTTAAGTGCCAAATGTACATGTAGTTGATGTATGTTTTAATTTTAATTAAACCTACATCTGGTTTTGATGACTTTAATATTTGTAGGCTCATAATATATGTCCTTATAATAATGTAAAAGCATAATTTCAACTTTGAGGGCTCATAAAATTTATCAGCACGACCTTTACTTTGGTTTGCTCATTTAATTTAACAAAAGAGTAAATAAATAGCACATAATTAACTTTGTGGTGCTTATAAATGCTACTTGGGTGCTCAAACATATCTTTGAGGTGCTCGTACAAGGGTTAATTTGGCTTTTTGGCAATGCAACTGTATCCTATCATGTACATGTATGCAAAATGTTCAGACTTTTTAAAGTAGCTAATTATATTTTCAGGTCCTAAATGGAGAATGTGTCAGAGCAGGTGTGAAGACTGCCATTGCTTTAAACAGCAAGATAAACAAAGTATCCAAGTTTGACAGAAAGCACTACTTTTATGCTGATCTGCCAGTAAGTATAGTTAGTGCACTCATATAAAATAGCCTTTTCAGAAAACCATAAAACTTTATGTACTAGCAATGAATTGGATTGAAAATTTGCACATTTTAAATTTTTTTTAGCAAGGTTATCAAATAACACAGCAGAGACAGCCATTAGCAGTGGGGGGAGAAGTGGAGTACATTTTGATTGACCAGAACAATAGGTATGTCACAAAAACTGCCAGGATCACACAATTACAACTGGAGCAGGACAGTGGGCGGAGCTTGCATGATGAGGAGGGACGGCAAAGTCTGATTGACCTCAACAGGGCAGGTACAGATGTAATACTTTAATTTTAGGACATTGCTTGATCAGGACAAACTTAATATGTACATTATCTCTGGCTCATTGGATATTAAACTTACTGGTTATTACACTATTAAATACATATACCCGGTAGTTTAATTTTGATTGATATATCAGTTGGGTCATATAGCATACGTAATCTGACCTTAGTGTCTGTTGAATATGTAAAAATAAAAAAAACAATTGGCCATTTATGAATTAAGAATGTATCATGTCAATCAATTGACCAGGAGTAGAAAATGAGCAGTTTAATTTAAGTTTAATATTATCTGTGATATCATATTTGTCTGTTGCAGGGATTGGTTTGATGGAGATTGTCACAGAACCTGATTTTGAAAATGGCATTGATTGTAGTTCATTTGTGCGTGAAGTGCAGTTAATGATGAGACAACTTCAAGTTTGTCTTGGTAGCTTCAGGGGTATGTATACTTTTAATCCTCACATCCTTCAAAGAAAACTGTCTAAATCATGGTTTATTTGTGATACACATAATTTATAATTTTAGGATCTTTGAGATTGGATATTATTTTTGTAACAGAAGTTTTGTGTTTTTGTTGTAAGCCTTTGTGATACATGTGTGTGATGTCTAGATAGATATTGAGGCAAATTTGAGATAAATGCACTTTATTTTTTTTTTTATGTACCATATTATTTTTAGCCATTAAATAAGTCGCTGCTGTGATATAGATTAATGCAGCCACTTTTGGCCAACATTAATTTTACAATGCAATTTACAATTCGGCCATCCAACGTCTGTACTGACTACAGTAAAACACGCTTATAACGAAGTCCCAGGGACAGGCAAATTATCTTCGTTATAAGCGTAATTTGTTTTATCCATCAAATTTACAACATGAAATAGAGTCTTGGGGAATGAAATTCACTTCGCTGTAAACGTCAATTCATTATAAGTGTGTTCGCTGTTTTACTGTAGATACTATCAGTTTCACATAGCTGTTACCATCCCAGACATATTCTCTAGGTTCTTTTATTATTCATGTTGTTTCCTGTTCCTTTTTTACAGAGGGTGCTCTTCGTGTAGATGCTAATATTTCAGTTCACAAACCCAGTGAGCCCCTAGGAGTCAGATCTGAAGTAAAAAATTTGGGGAGTCTTAAAGACCTCAGAAATGCTGTGGGTAAGAATGAGATGTACTTTATACTCAGAAGAAGTATTTAGTTTACACATGCCCTATTTCTCTTGAATGTATACAACTGCCAACATATTCTAATTATTGTTTTTATGTTTGCAGACTATGAAATTAAGAGACAAAAGAGTGTTTTAAAAAATGGTGGAACTGTTATAAATGAAACTCGGACATTTGATTCAGAGTCTGGGTAAGGCCTTCTATGAACCCTATTTGATGAATAAGATATACATGTACCTGGTAGATATGACCTTTGTTTATGATTCTTCCATCTGCTTAACTCTAGATTTGCTCTTCTAGGAAAACTATTCCAATGCGAGATAAGGAGAGACTTCAAGACTATAGATTTATGCCAGAGCCAAACTTACCTCCTCTTTATTTATATGACAATTCGACAGCAGCTCAAACAAGAGATCAAAATTCAACAAAAATTGATGAGGAAATACAGAATATGCCTCCCCTACCTCGAGATGTCAGGAATAAGCTTATAAATGATTACAACCTGTCTCTGAGAAATGTTTACGTCTTAGTGGTAATTGTTTATCTTTCAAGCCCTTTAAATACTGGTACTGTTACTTCTTATTTGTGATATTTTACCTAATAACTTTGCTAATTTTGATTTCTCTTCTTCCTAATTGTAGAATGAAGACAAAGGGGTGACATTTTTTAATGAAGTTATGAAATATTCAAACAGTCCTCCCAATTTCATTGCAAATTTCATTGTCAATGACTTATTGGGGGTATTCAATGCTAATGACATAAAGATTCGGAATAGGTACATCTGATTTTAAAAAGTGTTTCTTTCTTTAAATGCTTTTGTTACTTTTACCTTATACATCTACTTGTTTAAAGAATATGCATAATACCTAAACAAATCACATACAACGCTTGCCTAATACATGTATTGGTTCCCAGTGCTGCACTGGTACATGTAAATTGTAAGATGTGAATTCTTTGTTTCAGTCCAATATCACCAGATATACTGGCTGAGATAGTAGATATTAAAGAAAGTGGATATTCAACAGTGGCATATTGTTCTCAGGTAAGTTTCCATTATTTATAAGCGTGTCATCTTTTATAATCCAGCAGCTTTTAAATGTACAAATACATTTAATATGCCATTAGATGTTATTATACTTTCATGCTAAATACTGAAATCTGATTGGTTAAGATGCAGTTGATAATCCATTCTATTACCCTCAGCGTTAGCAACACGCTTGGCAACGGGTAACATTATATAAATAGTGCCTGTTTGGGAGGTTGAAATTGACACCCCGAGAAAACCATTGTCAACCGACGCGAAGCGGAGGTTGACAATGGTTTTCGAGGGTTGTCAATTTCAACTGTTATCCTACCAAACAGGCACTATTTATTTTGTTATACTGAATGTCTTAATTTTAAAGAAAACTTAACTGCTTTTACATAGGAATAACGTGAATTCTACAGCGAACCATACGCGCATATTTTTCGCGCATGTAACAATTTTTAATGTTACCCGTTGCTAAGTGCGTTGCTAACGCTGAGGGTAATAGAACGGATAATGAACTGCGTCTAAACCAATCAGATTTCAGTATTTAACATGAAAGTATAACAAAACAAATTGTTACATGCGCAAAAATTATGCGCCTATGGTTTGCCAAAAAATTCACGCCACTTCTATATAAAATCAGTAAAGTTTTCTTTAAAATCAAGACATTCAGTATAATAAAATAAATAGTGCCCGATTAGGAGGGTAAGAGTTAAAATTGACATCCCTCGAAAATCATTGTTAACCTCCGCTTCGCGTCGGTTGACAATGGTTTTCTTGGGAGGTCAATTTCAACTATTACCCTCCTAAACGGGCACTATTTATATAATGTTTCAATTTTGAATCTGTTTGTTTACAAAATTAAGAAAGAATCCTTTTAATCAGAGAGAATTTATAACTGCATGTATATGATTACCACGTCATAACAAAATATTTCAGCTGGTAGAATTGTACCTAAAGCAAGATATTACAGACAGACCAAAGACTGTGGTAGATAACAACGGCTGGCGGCAGATTGTGGACACTGAAACCCTGAAGCCAGTCTGTGTCAAAATCCTGAAGGAGAATCCCAAACTGGTGTGTAAAACTCCATCACTAGGGCCCTACTCTGTGGGTGACTTATAGTGATCAATCTGTCCATCAATCTGTTTTTCTGTCCTTCCATCTGCGATCACTTGTCCGGAGCATATCTTCTCTCCCTTTCACCCAATCTGGCCCAAACTTAACCCACAAAAGAGTGCCCTTAGGTGAAGGGTGTGCAGTGACCTTGATCAAGTTTTTAGGTCTAAGTGTTAAGGTCATAGCAGAATTTATGTGAAAAATCCTTGTCCAGGTCATAGATTCTCTTCCCATGGTCCAATCTAGCTCGTACTCCATCCACAAGTGCCTTTAGTCAAAGGCAATCTGTGCACTGAATTTGAATGAAGTTCCTAGGTCAAGGGTCAAAGTCATATCAGACCATTCAAAAAATCTTTTTTATAGAATACCGGTATATACTCTCCCTTTAGCCCTATTGCTCATACTGGTACTCACATAAACAGAGTTTTCGGGTAAAGGGTGTGCGGTGACCTTAAATCAAGTGTGTGGTGACCTTAAACCAAGTTTCAAGGTCAAATGTGAATGTCACAGCTAATTTCTTTTAAATTCATTTTATATCATAATTTATTTCCCACTGTCTTAAATTTGCTCAGATTAAACCAAAAGAATGCTATTAAGTAAGAGATAATGAGCTTTAATGAAAATTTTATGCCAACTGGAAAATGTCCAAGTCGATCATAGGTTAAGGTCAAAACAAAATCTCTGAAATGCTTTTCATCTTAATGTCCATTAAGCATTAATCTCAATGATGTCTACTTTACACTTTATTTTGAGATCTTATTTAAGGTTGTATGGGACACCTCCATATTGTGATGTACTTCATTTCAAATTAAACAATAAAACCAAGTATAATTTCATAATTTTTTTTCTTTCCTAAAATTACTACCTAACAGCGTATCATAATGGGTTAGAGAGTTAACTACAAATCTGTAAGTCATGAGTTAGAATCCTGCTGAGGCTTTTATAATTTTTACCTTTTCAAAAATTTTTATCTGATATATTTTGGTCAAATATTGCAAAATTTGAAAAATCTAAATGGTGAAAGTATTTTAATTATAATGTACATTCATCCACATTGATATTGACAGGTGTCCCATACCCATGATTATTTAGATGTTCTAGTACATCACCAATTTACAATCTAATATAAATTGTTATGATTTGTTCTTTTGGGTGTCTTTGATATTATGCATTTATGAATTTATTCAACAAAATGAATCTTTTATATTATAAAGATGTACTTTTTTTACAGGTGAAAAAGTATTGTAAAGGAAAAGAAGACAAAGCTTTGAGTTCTCTGCTGATGAAAGCATTGAACGAAACTCAGATGAAGGGACACCCTGTTTTGATGAAAAAGATATTTACTGAACTACTAGAAGAACAAAAACAGAAATAAAATGATATTTACATGGAATATACAGAAGAGACAAAATCTAAATATATTTATAGAACTTCTTGAGGTGAAATAATATATAGATATATCATAAACTGGTTGTGAAATCTTGGATCAGAATTAAGGAAACCATGTTTCACCTTCAAATATTTGTTTTGTGTGCTCCAGCAATTGAAAGCAGCCAGATTTGAAAGAAAACACAAATAAATTATGTTTGTTCAGGAACCATTTTTATAAAAATCCTAAATTGTTACAGTTGTACATTTAATAGATTTGCTGATTAATACATTGATACAACAATCAGAAATGTGTTTAATACCATAAAACAAAATTTCGTTACAGTTATACATATGTCCGATTTATTTAGGTAGTACATATCCCTTACAAACAACCGGACCGTCCTTGTGTAGGCAGACACAGGGCCACACACACATCTGTACCACCGAACCCTTCTGTCTGAATGGTTTGAATAAAGAGGTGTTGATCTTCTGTCCGCTCTCAGGGTATTCCAGATACATGGGTGGATCCTGCACAACCATCAAGAAACTATACTCCAGGCACCTGTCGACGTACTTCTCCAATCGTGGCTCCAATGTAATCTTATCAAAGTGTTCTCTATACACATGACCTTTGAACATCTAAGGAATGCAAACACATATCACTTCAAACAAACCTCATAAATATAGGAAAAACTAAGAATGGAGGTGGTCAAAGTACTATCATGTAAATTTTAAATGGGTAATTTTCAATATTTTATCTAGAAAGTAATGTTGTACATTTTGAATTGGGGGGGGGGGAGGGGGGGGAGAGAAAATTTCTTAATACGACAACTAGTTGACATTTTGAACAATAAAATACACCTAATTCCTTGACACGCCGCATTGGATAACGCTAACGACCGTCCAACAAATCTGTGTGATAAAATAAAAAAAACTGTCTCCGTTGCCATTAAACAGCTGTTAAAAAGCTTCTGTACAAGCAACGGTTGGGTTGCGGATTCACCGTCTTTATCATATATAACAAATGCAATTAGAAACTGAAGTAACGGTTTTCAAACGGTTGGTTGACTTTAGTTTGTGTGCGTTGGTGTCCAGATATAAGTATATCCATCTGATCCTTTTCAGCTTTCAAAATTGAATCCGGTCATGTCCAGGAAAAGTATTGCATGCATTCCGTACAAAATGCATACGATCGAACGCACTTCGGCCGTATTTGCAAACGAAGACAGATTGAAAATTTTGCCGTTGAACAATCGTTCGCGTTTTCCAGTGAGGTGTTTGAAGCAACAACCGTATCAGAATATTTGAGTATCTACAATCTTTGAATTTACATCTTTTTAGTGTTGGTTAACCTTGCAGAATCAACCAATGACTGTTATAGATTCCAGCGACTTCAGTTGATCGCAATGCTTTTTACTGCCATATAATACAATGTACTCCGATTTTTATAGAGCCAACAGTATATCATACAGACCTCACAAAGAGCTGGAACAGAGGCAATTGCGCAAGCCTTCCTGGCATCAGCCATATGCCTGTTAAGACCAACAAACGCCGATTTGTCTTCTGGGTTTCTGTGTACTAGCAGGTCAATTTTTTTCTTAAAATAGAAAGGAACGTTTTTCGTAGTTTTTCATGAATGGTAGTAAATTGGCGGTAAATACCAACTATTTGGTTAAAATAATTTGACACATTTTAAAATTGACAGATAGATTATCAATTACATGTAGATTTTTGGGTATTTAAACAATAAAATGCTTTCTTTGGTGATTCATTCGGGATATGAAGGTAGCGATCATTGCAGGAAAAATTAACATAACCCGCTGAATGCTATCGTGACATAATTGTTTGTATGGATCAAAGAAGACGTACGTTCTATGAGTTGATAGCTAGAATAGCAGTTCCGTCCTAATTTTACGTTATGGTAATTGTCGTTACCATGGTAACCTTCACATATATGGTAAATTAGCGACAGTATATACCTTTTATGTAATGTTCTGATCAACAATGACAATAATTTACTTACGTTTACTCACTCTTTTACCAAAGATGAATAGGGCCACATAAAAAAATATTTTTATCTCGTTATTACGAGTAAAGATCCCGTTATTATGAGTTAATTATCTCGTTATTACTAGTAAATTATGTCGTAATTACAAGAAAAGATATCGGAATAACGAGAAAAGATATCGTTATTACGAGTTAATTATCTCGTAATAAGGAGAAAAGATCTCGTTATTACGAGTTACTTATCTCGTTATTACGAGAAAAGATCTTGTAATAATTCTACTTTTCATCTTACATATTATAATCCCATTCGAAGTTAATACCAGGTAGTCCTAGATGACTTTAATGACTATATAGTTTCAATCATGGATTTACACAGGATTTACCCGAATTGTGTTTTATAAGTTCATGCACAAACTATATGTATATTGAAAATAATTGATTTTGTATATTAACATTTTAGAGTCTGAAAACAAACTACATGCATCATTCTTAATAATAAATAGTTCAATTGTATTAATTAATCTGATTTGCTCCTTCTGCTAAATTTTTTTGAACTGCTTAGTGACGGTCCCATTAAGTTTAGTCGTAAAATACAAATTCAAATTTAACATTTTTCAATTAAATATATTTGATATGTTATAATACAAGTTTACAAAAAGGCAATTTCCGACCATATTCAGTTTGAAATATTTCAAAAAAGGATAAGAAAAAAATAATAAATCCATAAGTTTTGGTGGAAACTAAAAACCCAAGTTCTATAAAGTTACCTATTGTCTGGTGCTCTAACCACTGAGCCATTTCATTCACAACAAAGTGCGATGTTTAAATGCTATAAGGCCAGCATTTTTTTATTTTTAGGTTTACAAACCCGCCGCTCGGTTTTCTGAGTTTTTAGAAAAAAAATAAAATTACAAAAAAGATCTTTTTTTTCTCCCCGACAGCAAATTTTTCCTAGTAGGAAAAGTGTATCGTCATTGTTATCACAGAGGCATAAAATCTGCTCTTTTTGTTTCATGATAGCCTAAAAATTTCTTACGCATCTTTTTCTCGTGCTACATTCTTCAGAGAGGCTTCTAGTTCTACAAACACTCTGCTGTAAGTTTCATACTTTGAAGTTTTTACCGACAGTGTTGACCAGTGGCTAGACGAGATAGTCACACCTCACTGAACACGGCTTCGATAGTTACCTGTGCAGCTGTTTTCAAGTACATCACTGTAAAAGGATTCCCTTTCTTTTTGTGTTGAATTGGCATATGTTTTTTAAAATTTATTTTAGAGAGAGAGAGAGAGAGAGAGAGAGAGAGAGAGAGAGAGAGAGAGAGAGAGAGAGAGAGAGAGAGAGATGTATTAGAGATATTATAAATTTCTGCAGTAACTATTCTCATGAACACATTTTAAAGTGACCTGCCTAGTGAATAAAAAAAAATCATATTATTGATTGTGTATTTTCCGTCATTTTCAATTAAAATTTACCATTACATAATTAATTGCATAGTTGTACTTTGTACCTGGAAATTCAACAGGACAAAATACATGCACACATATATTTGCAGTGATTTTATAGAGTCTGTTCACATTCACAATGTTATGTTTGAGTTTTCACACATATAAACACCCAAACCAATTTTGTAAATAAAATGTGAGAGATCAATGAAGCTGAATATTTTTTAACTGCAGAAAACATGAAAGTAATAAATATTTTGTATATTAATAATTATATACTAGTATCATACAGGAGAAAACATTATGACTTTATGTACATAAAATTTAGTTTAAAAAAAAAATGAAATGTTGACATGTCCGACAATAGTCTGACTAGTAACTTTGAATCTTAGGCTAGTAACTTTGTGGCAAAATTTTGTAATTGCACACCCCTGACATTGCTATATGTACATGTAATATCAAAGCTGTATGTCTAATATTCTATTGTACTATTTCAGTGATATGTTACACAGATGACATACTTTTCACATGCTACACTTGATGCAGTTACACACCACTATCATGAAGTTGTCATTCATTATATTATTAGAATAAAGATGATGTCATGAAAGTTTTTTTTTCTCCTACAGAACTTTACAATTTTGTGGTTCGTAAACCTAAAAATAAAAAAACTGTTGGTCAAAAGAGATTTTTATTTTTTTTTTTATTTCCTCCTCCTACGGAACTTTATCATTTTGTTGTTTGTAAACCTAAAAATAAAAAAATGCTGGCCTAAGAGGCGTTGGCCACGAATTTAGGGACTTGTATTATTTTTCTAAAACATTCAATTGTTGGGCTAGAAAATGACATTTTTAAAGTATAGTGGGTCATCTCTCCACATTTTTGTTGATTAAAATCGGTTTAAATTCCATTAAACCGCATTTAGACTATGACAAAAATATGGAGCTCAGACCCACTCTATGAAAGAAAAGGAATTGAAGTTATAAAAATTACACTATTTGGAGGTTTTGACACGCATACGCCAGTTAAAATCAACCTATTGCAAGTATTAAAAATATTTAAGGGTTACAAACCGATGTTACGTTAAATACACATTGTTTTTAATTAATTTTTAAAAAAGTATCAGATTTAATGATATTTTAATTTTGCAGTATCTAATCATTCCTCATATGGGCATTTTTCACGCCTTATTCACCCATCTTCTTTGTGTTTGCTTTTAATCGATGATTATGGTAAGTATGTTTATAATTATGGACATTGCAGTAGTTAATACATTTACATAAAGAGATGAAGAACAATGAAACGCGCCAATTTAAATAGATCTTTTCTCGTAATAACGAGATCTTTCCTCGTAATAACGAGATAATTAACTCGATATTACAAGATCTTCTCTCGTAATAACGAGATGAGTAACTCGTAATAACGAGATCTTTTCTCGATATTACAAGATCTTTTCTCGTAATAACGAGATCTTTTCTAGTTAGATCTTTTCTCGTAATAAAGAGATAATTAACTCGTAATAACGAGATCTTTCCTCGTAATAACGAACAAGATAATTAACTCGTAATAACAAGATCTTTTCTCGTTATTACGAGATAAAAATATTTTTTATCTGGCCCTATCCGTCTTTCGTACTCTTTACTAATAACTGATTTAAAAAAATGATTCAGAGATAGAAATATTGATGTTTTTTTCTAACCCCAACCTCTTAAGTGATAATCGTTCTTAATCTCCAATTGAAAAAATATTAAACTTTTTTTTAATCGTTTTTTAAAGTCTTACCCCAGAGCTTTCTTCACACGTCCACTTTATATGTGTCATTACGTCAATGAAATGCGACTCCAATCTAGTCAGCTCTTGTTCAGCAAAATCTTGACAGAATTCGTACGCTTTCTGAAATAACGAAGTTTAATAATATGCACTCACTTTTTTACAGGTACAAATACATTGATAAGTATGTAACGGTATTTTGTAAAAGAATAGAGTCTAGTTCATTAGATCTTTATTAAGTAAACAGCTGATACATAACATAGACAAATGCATCCGGAACCTCTTTGAAAAATAGAAATCAAGTGACCTCACAAGCAAGAAATTGTATTCGAACCCGAAGATTGCATTAACGGATTGAAACACCTGGCAAGTTTATCTGCGCCGGATTACTTATCAATCTATTTTAACTCCAAAAAGATTTTTAAAAAGATAATACGCTTGTGGTTTGGGTATTTAATTAAGCACGACATGGTTTGGTGGTGACCAATGGTTTCCTGCAATACAAATATAAAACGTACACGATTCTAACATTTATAATAAGGACAAATACAACTTCCGGTTGTAGTTTAAAACATCTTACCTGTGATATGTCAACTAAAGTTTTAAGAATCTGGTCCTCATCCATAGGAATCCCCTTCAAGTATTCAAAGGCTTCCGACCACTCGTTGTCATAGAGCTGTTCGAACTTCTCGCCGAGTTTCGTCGGCCGGTTCCTGTCGCTGAGGTCGGCGATGTTCGGGTTATTGGTCGTAAGCTGCTTGCTGGCGAAAGAACTCAGTCTGAAATTATTTTTAATGCATGGTTTCACCAATGTTTATTGAATTTACCACGAAGAAAGACGAAATAAATTAGATCTACGAGTTTAATATCCCAAGCAGACTTTTTTTAAAGTAGAAAGGAACACTGTATAAAAGTGAACATAACGCCCCAATTGCCTTTGGAATCAGTTGTTTAACAACCACTTATCAAAGTTAGGAAAACTGGTCTGGTTAAATACAAATAATAAACAATACTTACATCCTATAAGTATTTTCTCCTTTATTTTTTAAGCAAACCGATTGTAATTCATAGCTCTATAGAAACTAATAATCTACACGATCCAGTTCTAACCAGTTTATCGACTGGTCGAAATTCGAAACTTTCAGCAATCTAACAAAATCACGGACTACACAGAGTAATCATGATGATGTCAGACTCAAATTCTTCTATAAGAAAATTTTCTTCTATCTAACATTCTATAAAATATAGTGAACATTAACAATAATTAACGAACTTTTATTTACTCTTTATGATTAATTTAATATTTTTAAAGAAAGGTGTAAATATGAATTATAAAATGCTATCTCTGATGATTCATGCGGGCTATGAAGGAAGTGATCATTGTAGAAAGAATTAACATAACCCGCTAACGCGTGTTATGTATAAAATTATTCAGCAATATCCGTTTAGTTACATCTACCGAGTATGATTCCCTGTATTTCTGACTAAAACTTATGCTTAATTCATAGTTCTATAGAAACAATAAGATTGAAATCTATATCCCCGTTTATCGATTGGTCGAAATCTACAGCGCCCTAAGAAAACTCACGAACTGCACGAAATACTCCTGATGATATGTCAGACTCAAATTCCCATAGGAGACGATTTGACTGTTTCTTATAGCTAACGTACTGATGTACATTAACAGTAATTTAGTTTTACTTACTTTCTACAACAATTTATTAATTTGTTAAAAAAGATGTAAATATAAACAATGAAATGCTTTCTTTGATGACTCATGCGAATTAGTATGATTGTAAAGAAAAAGTGAACGCACATGTAAAAGTTTGCAATTCAGAGTTATTTTTTTTTATTTTGTTTTGTAGTAAAATGAATGGTTGCACAGATTTCGATCCTTGAAGTATTTTTTTAAAAAAACCAAAAAAAAAACCCCAAAAAAGAACAACAACATATTTTTCCCCACTGAGAGCCTATGAAGGTCGCGTAATAGTAGACGATATTTGTGTTCGACATATCTTGAAACTACTGTACTACAGTTCTACCTGGTTGTTAGCTCCTGAACTTGGGCCTTGTAAGATTTTTCAGATTCCACGAGTCTGTTGTACTCTAACACGGACACTGACTTCATATTATTCTCTCGGTCCGGAGAGTGAGTTCGGTTCATAAAGTTTCTATCCCCGAGTCGAGCATCTGTGGTGTTGTGATGACCTGCTTGGTTTTGCGTTGAAACACTTGTAGCGGGTAGTGTTTTGGAAAAATTCTAAAATCAAATTTCGTAAATTAATAGCAAAAAGGGTGGTTTTATTTTCTATTGCATGCTAGTAATTATAAGAGAGTTACTATATTAAGTTCTGATTACAACAGTTATGTAAACAATTTTGTCCGTGACATTGTGTGTACTGTAACGTCTGTTTTATCTAAGTGATGCAACGTCGTCATCTATTTATAGTAACAACAACAGTCTGGCTAAAGTTAGCCCCATGTACTTCGTGGCTGGCTTTAGTCATACATGGAATAACAGGTATGCTCTTTTTTAGTTTGCTAGAGTTGAATAATTTCAAGGACTATCGATATCATTGCCTACTGTCTGAGCTTGCCGTTGCCCCGGTACATTTGTACCCTGTAGTAGTAAGTCGAACTCCGTCCTCGCCTCTTTAGAACCAGGTATCCCAATCTCCTCAGCTTTGAGCACGACCATCTCTAGATCTGAGTAGTCATCCTTAGAAATTGGTACTTTATTCTGTCAAAAATACAAACACTAAACTGAGCTTCAAAATCAACAAATGTACCAATACACTATTAATTTCAACTATAAGGAACCAGTTAAAGATTGAAAACAAATGTGTTTGTTGAACAAATGTCGAAAAAAAAAAGAACATGTCAAATAAAAATCAAATATGATAAAGACTTGGAACTTTTGTTTTGTTTTTTGATTTTATGGATGTCATTTTGTTGTTTTAAGAAGTTACCTATAGGTTGTTCAATTAATTTCTATTCATGACGTCATATTTTTAATCCGCTGAAATCAAACCTATGTACCGTGACAGAAAATTGCATGCATAATTACAATTCATGTATCTTATCCTAATTGTATCAAATTATCAATTTTAGTATAGTGTAGTTTATTAGCTCAAAACCACATTTAAGGAGGCTTCAGGCACGTACCATCAAGGGGGGAGCGCCCCACCCCACTTTTTCTTAAATTCACACATAAAAAATACCCCCACCCCCCCCCCGGCCCCCAGATTAGGATTTTCTTGAATTGGGAATTATTCCCTCTTTTTTGTGTTTTTGTTTTGTTTTTTTTTCTTGTCAAGATTTTTAGGATTAACGTGCCTGGACATGACACACCAATCATAAAAATTTTTAATGTACAAGTATTAATTGATGGATCCGTATACATAATTATGATTTCAAAATAAGAGGCTGGTTCTATTTTTTTATCTGATTTTTCTTTCATTTTTTTCCTACGGAACAACTGTTTTAAGCTAACTAAAGCACACTCTTGCTAGATATAATTTCTGTTGGTCTCAGTTAAAAAGCTCTTGGATTAAAAAATTGAATGACTTGAGATACATCTTTGTTAATGTCAAATAATAAGGAATTCAAATGAAATTAACGATAAATCGCTTTTTTATGTTTTAAAATATGAAGATACGAAAATAAAATTCATTTCTCGGTTGAAATATGATTGACTCGTACCAAGTTTGCAATCTAAATTGATAACGGCGATCGTCAAGTTCAGTATTAAAGAAAACTATTGGCTTGCAAATGGAATGAATAATTCTAATTTGAAATATATTTTCATTAATAGCCTTTAATTTTGTTGAAAATTCTTAAAATTTCGCGAAACAGAAAAAACAGGTAATCAGATTTAGATTGGACGATTTACACAAACAGCTATGGCGGAGGTAGAATCCTTCTAAAACCACCCAACTCCGACGCAAAACAACATTAGAAAAGGATTAAATTTTAAGGTTCATGTTAAGTCATCGATGGCCGGATGTCTGAAATAGCAATAAAATCCGACATCGTGTTGTTGGAAACTAGCAAAGATAAAAGAGCGTGGGTTTTCAAATTACTACATTGGAATCTTTATAGACAACCTTAGTAAATTCACCCTCCATCTTGAAACTTTTTTTTACAATCCACCTCAGCATCCTGATGATATTTGCGTCTACTAAATCCCAAGAAATCAATTTGTGTTCATTAATCAGATACTAAGAAAACTGAACCACGGTCTGAATGCGTTATGTGAGAACTTTTTAAAAGCAATAAATCTTCTCAGAATTTTAAAAATTAATGCATAAAATATATAATCTGACAACTAGGCAACTTGTACATTGTACTTGTAACCCATAAACACTCTTATTAAGGTCTTCCGTTTCCAACGGAAGACCTTATAGTTTTCGTACGATTTCTTCTTATTATTATTTTTTTCCACAAATTTTGTGCACGCGATTTCTCGAAAACTATTCGACCGATTTCAATCATTTTTTCACAGAAGATGGGACTTGATGTAAACTTCATACATTTTTGAGATTTTTTTCTGTCGTCACTTCCGGTACCGATTTATGGGCCATTTTGAACATTTTCACGACCTATTTTGTGCAGAGCTGATCTCAGAAACTATCAGAGATATGACTTTGAAATTTTGAGGATAGGTAGTCTATAGTTTGAAGTTGTGCACTATTATGTTGTTTTACGCCAGTGGCGCCATTTCTTGGAGCTCGCTTGGGCTTGAAAATTGAGTACGAATTTTCATTCAAAATTTTCATACGTTTTCATCTGTATCTTTTTATCAGTTGGTAGTTTGTTAAGACAGATATAACAAAAGTAGTAGATAATTAAACGTTCTTTCCAACAAAATCAAGAAAAAGGGGCTGGCCCCTTAAATTAGGGGCCAAGACACTCGTAAACTCTATTACAAATAACTTAAAAACGATCAAAATTTTGTAATGCAAGATAAAAGCAAAGTTGTTGATTGTAGCAATATTTATCAGGTAAAATCATTTTCACACCCATTTATGACGTAATTAGGGATTTTAAGGGACCAAAGTACTTAAACTTTGATGCAATATATCTTGAGAAGGAGACATATTTTGTTAGGCAATGTAGAAAAGAAAATGTTTGCATTGATGATTCTAATCGATTCCACTAATCAAAACTCTAAAGTCTGTCCCCATTAAGGATCTAGAGGGCTGGCCCCTAAAATATTCAATCATTTGTATCTCAAAAATGAACAACAATTTTAGATGGGTGTAAGAACAAAAATGTTAGTATTCGTGAGACCTTTCGATTGAACTCAAGAAAAAGGGACTGGCCCCTTAAATGAGGGGCCAAGACACTCGTAAACTGTATTACAGATAACTTGAAAACAATCAAGATTTCAAATATCTTTGGTACCTAGCCTTTTTACAAAATTGATACCAGCGAGATTTTAGTCACTGTAAGTGATTGAGACACAAACTTTTATAAATGACAGACAATCGATTGAAGATATATTTAACGGGTTTTCTTTTGTCAACCGTCACTTCCGGTACTCACCAGAAGAGTTCAAACAATTTTTTTTTTTTACAAGTTTAACTGATTATCTTTGGTGTTTCATCTTCCATGATTAACAGTGGTGTACACTAAACAAATGTATAAAAAAAACCTAGCTTTTATTTTCATAAACCTCTTTTGTTCGTCCGTTTTCGGTCTCGAGACAAAAAACCTAGATTCACCAAGATCGCAGATTTGGCAGAGAATATCGATATTTCATCGTATCATATGAAAACAAAATCGGGCGGAAGACCTAATCGTTACTCGTAACGAGATCTAGTTTAAAGTATCTAATTTAAATGTAAAAAAAAAACCCGATTGACACATATAACTAATGGGTTTGAAAAAAAACCTTAAATTTCACTTAAATTATATTCTATGAAATAGTTTTGTGTTTTACCAAGAAATGTGTGCTTGAATAATCCTGCTACTGTCCTACAGAACGCTTAGATCAGTGAACCGCTAATCGTGGTAAAACGTTTATCGCAAAGTTTGAGAGAAAAGTTTAGTTAAAATTGCTGAAAAATACACCATTTTGAATCATCATTTTAAAATGATATAACAGACAGGAAGGAACCTACTTCTATATCACTCTCACCCACCCACCACTTTATATAGAACCCATGATTATTACTGATGTCTAATACAAGAAATTTTGATATCCATTAAAGGGGCATGGTCACTATTTTGGTCAAAAATTATTTTTCCGATTTTATTGTTTACAATGCTTAATTAAGGCATTTTTAATAGGCAACCAAAATTGGAGTGATCATTCGAAATGCATCCCTAAAGCACTTTATATAATGAAGACAAAAAATATATTAATTTGACCAAAATCGTGACCATGCCCCTTTAATGTATAATTGCGGACACATTTTCCAAATAACAGGAAAATCGTTATCTTGATTTTGGACCCGTTTCGTAACACTGGTATATATAATAAATATACTTTTAAAAAACTAAGAATTATAGATGGCAATCTCTAACCGGAAAAATTAACTAATTAATCGGTCGGAACGATGGTAACCGGTTACAAAATCAGTAATCGGTTATAGTCGTATAAAATAAATATAATGAAAATAATTTAAATATAATAATATAATTTCAAAATAAATTTGAATATTTTTGTCTTTTAATACTTTTATCTAAACAATATATACATTTCAAAATGTTTGATACAGATTAAACTGTGTTAGTAAAAACAGTTTTATCTGTATCAAAAATATTGAAATTTTATCCGTAAAAAATTTCAAGATTTAAATTTAGCCTACAAATGATGAACCAATAATTTGTGTATATGTGTCATTTATAATTATTAACAAGCTAAAAGTGTTTATGTTTTGATGGTCACTAATTAGCATTCCAATATGACGGACTGAAACTCACCCCATGTAGTCTTTGGTATTGAGTTTTTGCATTTCCTATACCTTCTGGAAGTGGTAATTCTTTGCTCACTCTCTCTACAAGGTCCTGTAAACCACGTATCCGCTCGTTTGGGTATGACAAATTCATTTCCCACCAATTAAACCGAAACAAAGATCTTGGAAGCTATAAAATCAATTTTATTTAGTTGTCAATAAATATTTTAAATTCGGCAAATTAATGTCCAAAATTATATGTTACTAAGTAAAGTCACTAGATAAAACAAACCTGCAAATGGTGACAGTATCCTATAGGTGTATGATTTCAGTGGTCATGACTTGCTAACGTTATTTACTCTGCACACACTGAAAGTGAAAATAGATTGAAAAGAAAAGACCCCCAAAACACCTACATGGCTACTACTGATATAGAATTACCTTAAAGGCGAAAAAATACATTTGAAGATTTATGATCAAACGTACCAATAGAATGGCATCATGCATTAATATACACACTGTATATACGTATGTACATGTATGTCAGTAACAAAATAGATATTCATAATTCAACACAGTTAATTTATATTTTAAATGTACAGACACAGAAATGCATACATTTATATATCATAAAAAAAGATTAGAATTTTGCTGGTGTTGGTTTTCAGTGTACACGGTGAATCATTCAAAGACCGGTTTATATTGGTCTGACTTTAAATGCATTCAAAGTTTTTTAAACCGGTTATCGAGGCTGACATAGTATTGTGTCAATATACCGGGGTATATGGAGCAAACAGGTTCTACGGGTTGTGATCATGAAATAAAGTAACATATCATTTATCTACCAACATCACTGGATAAGCTGACACAAATTGCTTCATTTTTTAAAAACAAAATGTATTTATTAAAATGCAAACTTAATCCAAAACAACAGTTTTATTACCCTACTTGGTCTTTTACACTTGTCTAAATTTGAAGCGATGCTTTAAATTTATGATTTGTACACATTATAAAACAATCTAAGATACAATTTGATGTACTTTGACTTATTATCAGATTCTTAAATAACTGTTGTATCAACCGTCCAAAAAATATCAACTAAATATAGAGAGCTCTACTTTCACTTTTTCAATGAACCTCTAATATTTTAAAAAATGATTGTGAGCATCGAGTTTTGAACTTGGTAGAAAAAAGACAGTATAATAGTGAATATAAATTGTATATATATGTACATTAGAGTACTTACTTTGTACTGTTTAGCATGGGGAAAACATTGATTAAAGTAAGGAGTCCGATTTGGGTCAAATTTGTGGGGTTTTATTGAACCGTGACTTGGACTTTAAAAGATATGTGCTGCGTATCCTATTTGTAAGTAATATCTGATAAACAGTATTCCCTTATTTTTATTTAGTAAGAATTTCATACGCATATGCCCAGTCACGCATTTTAATACGAGATCATGCTTGCTTGCATTCTTTGATCACCTTGATGGAGCCGTCCAAGTTGACTGCAAGATCCGGTTGAGTCCTATTTGTCATATAATAATTTTCTAACTAACTAACTGGTAAATATCCCAGCATGACAGACATAACCAAGCCAAGTCTCGATGAAATCAGAAACATATTTATGGATATCGCAGGCAAAAGAGACGGCTATTTTGAAAATCAAGGCGAAATTGTAGGGTTTTTACCTAATGATTTCGCATAGACAATAATCATGCGTGGCTGCAATAATTATTTTATAAAGACGGTAACCATAAATTAAATCTGATTATTACGGATCTATTTTAAAGGTAGACTTTCCTAGTACGAGAGATCCTAATTATTTATGTAGAGCAAACTGTTTAACTATCGTTACTCTCGATCATCACATTACATTGAATATAGTGCTCGAATACGTCCATCATCTATAACCTCGACAGTGTGTTGGAAGAATAAGACCTAAAAACCACATCGTCGCACTCTCACACAACAGGCTGTAGCAGTAACATAACTTCATAGCTTGTTTTACTTACTCTTCGTGATTACTTTAGTACTTTTACTTACTTTGTGATTACTTTTAAAATACCTTTTCTTACTCATTGTGATTACTTCAGTACTTTTACTTACTTTGTGATTACTTTTAAAATACCTTTTCTTACTCTTTGTGATTACTTCAGTACTTTTACTTACTTTGTGATTACTTTTAAAATACCTTTTCTTACTCATTGTGATTACTTCATACTTTTTCTTACTCTTTGTGATTACTTCAGTACTTTTACTTACTTTGTGATTACTTAAATACTTTTTCTTACTCTTTGTGATTACTTCAATATTTTAAAAAGAAAGGTGTTAATATGAACTATACAATTGCAAATATTGAAGTTATCACAAAGCAGGCACGTAGCATCGTTTTTGAATGGGGGGGGGGGGTGTATCTTTAACTTCAATTTCCATGTTTATTTCCTTATTTTTAGGTGGGGGGGGGCAACTCCATGTTAATTCATTTGTGTGTGTGTGTAAATTTAAAGAAAATTCTTTGTTGCGCAAAAGGGGGGGGCCAAAATTCTCAGACATTTTACTACTGATATCGTCATTTACTTGCCGCTGATATTCCTAAATAAACAACATAATCAGTCCGGTAAAGTGAAGTTAATTGTGCAGTTTGCATGTAAAAATGGCAAGTCAGAGGTAAGTTAAGACATCATGCAGTGGATATCAGCTGCAAAATTGTTTGAAGAATTTTATGGTACCTTAGCTTCAAGTTATTTCTAGAGAATTTGCATGGAATTAATGTTAAGTCCCAAACTATATAGCGCAAATTTTTGTGAACAGTACTGTACATTGACACTTTTTAAGACGTAAGTAACTGTACTTATGTCAGACCGAGCTACATGTACTTATAATTAGTTAGTAAAAATAACCGATTATCCGTACATGGGAATTTTGAGTCCGATATCATCATTATCATTTCGTGCAGTCCGTGATTTTGTAAGGTTGCTTAAGGATTCGACCGATCGATAAACTGGTTGGAACTAGATCGTGTAGATTTCAGCCCTGTCTATTTCTATACTATCTCATTTTTTGTTTTTCCCGCACAAATTCTTTTCCGGAGGTTGACCTTGACCGACACCCATAACAAACATTTTGCTGGGACGACAGCCGTTGCATGAGGTGCTTACTCAGGAACAAGAACAAACGATAGAGTCCTGAGGTGAGACAAATGACGGTCATCAACGCTGTAATGCGGCTTTAACATTTTAATGCGCATGCATGCTTAGCTTTTATGCCTAGACTTATTTAGAATTGTTCTAAAATGTTAAACCGAAAGTAGAAACTTTTTACGCAATATTTGTACGTAAGATCCTCTTAAAACTTAATCTTCTGCATTGTATCATAACTTATAGTGTTCAAATTGTAATTTTATGGTATATCCTATTATGCAAATGCGCATGCTTATCAACAATATAGTTGGACATGTGCTATTCTAAAAAAATATATTAAATGATAATATGGAAGAATATTAGACAATTAATTCATTGGCTCTAGTTACGTAGTATTTTTTAATACCTTTGATAAATTTGAAAACTGCGTTTCGTTATTTTAAACATTTAAAAAAATACTCTTAGACACTTTTGAATTATTTTAAAAGAAGTTAAATGTGCGCGTTGCTTCGAAAAATCACGTGTACCTTACCTATCTTACAAGGGTTACAAAGATAAAAACAAAACCCTTGACAGGTTATAGATTGGAATTGTATTATCTTGATCGTAAAATTAATGGAGTCTAAACATTGGCCAAGTATGGCTATGTATTGTCGGTATTTACATGTACTTGTATAGTACACCATGCAGAATGTATTTATAACATAGCTTAATTAATTCTTCCTGTACCAGAAATACTAGTACTTAGTATTTTGGTGGTAATATCAATATTCAAGATCTCCTTCCTGTTACATATTTATGTGTTCAATCATGTTTTTATGTCAACATATATAAATCTATGTGAAAACTTGATCACTCTATATATATACCGTTGTTTATTTTCCGGGATCGGGTGTGGTTTAAGGGGGGGGGGGCGTGTAGAATTATTGCCAATGAAGTTTGAGTCATTTTACTTAATGGTTTGTTTTTGTTTTGTTTCTTTTTTTTGTTGGGGGGGGGGGGGGGGTAGAGTGTGTAAGTGAAAGTGTTATTTGAAGTTGATGATGGACATGTATTATACTCTATGTATGTATATTTTTTTAAAATTTGATTTATCCCACTACTTCTAAAGTGTGATTGGGACCAATTAACTCTCAGAATGAATCCAAACATAAAGAGCCTGTTGGATAGCTCCAAGTCTAAAGACAGATCATCCCTGAATGAGGGGTACAAACAACTGAAGGAGCTAGAATCCAAAGCCCTGGAATACCAGCGAGAGAACACAGTAAGCACGGTCAACCAAATCTCAGTTGTATTATAATGAGTAAGTTACAGAGCTCGCAATTCCTTAATATTTAAAAAGAAGAAGCTTGTACCATAAATCCATTTGGAGATTTGACGGCACGAACATACATGAATCATACGTGGTAGTTTTCGGGTAAACTTGCAGCAACATTTGAAATACGCCTCAGCATTACGAAACGACACTACAATTTGTTTAACCTATTTTAACGCTATTTGTTATGGGTAAATTTGAATGGATTCTAATCAGTTTCCACTTTGGTCTGTGTTTAGAAGTATGACAGTTGGAACATACCCGAGCCGTACGTGGCGGAGGCCAGGGAGAAGTTCGGCACCCTGGGTCAGCTCATTGTCCACGGACACGACGTATTTGACCGCGCCCTAGAAGAGTTTCGAACCCTCATCCACTTGTATGCGGCCCAGAGTAAGCGCCATGGAGAGGTAATGAATCCTCCCACAATTCTTTTATGTAAACTAACAATTCTGAAACTTTTTTAAGGCGTTCGTATAATTGTGAAAATAAATGATTACTGTTTACATAGCCCATCCATCTTTATAGTATTTTATATTGACTTGAGTTTCAAAGTGACATAGACACACCTACAGTGTTAATGTAGGAATGTTACTTGATCCCTCTCCGTAAAGTGTCTGACATGTTTAGCTAAAATACCTCAGATTTATTTAGAAACACAACTGCCTTACTTGTCAAGTTGAGAATGTGAAAAGGGGGAAGGGTACAGCCATGGTTTCCATTTATATTACTAAACTTTTAAAGTATTAATACAAGTACAGAATCGATTATTGCAAAATCATGCAAACAAAAAAAATCCTAAAATCAAAATTACACTAATCGCACAGACTGTAAAGACCAAGCTTCAGAAGAGGGCTAGTATAGAGATGGTATTAAACCGTGTGAAGGACAATACGGACACCGCGAGCCGGCGGTGGAGGCTCGCAGAGGGAGACTACCGGAATCTGCTGGACATCGAGAAGAAGTGGGTCAAGGAGACAAAGCGGAATGAGGCCGCCAGGGAAATGAATTTGATGGTAAAATGATTAATTTAAAAATGTTTGCGTCTCTTTGTTGACTCTCAAAACATATGTTTTCACGCAAATTCAGTCAGAGAATTAAAACGGAACCAACGTACATGTACGCTAAAAATTAAAGCTATATTTCTTTTACAATTACTTTTTAATATCTTTCTACGTTAGAAACAAACTGCGCATGGTCACATTTCATGATCCATTTACATCTTCAAGAATATTGATTAGTCTTAAACTTCTTTCAATTTTGAGTGCGAAAAATTTGCATCTCTCTAAAGCGAGCGTCAGCGCCCACAGGCCTCATATTTTTTCCCTGCATTTTAATCTAAGTTGATCACCATTGTTTGTATGGTTTAGAGTGGCAGGGACGCAACTTTAGACGAGAACCGATACAAACATTTGAGGAACATGATTCAGAAGGAGGGGCCAAAAGATACAAACGCCCAGAAAGACCTGGACGATCTACTGTTGACTGACCGGAAATACTACACCTTACACCCTGAGGAGGTAAACAAACATGTACCGTGATGAAAAATAAAATTCCAGTAAAGATTTATATAGATTCTTATTATGAATGTTCGTTAGATATCAATATTTGATTATTTCCTTCATTTATTTTATCAAATCTCAAAATCCATTTTTTAAATGTACTTTATAATCCATATTGATGACATTCTTTTATTTAAAACTGACACCGATTTTTTAAAATTTTATGTAATTTTTCATACAAACTAATTCTAAAAGAAATTTATATACTAAATAAAACCCGCTGATTTAGTTTCTTTAGTAGAAATATTCGAAGTAAATAAAAATTGTTTTTGGTTTAATTCATACATGGAAAATACAAAGCGCATGTGTCGTGAAAATGTAAATAAATTCGCATGGTTTCGCCCCCCCCCCCCCCCCCATTCCCCATTGCCTGGGTTATTACAGACCAAATGTTCATGTATGTGCACCGTTTACACATGTAAACTTTATATTGAGATTTGAATTTTTTCTATTTAAAACTGTCATGGAAAACAGTCGTAAAGTTCTATTTTCTGTATAAATGGGGAAACCATCCAATACCCTTTTGAATATTCATGAATTCTATTTGAAAGATTGGTTTTGTCAACACGTACGTATGTTGAACATTTTCATTTTTAGAATATCAAAATGACTGAGTAAACCTCAGTGCTATTGATATATACGTATTAGTACAAAGCAATTATTAATTTATTATACTTAAAATATGACTAAATAATAAACGATTTTTTTTTAAAAATTGCCACTATTAGTACATATAAAATTACAGGTACAAAAAAGTTCATTACATCATATCAAAGATACTATGTTTTCAAAGAAAAAAGATTCAGTGACCCCTGAAATCGTGCGGAAACATAGTTTAAAAGAAAGAAAACCAACGGGTGGACCAACACGCAACCCACACAGGGGCACGCTAAAGCGGACCCCATCCCAGACAAGCCTGTCTAGTGACGAGGGGGACGGGGGACGGAAGAATCCTCCCCCGAGGGACGGGAAGAAGATCCCTGTCTCCATGGAACGGTTACAAGAAATGGAACAGCGAGAGAAACTTTATCTTGCCAAGATAGAGGAGCTTACAACCAGGTTAAAAATCTAATATATATTAAATACCGGTACAATTGTATTTATTTGCTCGAAGTATTTATGAAGCAATGTAATCCATTAAATTTTGTTTGTTTTGTTTTTGGGGAATTCACCTCGAATTAACTTGTATCTTAAACAAACTTCAAAGAAAAAATAAAACTGAAACTTATGAATTTATTTTGATTCCAAATTACTTTCGCAAGCTTACTTAAGTTCTTCAAATTAATGTTAGCGAATACCAAAAGCGTTTTATAAGCAAACCCGTTCCAACATCAGGTTGAATCTGTCAAAATCGCCAATTGCCTTTTTGATATATAATTCATTAATTTCTTGAAGGAAATTTGTATTGTGGATGTATAATGTTCATAATCTTACTTTAATATTGCGTAAATGATCAGAGTAGTGCTACATTGTTTATTACGACCCATTTACGAAACCTAAAAACCATTATTACAGTATCCAAGTAATTTTCTTTGAAATGGGTTTAAGCAGCTTTTATCGTTTTCAGACTGAGCAGTTTCGCTAGTAAACAATTGCTAGATGGAAACCCAAACATCGCGGACCTGAGTGATCCGAACAGACCGACCAGACTTTGTGAGAAGTTCAACTGTGTGTACGACAATGAGTGGACGGAGGCGTTCGAAGAGTTACAGGAGACGGGGGAGAAGGACGAAGCCATCCTGAAAACTCTGATGGAAATCATTATCGTGAGGAAGATATGATTCAAATAACTTTACAGAGGGTCACCTGGCCGAGAATTATTCAAAACATGTTATAGTTTGCTTTAAAATGTAGACCTTTTATGACCTAGGCAAAGTTATACTTTATACTTATATTTTCGATTGTAACGCAATTTGTTGAACGTATGGTCGTTTTATATTAAACATAAATGTTCTTTTAAAAAACACAAACAATAATCCTAAAATTATATCAGCAAAATTACATTTGAAATCATTTGTTAATCAAAATAAGTTAATAAACAAACATGATTCACTAAACTATAGTCCCTGTATGTTCCACACGTTTAATTCGAATGTTAATATTCATTACCTATATTTGATTATTCATCATATTCAAATGTTCAACATGATTATGTTGAACATATGAAAATCCTATTGTATGTCAAATCTACGTTTAAATTTTCCTTAAATGTAAGTTGACAGCGCAAAAGTTAGTGTCATGTTGTAAATTTTGAATTTACTGGGTGGCAGTAAATACAAAATATACAACTTACAACCGTTGTTATGTTGTAAATTTTGTATTTGCTGCCACCAGGTAATTTCAAAATTTACAACATGACTTGAGTAAACGTTTGGAATTTATCATGCATGGTTTTTTTTATCTGTAGAATGCTGTCAGCTTTTGTAAGGACGTCAAAGACCAGCAGCTGCAGCAGTTGATGGAGGGGATGCACTTTTGTATGGTCCATGTAAACTGGACTAATAAGGACGAGGTAACTGAAGAGCCAAGAAACTTAAAATATTGCATTTTTTACAGGTAAAGCTGCAGGTGTTTAGCTTTGGGTCTGGAAAAAAAAATCGGATAAGCGACCAGCTGGGAGTTATAGTTCCGTACGTGTTAGAAAGTTGCAATTTACTGTGCACAAAAAATTGCGCTAGTTTTGGACTGATTAAACTTATTGCCGAACTTATTCTGAACAATTACATACATTTGATAAAGAAAAAATACCTCAGAAGTTTTGGTATAGATATCGTCACTTTACTTTAATATCCTTTTAAACACCATCACCAGCCCCATAAAGTGAACTTGTGCTGTTTGTTTACATGTAAAAATGGCGACTCTCGATCTGGACGTGAATTATATACATACGTCATCTACCGAAGTCGTGATAATCGGAGGCAAGTAAAGTGACGAAATCAGTGGTACATTGCCTGATGAATTCAAAGGGGCATGGTCACGAATTTGGTCAAAAATTATTTTCCGATTTTAATGTTGACAATGCTTCAGTAAGGCATTTTTAAAAGGCAACCAAAATTTGAGTGCTATTTGTTGAGTTGTAAGCGAGTTACAAAGCTTACACTTCTTTGTTATGTAAACAAGGCTTTTGTTTACATTTTGAATGTTGAAGTAAAAATTCCAGTTTTAGACTTAAAACGAATGTGTTAACCGTTCGTAACTGTTTATTTGTGCTTCAAAGGAATAAGAAGATAGACAAATTAGCTTGAAAAAGATGTTTTACTGCTATACTGAACCTATGTAAACAAAAACAGGGCACGAGCCTTGCTTACATCACAAAGAATTGCGAGCTCTGTATCTTGTTTATATTTGATATCACAAATGCATTCCTAAAGTATAATAAAAACAAAAAATAGAATTTGACCAAAATCGTGACCATACCCCTTTAATTTTATTACATGTAATTTTTAACCGGGTTTTCCAAAGGAAAAATCCGGTTATTGAAATGATGAAAATGGGGGGGGGGGGGTTGCGAAATGGGTACCATTATTGTACGGATAACTCCTACAGTTTCAAGATAAGAAGTTGTTCTTTTGCAGATCAATTGGACATATATCAGAGGTGTGCATATTGCTAGGATTTGATTTCTGATAATTAATGAAAAAAATACCAGCTGTTGAACTTAGTCATTTTTTGGCAAAATATTGCATATAGGGTACCCCTATTGTACGGATAACTCCTCCTACAGTTTTTTAAGATAGGAAGTTGTTCTTTGACATATTAATTGGACATATATCAGAGATATGCATATTGCTAGGATTTTGATTTCTAATGATTTATGAAAAAATACCAGTTGTTGAACTTAGTCATTTTCTGGCAAAATATTGCATGTAGAGTATCCCATTTCTCGTGATCGGTACATGTAGTGTTTATCAATTCAGGGTTGACAAATGGATGATAGATACTGTTCACACAAAAAACCCAGTTTGCTATTACATTGACAGCTTTTCTCTTGTTTCAGATCATTTGTATGGATTTTTAAATTGCAACTTTTTAACACGTATGGAACTGTAACTCCCAGGTCGTCCGTCCTATTTTTATTCAGACCGGATGATTACAGACCTGCAGCTGCTATAGTTGAAAAAAGTACATTTATTAAATAGGCCTACTGGTCATCATTTATATAACATCTTTATATTATCATCTTTTTTAAGGATGTCCGAGTCGATAAGAAGTCTACCTCGCATGATCCCAAGTGCTTTGCCTCTATATCGAGAAATGCCAGGGATTTCCAAAAGGCGTCGGCTAAAGCCTCAGTCCCGTCCTTGTGTGTGGTAGGCAGAGCAACAGTGTTGACTTACTAATCAGGGCAGACGCTCGCTTGCATTTGTGTTGAAGGGATACCGAATTGCGAGCGTCCGCTCTACAAAACAGGCCATAGATATAGCTGTGACTTGGTGGCTTCAAGCGTAAAGGAAACCTAGTCACCTTTATGTTCAATTAAATTTTGCTTCGATTCCTATCTTTGTGTATTAAGCAATGCTTTCTTTACAGATGTTTAAGGAGACCTACATTAAATGTGCGTGCAAGTTGGAATACCGGAAGCTGACGAACTTGGAACACTACGTCGACAAGGTGGTAGAGTTGGTGTGGCTGATGGTGGTTCAGGATCCGCCCATGAGTATCTGCTGGCAGAAGGAGGGGGAACAGATGGACAAGAAGACCTACAAGTACTACGAGAAGAGGGGGGAGGTGGTCCGCCTGACAGTGTGGCCCGCCGTGCTGCTATACGAGAATGGGCCCTTGGTCAGTAAGGGTTTCATCTGGCCAAAATAGACCAGTTGTGATAAATTATTCGTGATAGTATGGGAAAGCCCCTCTATCTATAGTATAACCAATTATATTATACATGTACTAGTATTATTTACTATGTTTATAATGTATATTTTTAACACTACATTAAAATACTCCTTTTTAAAACTGTTTTATCAGTTTACCAAAATTAAGCTGTCCCGTGTTCATGTTCAATTTGAAAAAAAAAAATCATTTTTAAACTTTTTTTCGCATTTTTCTTACGACAAGAGACTGTGTTTATAGACTAGGACACTAGTTTACCAGCAACACGCAACACTGTATGAACGTTAACGTAATGGCTCTCGTATAAAAATTGCCTTTTTTGCAACAGAAAGTTTCCCCTCAATTAATACATGTATATACATGTATATGATGGTAAAACCTGTATATCTCTATGTAACCTGTCTCATTATTGAAATAAAAGTTTCAGTTTATGAAAAATACCGGTTTTCTTTTTATTGTTATCGGGATCTTTTTTTTAAGAAAAAAAGAAAGGGAATATTACATTTATTTCTGTTTTTTACTGCCATTGGATCTGAAAATCACAGTAATAAAGAAAGTTAACGAGAAGTAGCGAGAATTATTCTCGCATGACAAATTCCTCATTACCCTTATATTTACACTGGCATGGTTCCAGATATGAACATAAAGAAAAACGAGAACGTTGATTTCTGTTTGAATTGATATATACTCATATACTATATAAATTTCGATAATTGTAAATTTAAACTATAAAATGTCATCCTTGATGATTAATGCGGGCTATGAAGGAAGCAACCATTGCAGATTTTTTTCACACAACCCGCCAATATTACATAAGCTATATAGAGTGCATTTTAAATCAAAGTACTGAAAGCCGGGCTCTTTTGGTGTGTCTCTATGCATATTGTATAGTAAAGACTGAAAATCTCTCTCTCTCTCTCTCTCTCTCTCTCTCTCTCTCTCTCTCTCTCTCTCTCTCTCTCTCTCTCTCTCTCTCTCTCTCTCATGCTTTTAATGTCGGTAATGCGTCAGAAAGCGACCAAATTTTGTAAGCGGCTATGAACAAATATATGTCTGTCTAATAGAAAAAAGTTCAACAGTTGCTGCCTTGAATTTTGCAACAAGCGTTATATACTCAATCCCCATTTCTTCAACGCGCTGCAAAGTAGTTCATGGAAATTCATGCGCATTGTATGTGTCCAAAATGCATAGTCTTGTTTTTAAAACACGTTATTGAAAGAAAACTAAAAAAGATTTACTCTCGAAATAAAAAAAAAAGAAGAAAGAAACAAAATGCTGTAACTTTTGACAAAACGTGGCTATTTGTGTAGTTATTTGGTATAGTGGAAGCTTTTACTTTGACGCTGTTTGGTTTTTTGTTTACTTTTGAAGTTGTACTATTAATAGTAAAATTGGCGATTTGCCTGCCTACAGCCAGGACTCTGCTTTCAGCAGAGCCCGGCTAAAAATTAAAGGTATGCGTATAATCATATACGCCGCGACATAATTCCACAGACTGCGAAGATTTCAGTCTTGTCAGTTTAGAGCTACATGAATTACATGTACACTCGATTTTCTTAAATTATTTATGACTCTGCTTGGGACAGAGTATTGTTACTTTTATACTTACCATACCATTTAAAAAGAAAGGTGTAAATATAACATTAAACATCAAAATGCGGTTTTTTTGGTGATTCATGTGGGTGGTGTCTTCCCACTTAGCCAACATTTTTAAAAAATACAGGTAGATTTGGGTTGACTAAGTGGGAATGGGGTGTAGGTGGAGAACAAAAGAATTTAATTACAGGTAAGTTATAGTCTGTTTTCAGATGAAAGTAATATAATATAAATAATATACAAATGTATATTTGTTAGCCTACAGAAGAATACATATGAATTGAGCTTCTGTCCCAGTACTTTATTTTATTTAATTAATTCAGATGATTCCTATGAAGGTAGGAATCATTACAGAAAAAGTACATAACCCGCTTTTTTTTTTTTTGGTAATGCTCGCTACCTTCATGGCGAGTATCACTGTCTTATAGCGACGAGGAAAAAACGTGCCAGTCCTGCTAAGTACTTTTAATGGAGAGGATTTTATTAGGAAGTAACCGCTATACTTTGCATAATATAAACAGCTAAAACCTGTTACCAAAGCATTCAAAATAATATATTTTCATGAGTTTATGTCATATAAACAATATTAAAAGAGGAGCTTTAGGAGGCAGTTGGCTACCCGTCGTCCGAGATTTCGCCGATGTTTTATACATGTAGCTGGCCAATATATTTTCTATATGCTGTAACAGTATTAATCTTATTTTTCAATTTTTTGTTTAAAAAATGTCTAAAACCTATGCACACTTTTCATTAAAACAATATACTTTTGGTTTAAGATCATTATGTCAGTGTACTAAATTGAAGCTCTCAAAGTAAGGTTGGTCCCGTACCATTTTTCAACAACAAAACACGCTATAGTCTGTCCCAAGATATCCTGAGGCGAGTTCAATAGAGCAAGCGATCGCGAGCGCTCGCCAAACTTCCCTATACCCGCAACACAAATTTTGGCGAGCGATCGCGAGCGCTCGATCTGTTGAACACGCCTCTGAATTCACATTTTGCTTAATTGCTTGATATTTATAAATAACTCAGGGTTCGAACGACGTTCATTCAATAGTATGAAAAATTTCCAAGATTTCTCAGTTAAAACGCCCCTGTTAGCTTAATTATCAGGTTTCAATACAATGCCAAAATGTGTGATGTCTACGGGGATTTTGTATTACAGCAAGCCCGGATGATAACGTTAAAAAATTGCGCGATGTATTCCGAGTGTATTCCGAATAGAGAAAAAATGTAAACATTCCCCATTATAAATCTCCGAATCTGTTTTTGTACCGAGTGAAAGATGATAATTTCGTTCGAGTACTTTCAGTACTTTGATGAATTTCATTTTTGATCATACAGAAAAGCGTCTGGCTGACGCAGATTAGCGGGATAATATCAATCGGCAATCCTCGGCTGATTCCGCTACGCTCCATACAAATTAATGTCGAGTGCGCGAGACATCCGAGTAGTTCCGAGTGGGATAATATGGAGAGTCTGACAACTGAGAAACGCATCACGGACGGTCTACGTTTTCTGGAGGACAAAAATGTGAAGTTTGCTGTTGTGAAACTTATTTCTTGCAATGGAGTGGAGAGTAACTCATTCACAGACGCTAGATGCGGGTTTGAAGTGTTACAGGAAAATAACAAAGTTCCCTCATTTCTCCCATTTACAGTGATGTTTGAAAAAGGAGTTTCTTTCCTAAAAAGACTGGAAAATGCTAACAGTGAGGGGATAGAGCAGCTGCAATATACCATTAAAGAGGCTCTGTTGTGCCTTGACAAGTTTTACGAGACAAAAGGTGAGGTTGTTACACTTCTGTGTTTGTATGTATAGCAAATGTATTGTTCCCCTTGACAGCAAATGATCTATGACCTCCTGCTACTCCAAAAAAAAAAAAGGAATGAGCCTTGTTTACATGTATAACAAAATATTTTTACCTCTAGCTGCCTCTCTGTATAACTCAACAACTGGTTGCATTCGTTAAGCATTAATTAAAAGTGGTAAAATAAAATTTTAGACTCTAAGCTCAAATTGTGTCTTTTATTGTGACCATAACCACAATTTTTTCAAGCAGAATTATTCTGAAAAAAGAAAAGAAATTAATAATGGCTTGATATCTTAACAATTTTTATTTTTTTACTTCATAGGAAAAAATGAATCTTCTTTAAGAAAGGTCTTGGATATGAGGCAAGATGAGAAATCTGCAATCACAGAGACAGATATCACTATTGCATTTGCTGAGCATTTGCTGGGGAAGCTAGCACCTGGGAAATCATACACACTTGATAGCAGAAAGGAAAAGAAGAGCTGCAGGTGTGGGTGTAAAAAGGAACCAACTTATTCTTGTACAGGAATAGGTATGAGAAAACATGATTTTGGTATTTCAAATCACTGAAACTCTTTCAATATACTTCAAAGTGCAAATGCAGACTCTCCATGGAAAAATAATAATTGGTGCTAGGGCTTCAAACTTTTTAAAAATGTTAAGTTCCCAAATTTGATTATCATAACTCTGATAGACAAGAAACAACTGAGGCATGTTCAACAGAGTGAGCGCTTGCCAAAATTTCATATAACTGCAACACAGCGCTCACTCTATTGAACACGCCTCAGATTTACCATAATATTGTAACAACGCATATTTGTTTGGCTGTCATTGGACATTGGCACAATAAAGGATCTTGGATAAAATTTGCTCTTGAAAAAAAATTATTTATTCTACTTTTAATAATTATTAAAACAATGTTTTTGACCTCAATACATTAAAGTAATGACAAATACACCTGGGAATTTGAAACGTAGTAGTATTTGTGACAGGATCGTTGATGCAAAATGTAGAAAGTGTAATCTATTGAAAATTGATGCGAATCATTGGTAAGTTGGCTGTAAGTCTTTAATGGGTGTTAAATAAAAAAATCTATGGTAAATTACAGTAAATACCACCTAAAATACTATGCAAACGTGCGCTACACATTGAAATTTTACAGATAGAGTGAAACTATTAATAAATACTTTTAGTGTCTATTATTTTTATTCAAATTAACATTACTCACATACCGGTAGTTATTTTTTATTTATGAATGGGCAAGTTCTGATAAATTTCATGTTATATTAATTTTTATGTGAAAGAATTTTAAACTTTTAAGATAAACAAATCTTATATGGTAAAGATATTGGTCCAAGATTTTAGAGGGTTTTCCTTCTTCAGATATGTTGATGGAGATAAGTAGGGTGGGCATTGTGTCCAGATGATAACCTTAGTTTATTATTTCTGTATTGTATTTTAGGTCATGAATTAATGTGGCATGGCTTCATTGATATTGTCTTCTCATCACACCAAGGAATACCAGCAATAGCCAATGTTGTGGTGGAGAAAGAAGAAATCACTCCCTTAAAAAGAAAACTAGATGAAGAAGATGGTAAAGTTGCACATTTCGTTTTAAAGCTATAGATTAACAGTATTAAATTTTATGTTAGAGCATTTAGTGATCAATATATTTGACTTAACAGTATCAGTTTAAAGATGGACACAAGGTTCTTTGCTGAATAGAAAGGTTAAGTTTGAATTTGACCTAAAACCCTGAAATACACTGTTATTTTTAGCTTGCCTGCATCAAAGGTCTGATCACCTGTAGTCTGTCATCTCTTCATCTATTAACTCTTCGCATTTTCAACAAATCTTCAGAAGCAAAGGATCAATTTCATCCAAGTAATGCAGGGATATAACACATTTTAGTGCATTATTAGAAGGAATTTAAAATTTTGAAAATTCTAAATATCATAACATGTTGTTTTGCATGAGTACCTTGTCATGAAAATAATATGAATACTTGGTCCATGTAAGATGTCATAACGAAGAAGGTTGGGGAACGAATTGAATAAACTTTAAAGCTTTTTCAGTTTCTTTCATAAACAACTAATTTCAAAATTATGTAAAGGAGAAAAAATATTGTGAATTTTATTGTTTCTAACCACCATTCTCTGTAACTAGCATTAAGCTATATACAAGGGAAATTCAATCACTTCTTAAGGCTGTAATAGTAATCAGTTTTAGATGAGTATGTGTAGTAAGAAATTGCTCCAACACATTCTTACATAATGTGGAATCAGTTTTGTTTAAACCTTCGACACTTTGAGTAAAAAGCCACAGGAAATCAAGTTTTTGTTATGTACATGTTAATGAAAGAAAAACCTTTTCCAGCACATTAAGACCATCTTATTCATGATTTCATGGTTGATACTTCATCAAAGCTTCATCACATTTTTGGATTCAATTTCGATGAAATCATAGCCCCCCTGATAATTTTCCCTTAAATTTTGATAAGTTAATAGAGTTAATTTTTATAAATTAAAAAATTATAATGATAAATATAAACATGAGGGTCAAATGACGCATTCCCTTGTGATCATTGTGGCCCATGGGCCTCTTGTTTAACTTAAAAATTGTAATTAACCTCTCTTATGGCCCCATAAAGCACAAGGTTAGATCCAATCCTAAACAATTTTATCAAATATATACATTTTGACTACACACGCCAATACTGAAATATATCTTTAATCTTAAGATGAGCAGAATGAAGTTTCACTGGATAGAGGAACAAAAACAGAGGAAAAAAAACATACTCTAGAACAGGCGTTCGCTCAGACAATTGTATTTTCATTGGTTCAAAAACAAAGACACCCAGATTCCTTGGATCACATGGTACCAAACATTGTGATTTCCCCGGAAAAGTTTGAAATAGTGATGTACGACGCCGATAATGATATTTTGCTGTGCAGCAATTCTATTTTCTTATTCAACCTGGATCTTCCTGAAAACAGAACATTAACAAACGAAGCAGTTGTCATTCTTTGGATGGTCCTACACTACAGAATCTTTTGTTCTGGATTTAATAATGCCAGTCATGAAGTACTTGAAAGATGCAAGTCAAATTTTAAGAAACTTGTTGGAAGCAGATGGGATATATATTCAAATTCACTGAAATATTGTGTTTCAGGATTTCCATTCATTAAAAAATGGTCTGTAAATGAATTACTTCGACGTGGACATCAGTTACACTTGTATTAATGGCTGTGTAAATTAATAATAGAATGGCTTTTTTTTTCTTTTCCAATGATTTTATTTAACATAAAAAAAAATGATACTTTTTGAGAGCTTGCTCTTATAGGTATCAATGGAATGCATTAAAGCAGCATTAAAGGTAAACAGTTGAGTTGTTTATTTTTTTTCCATATTAGCTTACAGTACAGATCTGCATTATTGTTCTTTAATACAGGATACATGCTATGCTGAAAGCTAGCAAGCATCAATAAGTTTGATATACACAAAACATTGTGAGATAAATATAAGATGCAGGTATCTGTTAAATATCCTTGATGTTGGTGTTTGATTTAGTTTTTGGAGCAGATACAATTTCTAGATATTTACTTTTTCTGACTTCATCATATCAAGCCACAGTTTTGGAGTTCGCGCAGCTCTCTCCTACTCATACGTGAAAGGATTGTACATATTGGCCATGGCTTGCCACGATGTGACTTTACCAAACTTGGTTGAATGGTATATTTTGGTTACATAAGGACTTATCTGATTTGAATGCTGAATTTGAGCCATTTTCAGACGCCAGAGGAGTTTTTAGAACAGGTGTCATGTGATGGCCACATCTATAATATGAAGATTTTGGAGCAGGTGCCCTATGATGGCCTTATAAAAATCATTACTGGGGCAATCTTAACCTACCTTAGCGGTAGATAAATGTTGCATTTTGTAATATTAATATTAATGCTAAATCTGTTAATAGATTTTGGATGTTAGAGTATGATACAGATCTAAAGCAGGTCCCATATCTAAGTGAACTGGCATGGTTGATGTTGCTTTGTACACGTAGAACAAAGCTGACAACTTTAGATACATGTACATAGCTCGGTCTCGATTATCAAAAACTGCGTTCAAGATCGTAGCAGGTCTGCTACCTGCTATGCTAGATATTTAGGTCCTATTGAACGCACTGAACAAATTGATACTGTTACTGCTACACTGTAAGTTAGTGTATCGTTCATGGTTATAGCGGCTACGTACATATGTAGAGCAGGGCTGAGTTCAAGATCGTAGCAGCTAGTAGCCTAGCCGCTATGTCGTAGATATCTAGATCGATTGAACGGACCGCTAAATAAGCAGCTAGGTCTCTGATTTAAAGTTGGAAGTACTCAACTAAAGACAAATTACACTGACATAATTTGTGAATTTTAATTTTGGAAATATTCATGTTATAATTCTTTATGATTTATAGGATAAACAAAATATCACTAAAGAAATAAATTTCATGTAAGTGGCAATCTTAAATTTGATGCTTAGCATAACATATTTAGGCTACGAATATCTACGTAGTGGCTAAACTAGCAGTTTATTGTTTGCAAGATATTTGAAGCTGTTGACATATTGAAGTAAATATTGAATCTAACCCATTCAGATCCATTCAGACCAGTATGGTTTATATACCTCGGAAGTGTAACGTTAAGGTATCTTAACATGTAACAACTGATAAGTAACATTTCAATTACGTCACTTCTTTCAAACTTTACTGGCAGATATTTACATCCACTAAGAATGATTCCCATTACTTCTTGTGATAGTTGTAATTCATAGTGATAGCTCTGTAGAAACTGTCCGGGCTGAAATCTGCACGACCCGTTTATTTATCGGTCAAAACCCTAAGAAAAATCACGGACTACACGAAATAATCATGATGATGTCGGGTTCAAATTCCCATTTAAGACGACTTGGTTCATACTGATATTTAACGTACAGATATACATTAACAGAAAAATATTACATAACTCTCTCTCTCTCTCTCTCTCTCTCTCTCTCTCTCTCTCTCTCTCTCTCTCTCTCTCTCTCTCTCTCTCTTTATCTGGGCTGGTGTGCTCCGCCTTGTGCGTTTCTCGACTTCAAGCAAAAACAGATATCTATTTTTATGTCTAAACAGTAATTCAATATTCCATTGCCAACTTTGGCATCCACTTAATTAAGCGGAACTGCCACAGGTATAGTCTATGAATGCATTGATTTCTAATCAATTTTTGCTATACCTCATCTCAGTTTATACTTCATTATATAAGTTTAGCCATGGACAGCGCAACCAACATTATTGTTTTCTTCATTTCTACATACACAGGTGAGATTTATTTATATGAATGATATAATTTTTCTAAAAAAAATAATTTCAATGTTTTGTTTAAAATGTCTTTTCAACCGCATTAATTGTCCGGAGAGTTCTTGAATAGCTGTAGAATTATTTCGATGTGCAATATACTAGACCCGGTACATGTATTCTTTTAAAAGGGAAGCAAAAAGACAATTTTGTTGTGGTGTTGAGTTATTTTATTTTACAGACATTTGGTCGGTCAGTGATTTTTTCGTCAAAATCTTTGTGTGTTATGTTGATGTTTAGTTTTTATTTGATTATATAGCTACTTTTTATTTTCTTTTTTTAAAGATTAAGCTGTTTTACCTAAGGAAAGAGTCCTCTCTGGTTTTTAGCTTTCGAAAGGTATAATGCCATGCACGTAGCATCAGGGGGGAGGAGGGCCTGCACCCCCCCCCCATTTTTTCTCGCTGCAAATTTTTTTGGATAAGTGCCCCCCCCCCCTTTCACTTTCAAAAAGTGTCCCTCCTCCCTACCTGAATGCATAATCCCAAAAATGTCCATTATAGTGAGATTTTAGGAATTAAAAGAAAGACTGTTTTCCTTCAGTATTGATTTTCCAAATCTTAAATCTAACCAGGGCGCTATTGGCGTTAAGAAAAAATCACTATTTATTGATGATCAAAGTTGCACGAGATTAAAGAATTTAAATCGCATTTTAATTTAATAAAAATCATTCAGGATTATTTTTGACTTAAAAGAAATTAATTATCAGGGACTTGGGATTGAAGATTTGTCTTAATTTGATTGATTTCCCAAACAAGTTACAGTCCTGCTAACTTCTGCAAACTTTTAATCTACATGTATAAACAGATTGAAGCGTAAAACCCCAATAAAATAAAATTTCTATGGTAGATACAAATGCTTTTGTGGTCTATTTTCATCCATATAGAATCATAGGAGTTATAATAATCATTGCAATTATAGGTATACGCCACTGTAGAACGTCTTTCTAATAATAAAAATAAAAAGGGGAAAAAATGAATATATGAAGCATGGAGAAATAATTGAAATATCAGGTGAGCTATTCTAATCACCTTCTGTCCGGCGTCCGTCCGTTTGTCTGTTTGTAAGCTTTTTCACATTTTCGACTTCTTCTCCCAAACCACTAGGCCATTAGGCCACTAGGCGGTAAAGCAGATTCAACTCGCCCTCTTCCAAATGAGATAATTAGGAATTATTGAAAAAGTGATGGTATCTTTAATAAATCTTCTTAAATGGCAAGAAAAACTTGTGTGGAAGCATCCTCAGGTAGAGAAAATTCAAGTTTGTTCAAATCATGATCCCCAGAGGTGGGGAGGGGCCACAATGGGGTCATTTTTAACATTGGAATATATAGAGTAAATTTTTAAGAAAAAGCGTAACTTGCGTTGAAACATCCTCAGGTAAGGAAGATTCAAGTTTGTTCAAATCATGATCCTTGGGGATAGGGTGGGGCCACAATAGGGGTCAAACTTTTACTTAGGAATACGTAGAGAATTTTTAAAAAATCTTCTTAGAAACCGATCAGCTAGAAAAGCTGAAACTTGTGTAGAAGCATCCCGAGGTACGGTAAATTCAAGTTTGTTCAAATCATGACCCCCGGGTGTATGGTGGGACATAAATAGAGACATATTCTCAGTATAGAGAAATATGATTGGCCAGAAAAGCTGAAACATGTGTGGATCGTGGAAGCATCCTCAGGTAGAGTAGATTCAATTGTTCAAATCATAATCTCCGGGGGTAGGGTGGGGCCACATATGGGGGCGAGGTGTCGATTTTACATCAGAATATACAGGTACTAGTATATATAAAAAAATCTTTAGAAATCGAATGGAAGCTTTTTGACAAAGTTTTAATTCATAAAATATGTTTAGAATTTGGGCCATTGACAATTCTTGGGCTTCACAAGTTTGATGAAGGTGTATATCTTATTTGATTTAAATGTTCTTGGGAACTGTAATAAAATCATCCTGCGACAAAAGGGGCTTAATGATAAACAGAATATCAATGGAATTTTTTTAATTGATACATGATTTACTCTACTGCGTTGTCCAGGTATTTTGTATATATATGACTCTATAAAACTGATTTTATCATGGCTGCCGTTGCTGAGATGAGCAATGTTGTCCATGGGCCTCTTATTTGTTTGTTTTTAAGGGTGTTTGTTTTGTTTTGGTTTGGTTTATGTTTGTTTGTTTTCTTTTATTTTGTACATTAAGACAAACGTTTATTTGGAGAAATTAGTATAGTTTCATGGCTGGCTATATGTAGTTATTTATCTTTAAATATTGAAAAAAAGACCTTTACCTGGCCTTGTCGCGAATTTATATATGTATTGATTGAATGTTAGATTGATAGCCCCAGTAAGTGATATCGTTTGTTTGACTGTGTGACAATTTCATGAACGTTTGAATTTTACAAATAAGAGAAATCCCCTTCATCCTATTTAGAACTTTATACATATCCCTTTTTGCAGCTCGGTGTTTTGTTTTCAATCAAACCACGTTCAAGCGGCACATTGCCCCCACGGGTGATTCGTCCTCGACTAGTCCTCCGATGTTCGACAATAGCCCCCTGCCCTGGGCGGACTGTTTTCAGGAGTGCCACTATGCCCCGGGGTGTCAGTCCGTGGTGATTGAAGGCGAAAACTGTAGGCTGTACACAGACACCGGTAACCATGGAAACGATTCCTTCAATGTCGTCAGCAGTTTGTCCTATTCGAATCTTAACGGTAAAATTGAAAGTTGTTTGGTTTGAATGACACATTAATATTGGATCACAAGTACAATTTTCTTTTATTTCATTCGGAAAATTTATGAAAATACATTTGACCTCGTACCTCGTCACAATACGTATTGATCCGCGCGACGTTAGGTTTAGATTTTAAACTACATTGTATTATAATCAGTAAGAAATTGCTCAAAAAGGATTTAAAATCATAACCAGTGACATATTATTAAAATACGACGATGTATTTAATCATTTTTTTTTTGTTAGAATACTCTGGGAAATTGTTGATTATTACATTTCTGGAGTTTAACACTCATGATATATAAAGACAGAAAGTAAATTAATGAATGTGTATCCTTTACATTTTCATTTAACCAAAGAATATTGCATTCACAGACAAGTCATCAACAGCTACACTTTGATCCCACTCTAATTAACACCAGTAATCATTTTTTATCTAATCATAATTATCCGTGTTTACTTCTTTGAGGTACCGAAATCTAATATTCACTTTCAAGAATGACTGTTATTGATCAATCAATAATTCATTATCGTTGATTGTAGGTTTTTAAAAAAGTTCCATTAACATCCACTACTTGTTATAAAATGGTAGTCATATATTGATCAGATATAATGGATCTTTTATTAAAGAGATAAAGAATGTATTGCCTTTTCATCATTTAATATTTACTTTTCAGGTCGTCTCCAATACATTAACCATACTGTATGGTGTTGTGAAAAAAAAAAAAAAAAAACGTGACGTTGGTTTCACAACCATTTATTTAGTTCACAGTACTATACCAAAATTGATTCTGTAATTTTAAAAAATAAGAATGTTTAAAAAGGATATTAATAGATTTTTTTTAATTAAAAGAAACCTTAAAAAGTCATTCATAATCCTGGAACCTTAGACATCTTTTATATCTCATAGTTTCAGGCACGTCGTGGTAATTGTTGGAAAATTAAATAAATACAGTAATTTTGATACTGGCGCTTTTATGAAAACATTGTTCCTGAACAAGAGATAAAGAAGGATTCTAATCTAGATTCTGGATGTTAGTAATGCAAGATGTGATCTGAATGAATCTGAGATCATATTGTCACTCAAGTTCCAAAGGAAAACAATTGTTTGTAGCTGTTCGTTTGGGCCCACTCTGATGAAAATGATTTTTGATTTTCCTGACTTTTTTTTCAAGAATTAAAACCTTTTGCTCTTGACTGAATTGTATACTTGAGCTCTTTTAAGACATAGATATCATTAATTGGACACATAATTCAAAAAAAGACGAAAGCTTTCTTTCAGAAATATCGGTAGTTATAAACAAACATAATTCTCTGAGAGTATATTTCATTCCTACGTAAAATCTGATCATGTTGAAAAAAATATAAACTGTGAATCTCGAAAATAGGTTACCAGTTACATGTTACCTTTCCTTGTAGATTTCACAACTTCGAAATGCACAGCCAACGGATACTTGTACGATGACTTTTTCTCCATATGTTACAAACCAGAGACAACTCTGGCTAACGACACATACGCACGCCAGTTGTGCCAGCAGTCCGGGGGTAGACTCATGGTGATCGACTCGCCGCAAAAACAAAACTTCATCGGAAATATAACACTACCCACCGGACGTGAGTATTTCATAAGAACAAATACAAGAACAATTTTTAATTATATGCATCACATGTGTTGCATTAAAATCATGCTCATGCTCTAAATGCTACCTTAGATTATAAAAGTATTAAAATATAAAGACTCTCAATACACTTAACAATTTAAGATTGTGTATACATTTATTTAGCATTCATAATACTTCTTGCATTAAGCTGGCGTTACCAACTTCCGAATTGATGCTTTTCTCTCTGGCGGTATCTGGAGGTTTGCAGATCAAAGGGAAATCACTACGTTTTACTGGGGGGATGGAGAACCTACACATGGCTACCCGACTGTTTGCATCTCCTTGACCACGTATAGGTGGAATGACGTTCATGTGAATTATAATCATGCAGTCTTGTGTGAAAAAGTGTTATAACCGTGCCGAAAAAGACAACCAATTGATACCAAAAACGTTACAGTGTCGTCAAGTAAACAGAGCATGTTATGAGCGATGTGTTTTTACCTTGAGCTTTTAAATTTGATTTTATCTAAAAATTCACTCATGCAAATTACAAAATTGCTGTGTGTTTATTTTAAAATATTTCATATAAATATATCCACACAAAATCCACTGAATACAAAGAATGGGATAGGGGGCTCCTTTTTTAATGATTTATTGATTGAGATTCTGTGACACTGACGAAAGTATTCGGAAAATTAACCCTACTCCTCAAATCAGATAGCCTGTGTGCATTCCGGAAGAAGGGTGTGTGGATAATACAGTAATACTAGCATTACAGATATAGACTAGGATAGCACTTATTGTAACTTGATTAAAAGTTCAAATTGTAGCCCCGTTCCTTATAACAGAGGTAGAATATGATTATAAAATACAGAAATATCCATACCACTTGATAAATTTGATTAACAATTCTATTAGTTATGTTCAGTTATAGTTGAAACAACTCTGCCCTTAATATCCTATGTAAATTTTCAAAACTGGACCAACTTTCGACAGGTCAATAATATTCTCTGAAATTAGCACTGTTTATTTTTCACATTTTTCCGAGTTAAAGTTAAACAAAAGCAGGTATATTTTGGAAACTTAATTAAAGCAAAGAAATTGAATGTAAATATCAATATTTGTTCATTAATCATTTTTAGAGCATTCATTTAAACATAAAACTAACTTGAAATCCATTTCTGTTGAAATTTTGAGTAAACAACATTTTATTGTATTCATTGTGTTGTAAGGACATTTGTGAACTCTCTGTTCATACATGTCTTTATACATCTCAGAAATTCAAAAGGAGAACTTAATTAAATGATGTATTGCTTTAATAATTTGTTCTAATCTGAAATAATGAAATATCCCTTATATTTAACGTTTGGGGGCCTACTATGACATACAAATTTCTTGTGAATAACCTTCTTTATTAAATGTGATATTAGTTTGTGTAAGAGTTTGTTTGAATTTGCAATTTTGGCTGAGCTAGTAATATTCTTTATTTGCGTTAACGTGTAATCAATATGTCTATATAAATAATATATTCGGCCAAGTTTAAGCAATGTTTATACGGCACCTTGACACTGGCATCAGTTTCTAGGAATGTAAACCTATCCAAGTAAATCCATATAATTAACCGTTAATTCATCTGTCTTTTACAATTATCCATGAATCAAAGAATCCTCATTATCCCGTAGTGGTATTTATATCTATGAGGTTAACATTTCACCTGTTTATGTAGTTATGTTCTATCAGAACGAGTTTATTTAATGCCTAATTACAGTTTACACGCACACAATGGCTGCTGGGTGGTCAATAAGTAATCCACACGACCGTGTAACCACTCTGCCGCTTTCTTTTAACGGGCTAAGGGTCATAGCTACCACCGATTACAAATAATTGTTTTAAAAACATGTTGTAAATTATATGAAATGACTCTTCATTTCATTTATTTGTTTTTATTTAATTCAAATTCAAAATTCATAAATATCAGGTTATAATAAAAAAACAGATTAACAAATAATAACATCAAATATATGTACCATCAATATATTAGGTGGTAAAATTGATGAAAATAATAAAAATGAAAAAAAATGTACATTTAATGGTATGTTGTAAGAGATTTATCTTAGTACACAAACATTTGTTATAATAAAAAAGCCAGTATTAATTTTATAATATACAAAAACAAAAATACACATTGCAGCGTGGAGATCATTTCTAAACGATGATCTCAAATTTGACCACAATTTCACAAATAATGGACTAAAGTTTTAATAGATTTTAAAGACTTAAAGAAATTAAAGAAATTGACTAAAATATGGAAGACCGTGATGACGTCAGCACTTTTTTTTAACTTATGCAAGTTATAATACATGTATGTAATATATAGGACCAAAACAAAAATATAAATAAACCGCCAATTGCTATATACCCTTACCCGTTCACGAAAAGCTGCATTTCATAACAGATGTAAATAAAATAAACTAATCATACATAGAAAAGCATTTTGGAAGAAAAAAATAACAATTTGAATAATTTCAGAAAACATACGATAGAGAACCTTAATGATATCAACAACAATTAATGCTGTCATTTGAGTTTGACATATCCTTTGCTGACCAGTGGTCCGTTCTTATACAGAAACACGGCAGGCCACACCGTGTATTCCACGGCCTTTCCCCTTGTTAAAAACATACCGTAATGGGCGGGTTCGTAGTTGTCTCCCTTCCGTAAGCACGTGATATGCATGGGTGGGTCCTGTACAGACATCAGCCACAGGCACTCGATGCACGCATCAATGTACAGGCTCAAACTCTCCATCTTGTATACGTCATAGGAGCAAATATCTTTGAATTTAGCATCTTTGAATATCTATGATATGATAAATAAATAGTTGTCAATTGGCAGCAGAAGAAAATTGTTTCAAAAACTAGTTCACTGCCTTCTTCAGAACAACAATGTTTAATAGAGCGATTATTTATTAAATGTAACATGGGTGAATTAACAGGAAATGCTATCTGTGAAGTAGATCCATGCATTTAACAATTCAACAACTACAGGGTCAATAAATAGATGGATATTTGAGGTAACTGTCAATCATAAGAAACCAATGACCACTATCTCGTTATTGTTTGATGGTCAATTCAATAAACATGGTCGGTTTCATAAGTATTTTTTATTTTAAAAACTACAAATAAAAATGTGAAACTTTAACTAGACAATATTATGAAAAACGCGTTGTTTCTAACATTCACGCTATTGGTGTGATTTCCGTCAATAAAAGTGTAAAAAAGCCAATCGGAGTTTTGCTTGAATTATTCATGAAACCGAAAATAGCTCGACGAGTTGGCCCAGGTTTAAGAACGTTCGTGGGCTTTCTGCGATGGTTGAAATGTACACGGTGTATATGGTGACCCATTTCTAGGATTTTCGGCTGGATATTACTAATCAATTGCGACAAATGACTAAATGTTGTAAAATATAACCACATCTGACTGTGGTGTCAGTCTGGACATTACGGATGTGACGACGTACCGTACATAGGGGAAGTACTGATGCCAAGGCCGCCCCCCGCCGGAATTCTTTAGCTGACTTCTTTAGAGAGGCTGTGAAACTGGCATTTGCTTCCAACTCCTCGACCGAGTATTCCTGAAATCAACCAGCAAGAGAGATGATGTACGTCAAAACCTTTTTTGGGTTTTTTTTTTTTTTTTGCTGGGCCGTTTGTGACATTAAAAATAAAAGTACTTAGATGTACTCACCTTTCTCTTTATTGACCAATGTGACTGACATTTTTAATTTGTTTGATACAAAACTCGATATAGTCACCTTTCCCATTCTGGCCTTATGTAATAAACACTTGTGTGATACAATGCCATATCATACTAGCTATTTCCTATATTTCGGTCAAATCTTTAAAAACTAAATACTTGCGATTCTTTCCCATTTTAATTCTCACCTTTTCCCCACTGAGCCACATCGGTCGTAGCATTGGTTCACTCATTCCTCTCTCTATGGATGTAAGTTGGGTCTCCGACACTTCTTGACAGAACTTTTGACCAGCCTGTTGGATTGAAAGTAACTTCAATGTGTTCTACTGACATTCTTACCAACATTTTTTTTTTTGCTAAATTTATGTCAACACTACAAGGCTGTTGGTTTCAAAACTTAAGAAGAGCTCTTTTCCATATTTAACTGTTTTATAACGCAATTATCCAAACACGTGATTGTTGTTAAACAAGAGCTTTTCACTTTCTTACAAAGATAGATAGCTGGCAGAACCTTTGTCAAATACAAAAAAGGTCAATTCCCCAAAATCATGAAATTAAAATCATAATCGGGGGGATGGGGGGGGGGGGGGGTTGTATACCTATAACCTAAATGAATTTCACCGTTCATTTTCTTACTTTTATCTAAATTTTCAGATGGTCCAAAATTTTTTTTTTTTAAATTATGCACTCTTTACTAATGTATTACATAGACATGAAGAAACAATATTCAAAATCTATCATTTCTTTCTTCGAATACAACCGGTATGTGCATTATTCGAACGATGGTATAATATTTCGAAGATTTTATGTAAATAAGGATGTATTTCCGCCTACAACACTATAGACTAAGTAACAATCATAACACTATGATTTTAAATCAAATCTTGGCGAAAACTCTATATATAAATTTAAATTAACACCAAACATCCGTGTCAAGACGCCCACCGTGATGTCGTGTGGTTACCCACTTGTATAACTAAAATAATTTTGTCATGCAATATGTTCTTCAATTTATAAGCATGTTTACTTATTTTAAAGTGTCAAAACCTGCTATAAGGACAGAAATCTTGAGAAGTATTTTTTTATTTTACAAACAAAGAATGCAGTTCACTTTTGAATTGCGAATATAAACTGCGTTCCAAAAACCGATTGCCAGCAGTGCGTAAGTTCTATGAACGATTCTTTCGCTCCCGCTTACGCCCACTAACAGAACGTACCAAAACGATGTTCAGTAGTATTTCGTACACCTCCGCGTCCTCTTTCTTGGACGTGCGCTTGATTTCATCGAAGGCCTCGCTCCACTCGTCGTCGTACATCTGACCAAACTTCTCCCCGATTTTCGTGGGTCGGTTCTTGTCACTCAGGTTGGCAAAATTGGGATTTCCGTCCGTGAGCTTGTCGCTGGCGATTTTACTCAACCTACATATTAAAAATTGTGTGGCGTAACATAAAAATAATAAAACAATAGAAGACAATCGCGAGAAAAAAATATCATTTAAAAAAACAACGATCATAAAGTTTGGTATATTAATTTATTTTCCGACTCTTTATGATGAAAATAAACATCCTCGCGCACCAACAAAAAAAAAATAATTCTCACAATCCTTTTGGTACCTTTGGTTAATAAATTCACCATGAATTAAAAAAGAAACTCAAATCGTCGATTTGCATGTACCTTGTGGTCATTTCATCAACTTTAATACTAAGTAACTCGTTCTCGTGTTTCAACTTTTGAATTTCGTCCGACTGCTGGGTAGAGTTGTTCACGGGCCAGTCATGGGGTGGAGGCCACGCCTTGGATTCCCTCACGGTCATGCTCAGCCTTTTATGGCTTCCTGGCCGTTTCTTTCTCTTAAATGACCCCTCCCCAGACTTTGAGGGTTTTTGCTGAATCTGTTCCGCTGACTTTTTTTCAAGAGTGAAACATGTACAGTATTCTTATTATGCTCGTTACAAATTATATATCACTGCACCTTTTGAAATTAAAACTTATATATTTATATAATTACGACTCCTGTATATCTGATGATATAGTTATATGATTTACCATTTATATAATAAATCTCTACATGTACACGTATTAACTTAAGTGATTTTTTACATAGAAACTACAACAAACAGTTTTGGAGTTTTTTCAAACATCAAATGGAGTGTACTTTCTTTATTGATCCATTAATGTAAGCGATAAGATTGTCAAAACAAGATGCGGTTGAAACAAGATACATTATTCGGAATTTTTAAGTACATGTACATTAGATATTAAGTATAAATATCATTCACTTTTGTTTTAATACAACCAACAGCGTAATTTCCTATAAATAAAACAATGAATGAATTACTGGTGCGTATCAATATAATGAATAAGCTAGGGAGCAATGGTTTCCATTCCTTCAACTAATTAAAAAGATATTTTCAATGAAGAATTCATATATAAATATTTGTCTTTGCTACATACCTGCCATATCTGGTAGGAAGTCAGCAACGAATCAAATTTTTGCATTTCCGCACAGCTGTCCCCTTGTATTTTTCGGATAAAACTATACAGCTCTTCAAACTTTTCTCTTGTCTTGGATTGTGGGCCCATCTGGAGCTGTGAGGGTGCAAGAAGGGGTCATGCTAGTATTATAATAGTTTGATATGTTGCACAGTTGAAACAATGATATAGCCTGCCAAACAGGGTTTTAAATGAAATTCTGAGATATAACTCTTTGCTCATTTAAATTCAATACTTTCACCTGTTACTGTTTTTGAAAGGTGTATATACGCGTACCTCAAAATCGTACAAAGGAATTTCTAAATCGTTGAAAGGGATTTCCAATCAATCAAACGAATTTCTATGTTGTAAAAACGATTTTATTTATATAAAATTGAAAAGACGCTTTTACGCCGTCGTACAGGTACCCGTAATATATATATATATTTAATAGTACCTTTCCTGGGAGAGATTTTGTGACAGGGTTTTGCGTTTTCTCCACCAGTAAATCGTACTGTTTCCGTGCTAAATCCCCTCCACCACGTTTATCCAACAAGTCCTGTATAGCACATTTATGGGGCTCTACGTTTTCTATTTGTTTAGACATTTTAACTTACAGACAAACCGAAAGCGGAAGTATTTGTTAATTCAAGGGGAAACAGACGAGGCGTACACTAACTTGGTCACGAGGTGTGGAGCTAAACATATTTGTTGATTTTCTAACGACAAAAATTGTTCCTTGTCGTCAGCCCTAAAAATTATCGACCCAAACAAAATCGTTACTATTACATAGTTAGTTGCTACATGCAAAGTATTATTCCCTTTATTTCTTATTACGGGCCGCCGGAAGGCGGTCCGTTATTTGATACACATTTAAATAGCCTATTGTTACTGTGTTTCTGCGGGATAGTTCTTTTTTTTAATAGAATTAATACCATGCGCGGATCCAGAAAATTTTTCCAGGGGGGGTCCGAATGATAATTGTGTTTGCCAGGGGGGGGGGGAGGGGGGGGGGTCCGAGGTTAATTTTACTATGTAAATTTAATAAATTTTCATTTTCCATGAGGGGGTCGGGACCCCCCCCCCGACCCCCCCTCTAGATCCGCGCATGAATACTATGCTTATTTTTATGAATTAATAGTAAATTTGCATGTAGAAATATTTTTTATGCCTTTTAGAAAATATCATGTATTTTTTGTTTTACTCGTAAATGAAAAGTAAGTCATACTTAGTGGCGCGTTTTTATCGAGACTATAATCTATTCGGAAAATTTCGGAGTTCTTCATTCTTTTCAAAACAATGCATCAGGATCGGTATGCGGGACTTACTAAAGACCTGAAATACTAAAGACCTGAATGTCATTAAATTTTATATAAATGATATTTTTGAATTTCTATGTGCCGTGTCAAATAAAATGACTTTGCGTGTGTATTTATTATATTTCCATGTAAAATGTTGTAGAAAATATCATGAAATGACATTTAATTTTATATCAATTATTTACGCAAGAATATGACAGAAATGAAAATTTGAATTGACTGGAAAATTTGAACTAATCCATTTTTATTTTATTATGAGGTCCCTTAAAATCATATGTTAAACTAATGCATTAAGTTTTCATTCAATACAATGCAACAACAAAAAAACCAAAATGGTTTGAAATACATAATCTCTAAGAGAAATATGATGAGTTGAACTTTGTATTAGAGTAATGTACAAATCATGCAATGTGTTCTCCATTACTTCATACTATGGCAATGATCATACAATTTCCGTTAGAAATGCTTACAGTAACGAAATCAATTCTTTATGATAATAGTAAAATGTTAAACTCTACTAAAACAAGTTGCTGAAAGTATATTAAAATTTACCATGATAAAGATTAGTACAACCAACTCTTATTTTCTTCTTTGTGGTGTGTTTTTATGTTAACAACCAATGATTCATACAACAATTATATTTTTGCGGCCCATTTGACGCTTGCGTCAATTTGATTTCTTGTTGAGTGTAATTCACAGCTCTGAATAGAAACTGGCTGGGCTGAAACTTACACGCCCCGTTTATCAATTGGTTAATACTTTTGTCATGTTGTGTAAATTTTGAATTTACCGGGTGGCAGTAAATACAAAATTTACAACATGACAAATTTTGTATTCACTACGAAAGCCCATAGTACGAAAGCCCATTGAGCTCATTTTAGTAGGTAAAAAAATATTTTTTTCGCGAATAAACGCGAAACTTTCGTTAATAAACGCGAAACTTTCGCGATATAACGCGTCACTTTCGCGAATAATCGCGAAACTTTCGCGATATAACGCGTTAGTTTCGCAAATAAACGCGTAACTTTTGCGAATAAACGCGAAACTTTCGCGATATAACGCGTTAGTTTCGCGAATAAACGCGAAACTTTCGCGATATTACGCGTTAGTTTCGCAAATAAACGCGAAACTTTCGCAATATAACGCGTAACTTTCGCGAATAAACGCGTAACTTTCGCGAATAAACGCGAAACTTAAATATATATATTGTTATTTCATAGAAGAAACCCTATGAAGAATAAATACTGAAAACAAATATATTAATCTAAATAAAACAAAATAATATAATATAAAGATGTAAATGAATTAGATTTAACCTTAAACAAAATAACATAAATTCAAACGTAGGAAATCTTTAAAATCTTAGTACTGTTTTTCAAAGGACATAATGCATCGCGCTTCTTAAATTCTAATGGGCGCTGTATTATTGAAAATGAGGCAGCAGCATATTTTAATTATAACAATTCGTTGCCATGGTAATATAAATTTTAAACAAGAGGCCCATGTGCCACATCGCTCACCTGAGGAACAATAGGTATGATAAAGTCAGCTTAATGGAGTCATAATACAAACAATCTGGAAAATGTACAATAATACATGTAGATCCTGTATAAATAAAATCCATATTTCCCCCTGGATATTCTTATGTTTATAATCATTAGTCCCTTTTCTAACAGGATGATTTTATAGTCATACCACATGTTGAGTATTGCAGTTCTCAAAAAGATCCTTTACAATTGTTTATATATGGGATATTAAGCTACGTCAAACTCTGAACCTTCTTGTGAGGCCGAAGAATTGTCCTGGAGCCAAAGCCTTAACAATTATAAAGAATCATCTGGTTGATTAGCTTCTGAGAAGAAGATTTTTTAAAATTTACTCTATATATTTCGATGTAAAACTTTAACACCCCCCCCCCCATGTGGCCTCACCCTACTCCTAGGGATCATGATTTTCACAACTTTGAATCTACACTACCTGAGGATACTTCCACACGAGTTTCAGCTTTCCTGGCTGATTAGTTTCTGAGAAAAAGATTTTTAAATATTTACTCTATATATTCCTCTGTAAAACTTCGACCCCCCATTGTGCCCCACCCTACCCCCAGGGATATTGATTTTCATAACTTTGAATCTACACTGCCTGAGGATGCTTCCACACAAGTTTCAGCTTTCCTGGCTGATTAGTTTCTGAGAAGAAGATTTTTAAAGATTTACTCTATATATTCCTTTGTAAAACTTCGACCCCCCCCCCCCCCATTGTGGCCCAACCCTACCCTCGGGGGTCATGATTTTCACAACTTTGAATCTACACTACCTGAGGATGCTTCCACACAAGTTTCAGCTTTCCTGGCTGATTAGTTTCTGAGAAGAAGATTTTTAAAGATTTACTCTATATATTCCTATGTAAAACTTAGAGCCCCCATTGTGGCCCCATCCTACATCCAGGGGTCATGAATTTTACAACTTTGAATCTACACTACCTGAGGATACTTCCACACAAGTTTCAGCTTTCCTGGCTGATTAGTTTCTGAGAAGAAGATTTTTACAGATTTACTCTATATATTCCTATGTAAAACTTAGAGCCCCCATTGTGGCCCCATCCTACATCCAGGGGTCATGAATTTCACAACTTTGAATCTACACTACCTGAGGATGTTTCCACACAAGTTTCAGCTTTCCTGGCTTTCTGGTTCTTGAGAAGAAGATTTTTGAAAATTTCTCGAAATTTTTCATTAATTTCTAATTATCTCCCCTTGAAAACGGGTACGGCCCTTAATTTTCACAACTTTGAATCCTCTTTGCCTAGGGATGATTTGTGCCAAGTTTGGTTGAAATTGGCCCAGTAGTTCTTGAGAAGATGTTGAAAATGTGAAAAGTTTACAACAGACATACAGACAGACAGACGGACGACAGACAAAATGTGATCAGAATGGCTCACTTGAGCTTTCAGCTCAGGTGAGCAAAAAAAATGAAAATTGGCCGTTTAAAGCTATTTTGAACACAATTTGCAAAAAATTGCAGCAGTTTTAGCTAATCAAATTAAAATAATCACATACAAAACATATTGAATTTTTAAATTATTCAAAACTGTTCATGGGCAAATGAATAGCTTAAGAGTGCTACCATGGAAACATAAATATATTAACAACACTCCAAAAATTTAATTTATTGCATATTTTCAAACATAGATGGATTTAAACAAAAGAATAAATTATTGTGTTCAGTTTGACAAAAATTATGATATATATGAAATTTTAAATCTGTTGCTATGGTAACAACAACTAAAAATCACAAAAATCTGTATATTTTGGGGTACGTTTGATTTTGTTTTAGTCACACCCGAAACGTGTTCAGTAGTGCTAGCGATCGCGAGCGCTCGCCAAAATTTGTGTTGCAGGTAAGTTTTTCTAGGCAAATGGTTTTTAGAAGATTTAAAAAAAAAATTCTCTATACATTCCTATGTAGATATTTGTTCTCTCACTTTGCCCCACCTTAACCCGATGATCATGCTTTGAACAAACTTGAATCTACACTACCTGAGAATACTTTCATACAATTTTTATGCAACTTTTCTGGCCAATCGGTTTCTGAGAGGAAGATTTTGAGTTTTCTCTATATATTCCCTTGAATCTATCCAACTTGAGGAGGATGCTTTCACAAGTTTTAGCTTCAGCTTTTCTGGCCGATCAGTTTCTGATATGAAGATTTCTCTATATATTCTTATGAAAAAATTAGCCCCCACCCCCATCCCCCTAGGATCATGAAATGAATCTATACCCTATCTGAGGATGCTTCCACAAAGTTTGTCTGCCAATCAGTTTAGGAGAAGATTTTTCTCTACTAGCTTTACCCTACCCCTGGGGATAATGAATTGAACAAACTTGAATCTACCTTACCTGAGGATGCTTCCACACAAGTTTCAGCTTTTAAGGCTAATTGGTTTTTGAGAAGATTTTTTTAAAAAAATCTCCCTTAATAAAAATTGAATCCCCATTGTAGCCCTATTCTACCCCCGGGGATCAAGATTTAAACAAACTTGAACCTACCCTAACTGAGGATGCTTCCACACAAGTTTCAGCTTTTCTGGCTGATTGATTTCTGAGATGAAGATTTTTGAAAAATACCAATAAATTTTTAATAATTTAATTTCAATTAGAACCTGTCCCTTTATTTTAACAAAATTGAATCCTCTTTACCCAATGATGCTTTGTGCAAAGTTTGGTTGAAATTGGCCTAGAAGAAGTTTGAAAATGGAAAAAGTTTACAGACGGACAGACAGACGGACGAACACTGGACAAAAAAAGTGATCAGAAAAGAATGAGCTAAAAAAAATCAATACTTAATATAAAATCCTGGTACAAGCTTTGAAAATAAGAAGCTTAAACATTAAAATGCAATTTCAACTGTTCAACTTGCTTTGCACTCATATCCTCATCTTCGCTAACAAGGGGGGAGATGAGATAAACGAATCGGACACTTGGCTAGCGAAGATGTCATATTCTATCTTATGATTTTCACAACTTTGAATGTACACTACCTAAGGATGCTACTACACAGGTTTCAGCTTTCCTGGCCTCATGGTACTTGAGAAGAAAATTTCATGAAAATTTTCAATAATTCCTAATTATCTCCCCTTGTAAAAGGGTGTGCTTTTACAAGGGAGGCCAGGAAAGCTGAAACTTGTGTGGAAGCATTGTCAGGTAGTCAAAATTCAAGTTTATTCAAATCATGATCTCCGAGGGTAGGTTGGGGTTACAACAGTAATTCTTTCATAGGAATATATATATATATCTTTAAATCTTTTTCTATAAAAATATCTGCCTAATAAAGCTATAACTTTAGTGAAAGCAACTTCAGATAGTGTTAATTCAAATTTGTTCAATTAAACTCTTTAGAAGTAGGGTGGGGCCACATTGGGGATCTAGTTGTAAAAAGGAAAACATTATTCACAAAAACTGAAATGCTATTATATATGAATTTACTTCTATGCAAACATTTTTACATATTGCTGATTCTTTAAAATTGTTAAACTTTGGCCCCTGGATGATTATTGGGCCTCACATGGGGTTCAGAGTTTGATGTAGGTTTATATCCTGTATATAAAAAATTGTTTAGGGTCTTTTTGAGAACTGCAATGGTGAATGTGATATGACTATAAAATCATCCTGTTAGAAAAGGGAATTGATTATTGTTTTTTTAAAAAGTATTTTTTATTTAAACGGGCAATTATTTACGCCTGAGGTGATAATAGCTGTAGGTATAACTGTACTTAAAACTACACAAGCCAACACTGAGTTTAAGAGGCTAATTACCAACCCTAATCAGTCAGTAGGAGATAAAATCACTGTCATTTTATTTCCAGTAGCATTTAAAATAGTTTTTGAGCTATAATCAAGTTGTATTGAGTGTTTAAAAAATACAATGGCGTCCAAAATCGTAAGTTACAAACTTCAAGAAAGATAACTCTGTTTACAGAAAACTACGGAAGCGTATTAGGGCCGCAGCAGTATTTTTTATTAATTTGTTATAACAGATTAGTAATTTGTTATAACAAATTAGTAATTTGATAAAACAGATTATTAATTTGTTATAACAATTTATTAATTTGTTATAACAGATTAGTAATTTGTTATAACAGATTATCAATTTGTTATATCAAATTATTAATTTGTTATAACAGATTAGTAATTTGTTATAACAAAATTAGTAATCTGTTATATCAAATTATCAATTTGTTATAACAAATAAGTAATTTGATATAACAGATTAGTAATTTGTTATAACAAATTATCAATTTGTTATAACAAATTATTAATTTGTTATAACAGATTATTAATTTGTTATAACAGATTATTAATTTGTTATAACAGATTATCAATTTGTTATAACAAATTAATAGTTTGATAAAACAGATTATCAATTTGTTATAACAGATTAGTAATTTGTTATAACAAATTATTAATTTGTTATAACAGATTATCAATTTGTTATAACAGATTATCAATTTGTTATAACAGATTATCAATTTGTTATAACAGATTATCAATTTGTTATAACAGATTATTAATTTGTTAAAACAAATTATTAATTTGTTATAACAAATTAGTATTTTGTTATAACAAATTAATAATTAATAATAACATAAGCATTGCATAGAAATCTCATAGCATTGCATTTTAATACTTTTTTTTTGGTATTCTATGATATTTTCAATGTTTTGTAATGAGATTCCATTGCTATGCTATATGATATTTGACCGTCATTTTATGCATATCTATTACAATTTCATGCTATGCTGTGCTATGAGATTCGAGTAATGTTTCGAGATTCATAAGCAATGATATGAGATTCCTATGGAATTCTATAAGATTTCTATGCTATGCTATATTAAATTGAAACGAAATGCTTAATGATATGGTAAGCAATGCTATGATCAGTGAGAATCATATGAAATGCTATAGGATTCAAATGCTTTATAATATATGTCGATGTTATGCTATGAAATTTAAATAACATAGCATTAAAATCGTATGACATAACATTGGAAACTTACAGCGTATCACTTGATTCTCATTCATCACAGCATAACAAAACCTAGCACAGCATACCATATCATGTAATATCATATATCTACATAAAGCATTTTATTTAAATTTACTAAAACAAAAGCATATAATGATATACTATGATATTTCGATACTATTCAATGTTATGGATATAAAAGGCTAAATGATGCTATGCTTTGATGAATGAAAATCAAATTATATGCTATAAGATTCCAATGGTATATAATGTAATTCCAATGCTATGCTATGAAATTAGATAACTGTAAACATATCATTGGAATTACATTGCATAGGATTGGATCTTATAGCATATCATTTGATTCTCATTCATCATACCATATCATGTAAAATCATATATCGTCAGACAGCATTTTAATTTACCAAAAAATAGTATAAAAATGTAATGCTATGAGATTTCTATGCAATGCCATGATATATGTATGCTATTATTAATCTGTTAAAACAAATTATTAATTTGTTATAACAGATTGATAACTTGTTATAACAAATTATTAATTTGTTATATCAAATTACTAATTTGTTATAACAAATTGATAATCTGTTATAACAAATTATTAATCTGTTATAACAAATTACTAATCTGTTATAACAAATTATTAATCTGTTATAACAAATTGATAATTTGTTAAAACAAATTGATAATCTGTTATAACAAATTATTAATTTGTTATAACAAATTGATAATCTGTTATAACAAATTGATAATTTGTTTAAACAAATTGATAATCTGTTATAACAAATTATTAATCTGTTATAACAAATTACTAATCTGTTATAACAAATTATTAATTTGTTATAACAAATTGATAATCTGTTATAACAAATTATTAATCTGTTATAACAAATTACTAACTTGTTATAACAAATTATTAATTTGTTATAACAAATTACTAATTTGTTATAACAAATTACTAATTTGTTATAACAAATTACTAATTTGTTATAACGAATTGATAATCTGTTATAACAAATTACTAATTTGTTATAACAAATTGATAATCTGTTATAACAAATTAATAATTTGTTATAACAAATTACTAATCTGTTATAACAAATTAATAAAAAATACTGCTGCGACCCTAATACGCTTCCGTAGAAAACTCCTAAAAAACATGGCGTCTAAAAGCGATCTAGTTGGATTACAGAACAGCAATTTCTGTTTAATACTTAAAAATTAAACACCAGAATAATTGCTGGTCTGTTTTAAAAAAATAAAGATCGTTTTATAATTATTCATAATTAATTACACCTGCATGAGGTGATGATCAAGTAAAGTAATCCGTCAACATATAATTTATTTTACCAAATCTTTTTTCTAAGATGTCAATCTATAGAATAAACACCATGAATTTAAGTTTGAGTCCATAAAATAGTAAAAAAATTATCAAACGCGACACTAGCATTGCATTTTTTGTATTCTATTTTGATACATCAGGTCCATAAAGCATACTTACTTACAAAAATTTGCGCAAAATTATTGATGAGATATGGCTTAAATAAATAATTATTCTCTATTTTGTATGTTCAGTTCTAATTTTCCCAAAATTGGTAATTATTTTTATGAAAAACGGACGTCTGGCAAATTTCATAATTGTCAATAATTTTCGCAAGGGGGTACACCCGTCTGAGAGGTGATAACAAATAAACTAGCATGTAAACATACATATTTTCTTTTGTATATGTATTGCTAGAATGTATATTTATCATTTAAAGCTAAGCTTTTAATGATTGAGCCCATTAAGTGCCGAGTATAGGACTACCTTAATTTTTGTGTTTTCCCTAAAACTCAGATCAGAGATATGTTCCCGACTCAGATCAAAAGAATAGTCTTAATTTCAAAAGATAAAATATTTATTACAAGATACATAGCTGAGAACATATAAGGAACAATTTTAGAGCACTTTGCTAATGCTATATTGATTTGGTTTTTAGCTTTGCTTCTCATTACAAGAAATCAAAATAGGAAGAGTACACCTTCCCAGTGGTGGATTCCTTGGCTTCAACCATCAACTCAGTCTCACCAAAAATCATTTTGACATCCACCTTAAGTCTCTCTTTAGCCTCAGGCAATTTTACAACCACTTTCCCAAGATATTCACAAGAGTTATCAGTCACATATTTTGGACTTGGGTCTTCGGAAGCAAATATCTTCAGCAACATTTCTGATTGGTTGCTTTTTATAGTAACATGGCGCCCACTCACAGCCTCCCCCACACGGATATCTTGATCACACTGAATGTACTTTTTAAAAACGTCCTTGACACGGTCTACACCATCTATGGTCACTTTCCTTGCCGGAGAATGATCCCCTCTAACAAAAGGTGGCGATATATTGATTCCGTAAGTGTACCTCGCTTTACGGATCGTTATGGACTGAGGTTTGTGGCCAAACAATACAGCGCCCTTTAACACTGCCAAACCAGCATCTTCTGGGACTATAACCTTCTTATCTGGAAAGGATTTCATTACAGCATCCAACATCATAGGAGACTCAGAAAATCCACCTACCATCAGGAGAGTTGATATATCAGTGAGATTATCTCTCTTCATCAGCTCTTGGAGGTGTTCTACAAGCATGTTAACTGGTTCTTTAAACAATTCTTTAAACAGGTCAGCCTCCATTCTAAGTTTGTCCGTCTGCCAGGTCATTTTGTTGGCATACTGCATCTGTTGGATCACCTCCTTCATTTTTTCGCCTGTTTCTTCCTCGAATGTCGTGACGAGGGAGACCGGGAGTTTAATTGTGATTTTGGAATTAGACTCTGGTTTTATTGTCCTCTTTTTAGTTTCCAGTTCCCTGTGGATGTCCAGGTCATCGGCCTTAAAGTCGTCTTTAAATTTTTGGAAGCAGCTTGCCCCGACAATCTTGATTATCATTTGATGAAATGCTTCATCGACTTTGGTGCCTCCCCATGGCCCCCCTGTGGGTCTGTGTAATTCTTTGAGCGTCCCATCGCACTGTTTCTGATGAATGGTAATATCAGCTGTCCCACCTATAAAACAAACAACACAACTGATATATGCTCTTTGAATTGATCAGCCGTATACTTTGAAACCAACTTTAATCACTTAAAAAAGCTTGATCAGATCATTTACCATATTTCCTGGATACAGTAAAACTCGGTTATAGCGAAGTCCTAGGGAATTACTTCGTTATATTCATAATTCGTTATATCCGTATAACGAATTCGTAATAATATCTATAACAAATTCACTATATACATGTTTTCTTTCATCAGACAATAAATTTTGCTAATTGAGGCTTAAAATAAAAACAATCTGATTAAGATCAGATCCTTTGATCCGCTCACTTAGATCGCTACACTAGTGTAGCAATCTAAGTGAGCGGATCAAAGGATCTGATTTTAATCAGATTGAAAATAAAAACACATTATTTTGAAACCTTTAATAATTGGATTGTGAATTGAAAAAAATATATGGAAATTAATTCATTCAAACCATATTGTTAAATGGTAGTGCAAACGTTTTTAAACTGTAAAGAAATTCATTATAAAGGTGTTAAATTTCTTCATTATTCACCTCTACGGGACTCAAAATCAGTTCACTATATCCATAAATTCGTTATATCCGAAATCATTATAACTGTAAAATTTTGCAAAGATTTTTTAAGAATTTTACAGGGGATTAAGAAAAACTTCGCTATATCTGATAATTCGCTATATCCGTGTTCGTACTAAACGACTTTTACTGTACAATCATTTTGTATATGAATACCGGTAATCAACAGCACTTGATATGGTTACATTATGGCCAGGAAAAATATGTATTCCCGCAAGCTCTGCTGCAGTGTGTCTGCTGCTACCACATTGATTATTTGATTGCAAGTTGAAATAGAGAACAACTCCATTTTTCAAAGTTTCAACAAAAAAAAGAAAAAAAAATTTCGAGTTATTTTCCTAATCTTGCATTACATGTATTACCTGCATTAAGGATTACATTCTAAAATAATTAACTAAAAAAAAATAAAGATACTTTTTTGCCTTATTTCACTATTCCTCGATAATCTTTTACTGGGTTTGGGTGTATTACATCCTAAATTCCAAATATCACATACTTACCATTGTACTTTACTAGTATCTTTATTGTACTTTACTATCTTTATCATACACTTGGTATGTTACTTCACTATCTCTACCCCAATGTACCCGGTGCTTTTTTTAAATTCACTTACTTTACTATTACCTTTGATCATGTACTTGTTTGTGGTACATTACTTACCTCCTAGGTCAATAAACATGTACCCCAGTACTTGATTTGAGTACACTTCCTACTCCTAGTATATTATTTTACTACCTACCTCCAAGATCAATTATCATGTACTTGGTCCCCGAGCTATTGGAAAGGAATGACTGGGTGCCGGGGTTCCCCATTAGTTTGGTGGTGGGTAGGTGCTGGCAGTAAAGGGATGCCGCCTCGGGCTCCAGACAGATGGTTAACTGCTCTGTCAGTATACCCGCCTTACAAAATACACATAGCATCCGTTGACATATTCATCCGTTGACTCAGTACTTTATTGAACTTTTAACGCAGTCTTTTATACCGTTTGACTGGGGTTTTTTATTGGAATTTAGGGGTGAGACTGTTTTATTTTAATTCAAAAATACATGTAAGTGAAAGGTACATTTATATTTTACAATTATATTTTTTGAACTGAAGACCAAAAAAAAATTTTTGTAAAAAGTGATTACCCCATTTAACACCGTATTACACTGATAATTGTTAACATTCATTCTTTGTCTTGGCAAATCTTGACTAAACATATAACAATATATTATTGTTTATAATACAAATCCATCCTATATATACATATATATGAAATACACTTCTGATATGAACCTTATTGGCAGCCTCTCTCATGAACTGCTTGGCTGAATCGGTCCATATAGCTGGCACTGTCAGGACCCAGTGAATGTCCTTGTTGTTGACCGTAGTTCCCTTGGTATCTAGGGCACTCAACAGGTGATTCTTCAGGTATCTAATGACTTGGGCAAACAGGTCTAGTGCAGGGGCTTCTTTACCCTTGTCATCTTTTATCAATATGGTTCTTGATAATTTCTGTAAATTAATTAATTAATAAATTAATTAAAATATGATTATTCATTATTGGATTGATGTGTAGCTGCCTCACAGCCTGTAATAAAAAGAAATCTGTGAATAGTAAACCTCAAAAGGGTTAAACAAGATATTATTCTACAAAGTAAACATATACACTTAATCTATATACAATACTTATAATCATGTACTTTAATGTACTAAACACTGCAATCAAAATCATATGGTTGAAGGCAAACTTTTAAAATAATAATAGTAATTTCCATGTACTGAAGAATTGGCTATTCCTTTCATGTTATGTATGGAGAGACAAATATGGAAATATATGTATATCTAAAACATATAATATAGAACACTTTCAAAGACTCATGTTGTTAAAACAATCAAACGACAAGGACTGGTTTGCGCGAGAAATATTCGTGACCAAAAAATGCTTTCGCGAACCTTGCGAACATTTCTTGCATGCAAATAAAAGTGGGTTAACAGTATTTCTATTAGGGGTAGTACTCACCCTTGATTCATGAAGCACCATTTTGAATCTTTTAAAGAAATAATGATCATAATGGTTTTCATCAAGAGCTAGCTCTGAATACAAGTCCTCTGCTTCATATCCAAATGCTATAAATTCCTTTTGCGGACTCAGCAACACACATGTTGGAGCCTTCAGCGAAACAAGACCCCTGGAGCCAGCCACCCAATTCTGATTGGTGGAGATTTTTAGAGGGTCCGTCTTGTAGTCATGTTTGAATGAAAATGCATACCCAGAGAATGTGGTACCAAAGTCTATGGCAGCTATTAAAAGTTTGTCTTTTTTATCTCCCATAATTTGCTATATGCACTTCAAATCCCACTAAAAGAGAAAGATTAATTAATACTGTACAGTTGAAAAAATGCTGATACTTATGTTATACATGTACTCTATTTCAGATGTTTCTTTTCTGGCATCTTTTCTTAATGAATAATTCAATTCTTTTTTGGTATGACTTTTTAAATTGCATCAGGTTCAAATTGACAGATGCACAGAGCATAAACAATATCCGCCTTCCTTACTACTCAATTCATGAGTCTTTGCATGATTGACTGGTTGATAGGGTAAAGTTATCAATAAATATGATTCATTCAATCACCATTTGTAAGGGAGAGAGAAAGAGAGATGGGGGCATTCTAGAGAATATATTCAATGGCAATCAAATTAAGAGACACAAAAAGACATAGATATGATTGTGTAATATCATTCTTGTACATTCAAAACCTACAGAATCTCTCGATTGCCCCAACTTCCCACCTTTATCAGTTTCTCGAAAACGAAAGTACAAATTGTGCACATTAATCATTTAAAAGTAGAATTATAGTACCTGAGTAAAGCTCTAAGAACAATATGATCTTTCTCAAAATTTTCTGTAGTTTTCATCACAGATCACATCAAAGAAAATGAAAATATGGGCCACTTTTCGTTATCCATCATCTTGGCCCATAGGCATGACCATTTGTAGGTTGGGTACGAGTGACGCACCAGGTACTTGGATTAGACAAGTTGTACATAGAATAACTGAAAGTAAGAGAAAAAAGAACAACAACAAATACATATCGCCAAAAAAATGATAGGTTTAAGAACTTGAATTTTTTTTTATAATAATTTAAAGGTAAATAAACCACTAATTCACCTAACCATCTTAGGAATCGTTTTGTTTAAAATACTGGAATTTCCCATACGTTGCAATAGTTTCGTTTTGGCTGCCTGGAGAGATATTGACAAGCAGTGCTGATTACATGGCATTCTGTAAGTTTTTACACCTTACTATACTATAGTGGCATTATCAAAGATTTTTCTAAATGAGGTCTCTAAATGTATGGCTCTTAGATTCGATTCGCCCAAATACTTAATAATAACAATCCAGTAATACTATGAAAAAAAAATACACATATTTTAATTTCGTTATCTACAGATCTAGTGTACGTTAGTCAGGAAAGTGCATTTTTACACGGATTTAAGCCCTAAAAAATACATCGCGGTTCTTGCAATCATATTGAGTGATATGTATCCCTGATAATAATTACAAAGGAAAGAAAAGCTTTCTAAAAAAATTCTACTTTCGGTTTAACTTGTGGAGATTTGACGTGTTCAAACACATAATCTTACAACTGATTGGCATATGCAAAAACCTAGTCATTTATAAAAAACGCTCATATTCTATGACCAAAAGCTTTTCAATGAATACAGGTGTTCTCTCTCTCTCTCTCTCTCTTCTCTCTCTATTTTAACTGTTGCCCTTGTACCATGGAATATTAATTGGTAATCTTAGCAAGATTCCTTGAGACTGAAAAAATTTCAATCTCAAGGAATCTCACTAAGATTATATCAGTGGTATTGGGAGATGCAAGTGTTCTGGGTTTGATACCAAATATTGCCAGATTGATATATAATCAAGACTTCCTCAATCCTCCTCCCCAACTACAAATAGCATTGTTCATGTAATATAACACTAAGGGAGATATTCTGTCAGGATTTAAGGCCTATATGCTTGAGAAGTTTTGCTAGATCGTTACATAATTTTTTTTTTTGCAATGTCCCTACCTTTATATCCTGCTTAAAACACCAAAGAAAACATTTTATTGCTTAAATGAATACTGTAAATCAACTTTTTTGGTGATGCTTTTATTTTATGATTTATCAGGATAAATTGTTTCCTGGTGACTAATTTTCAAGATCAAGATGTAGATTATCTGGAGACTATCATATAAGATACAGATGATGACTGCTAGGTTCATGGCAAGAAAAATTTGAGATGATGAGGGTCTTGATAACCTTACAAAAATATTTAGCAAGTGAATAAAAGTTGATTTACAGTCATTTGTAACTTAAGTGCAATTACTAAAAATGAAAAAATCATTGCAAGTTGTGCAAATTTCCTTACCTCAGATCTTGAATGATTTACACTTTTTAAATATTTGTTTGTTACAATTAAACATTGTGATGCATACATTTCAGGCAGTCACCAATAATGTCATATCCTTATACCGGTAGTAGCTATCCCTTGAGATACATTCCTGTAAGTACAGATCTTGGTAACCGTTATGGCAATACAATGAGTACCAGTAGTACACTGGGTACCGGACTCACATCTACAGGAGCCAGTGGTTACAGTGGAGATAGGAGATGGACGAGGGAGTCTGGTACAACCTCAAATTTGGCCACAAAGCTCGGAGAACTAGAAATACATGGTTCTCGAGAAAACTCTAATCTTCCAATCACAGACCCTAGTAGAAATTTTTCATCCTCATTCTACTCCTCATCCAACCATGAACAAGATAAGCTTGTCAATGATATGTTTACATCAAAACGGTCACCAGCACCCTCCCCCTCACCTTCAAATTTGCGACAAGAGGAAGGAGATAAACCAGAACCAGTTGATCCCAGGTCCTCACTGAGGAAACTATTGGACTGTGTCAAAGACTTGCAAGATCTTGATGTTGAAAAATGTTTACGTGACTATAAAATAATAAAGGAAGCCAGTGATCCAATGGGTCTCACAAAAGAAGTAAGAATAACGAGTACATTGTATTTGAATATTCTGTTCATAATTCAGTTATAGCTAAATTAAAAAAATAATTATGCTGGTAATATACAGTGGAGCCTCAGTTATCCGGACGCTTTCGTTCCCAAGTCCAATCGTCCGGATAGGTGAAGCGTCCGGATATCTGAAGTGTATCTATTGTTGTCATGAATGATAATGTATTTGTATACAATGGCTCCCAGTGTTGATACTAGTAGCAACACATGCATGCTGTTGATATGAACGTTTTTAGATATAAAGAACTCTGCTTCATTTTATTATTTTGTCATAGAATATTAACCGGACAAAAATGATAACCTAATCTAGCTGAATTCTTTGTGTCCAAGTGTGATATGTGTGTGATACACTGTTGTTTGCAATTTTCCAATTTTTGAAAGTGATTTGGGAAGTCAGTGTGTTTATACAAGCTACTCATTAGGGTCTAGCACGTAAAAAAGGTGTGAAACTTAATTGACAGGGGTAATTATTTGTACTGAGTAGGGTATCATCAAATTTTACCGTCCGGTTAAATGAAGCAAGATTAGTAGTAAATAAGTGTTTTGTGGTAAAAACAGACTGTCCGGATCCGGAACGCGAATTTCCGGAAAATGAGACAAAATAATGTATAAACAAATCTGTTCCCAAATAAAATCGTCCGTAAACTGAAGCGTCCGGTTATCTGGCGTCCGGATATCTGAGGCCCCACTGTATATGGATCTTTTATTAGCTAGATGATTTAAATTTTTGTAGATACATGTATTTTGAATTTAGATATGTACTTTGTATGTCTTAACAAATAAAAAGATTTATACAGTTTTGACACAGGTGATAGTGGCCCTTTTTAGTTTTCAGTGTCTTATGTTTACATTTTGTTTTATGTGTGCAATTAGGAGGAATATGCCAAATCGAATAAATCATTACCCAGGATAGAAAGCCATGACAATGAGAAAGATAACCTCAGAAGGAAAGTTAGTGAGCTTCAAGCAAAAGTATCTGCTTTGGAAAATCAAGATGGGACTAGTAAGCAAGAGGTTGAAAGAGTAAAAAAAGAATATAGAGAGAAAAAAGATGCTTTGTTATTAAAGTGGAGAGAAGTATTGGAAAAAAAAGAAGCAGAGGCTCTTGAAAAGGAAACAAACTTTCAAGAGCAGATTGATGATCTGAAGAGGCAATTGAAATCAAAAGAAGCCTATATAGAAGAAATAAGAAAGGCTTTAAGCGAACTTCGTGTTGAAAAAGACCAAGTAGAAAAGGAAAAAACTGAGGCCTTAACCCGGTAAATTCATGTGTTCATATTAAAATATATATTAAGTTAACCCTTTAATTACGATCAAAGTCAAATGGACCTGGGGATTTACTTTGCTGCACATTATCAATTTCATTACACTTTAATATACATGAAGTCAATTTTTTTTTTATTTCATCATCAGCAAGTGTATTTATTTAACAACAATTTTAACAAGAGCAAAGATGTATTCTGAAAATTAAATGTAAATGGAAAGAGCAAATAAATTTTGCAAAAAAGGGTCCAATTTTGCCAACATTAGTTGGGATAAAAAAAAAAAGATAAATATATTTTATAAACATAACAAAAATCAATATGCTGTATCCCTATTCTTAATTTATTAGAGGTCATTAGCTGAAATTCCAATTTCTTTGCTATATCGTATGATTTTCTGTATTTGCGTTCAAACAAAACATTTCTATTCATTTTATTTTTGTAGACTAAGTAAGGAAATGAGCTCAAAATTAAATGACAAAAACCCCAACATCACAGACCTTAGTGATTCCAACCGCCCAACAAAGATTGCAGAGAAGTACAACGAACTATACGACAATGAGTGGACGGATGCTCTAGAAGAGCTGACAGAAGAACGCTACCTAGAGGAAGTTGCTATTTCAGAATTACTGGCTTGTGTACAAGTAAGTTACCCTGCTATACATTAACACATTGATTTTTTGTCATAAATGAAGTTTCCCCCATAGTGAGGACCCCCCTCCTTCTTGTCAGTATAATGTATTAACTTGTGTATTTGATTTTATTTTCCTCCTGGCTTGGAAAAGTGCATAAATTTTGATAAATTCCTTGTTCTTGAGTAAAGTGGCGATACAAGATGTCCACTCAGGGGATATCTCTACAGAGAAATACTTTGATCTATTTAGAGGTGTGCAGCTTATGTAGCGGTTGTAGAGATAGCAGCATTGAAAGAGAAATATGGATGATATTATGCCATTTGTAGTTGTGTTCAGCTTTCAATTCAAGATGTGTACACATGCCATTGTGCATTAGGAATGCTTGATTTGCCCGCCAGTGAGTGAAGCGAGCTCTAAGAACCAGTGAAGAAAGAACAAACTTAACCTACAGATTCATTAAGAAATTTTTTTAGCAACATCCCAGGATCCTATAATGCTCTATAATGTTTTCTCCCATAGTGCTATGCTTCCTGGCCATACTCATGTTTCCAAACAATTTTATCTATTTATTGACAGAATTATTACTTATCAAAGCTGTTTAGAATAATAAATACATTTAAATATTAAATGTGATCATGTAACCTATCTTTGTCCAAATGTAATGTAGCTATAAGCCTTGACATTTTAAAAATGTTGATATCATTTATTTCAGGCAGCCTATTCCTTCTGTCAAAAGGCAGCATCAAACCAGATTGAAAACTTGAGAAGAGCATTGACTAATCCAGTAAGTATATATACCTTACATTAAACTCCTTTTTGTCAGTCTCTTGACAAAACCTTAATTGTTAATTAAGTCTCCCAAATGAAGTTTGGAGACATTGTTTGGAGACACGGTTCTTCCTCTTCTTCTTTTTCTTCTTTTTCACTCTGAACTTGTCCGTCGTGTTTCTCAGAGATGGCTGAACAGAATTGTATAAAACTCTAGGATAAGATAGATGTGCATGCTGGTTTGATTTTTCTCATTTGGGGTTGGCCAACCACTTTTCTGGGGGGTTAAAAGGTCTTGGGGTCTAACATTAAACCTTATGGGAAAAATTGTAGACTATTGTAAATGGTTATAACTTGAAAACGGACAAAGATAATAATATAGGGTTTTAAGAATCATATATTGATTGTTACAGGCAATATATAGGGTTTATTAGATCTGACCCCTGGGGTCATCCCCACCCCCCAGGAATTGGAAATGACCATATATCTCAGAAACTGTTAGAATCCTGACCCCTAAACCATATATATTTTGGTTCCATGTATTAAGGGACATTAAATGGTATGCAGGTCATGGGCCTCGGGGGTGGTCCTGACCCCCTCAAACAGGAAGTGCCTGAACAACTTGAAAATGGTCAAGATCCCAACCCCTAAACCATATATATTCTTGTTCCTTGTGTCAAGGGGTATCAAATGGTATGAAGGTCATGGGCCCCAGGGGTGGTCCTGACCCCCCTTAAACAGGAAGTGCCCAAATATCTTGAAAACAGCTAGGATCCCCACCCCTTAACCATATAAATTCTTGTTCCTTGTGTCAATGGGCATCAAATGGTATGTAGGTCATTGGCCCCAGGGGTGGTCCTGACCCCCCTTCAAACAGGAAGTGCCCAAATATCTTGAAAACAGTTAGGATCCCCACCCCTTAACCATATATATTCTTGTTCCTTGGGTCATGTTGGTTCACCTGATGTATAGAAAAAGACCCCTGGGGAACATCATGAAACTAAAGAAATAAAAATAATCAAGTTCTAAATCTTTTTGTCTGAGAGTTTGACCTGTGCGAGTCATCCCTACTCCCAATGATGGCCTCGTTTGTTTGGGAGACTTTATAATCACCCTGATTATAATTACATCTTGTCAATTATATATATTCAATGCATGAAAAGCAATATTTAGGTTTTATATACAATACCAATATAGATTATCTTTCATCCGCAACGCTCTATCATAGGGTTTGTCGCTTGGAAGCCCTGGTTCAAGTGCTGCACAATCAGTAAATTCTGAAGCAGAGAAAATGCTGGAAGAAGTTAGAAAATCACAAAAGATATCTGGAGATGTTCTTTTGAAGGTAATGTTTTTATAGTTAAATTAGTTATAAAAGTTTTGCATATTAATCCATGAAGATTAAAGTTCCATAATATGTTATGCAAATCATTTTGCCTGCCCTGAAATTTATTTATGAAAGTTAATATACAGGATCTCCAACCCCAACCACATGTACCTTATCTCCATTTCAAAAAACACTTTCAACAGTATTTGCAAATTATAGTTATGCATGCATGTCTTTTTTGTATTTAAAGATGGAAGGTTTTAATCCAGATTGTTACAATCTATGAAAAAAATGTGCTTTAATCATAATTTTTTGACATTTCAACAGGAATTTGAACGTGAAACAAGTTTTAAAGGGTTATATAAAACAATGATTCCAGTATTCACTGTTAAATGCTTGGAGCTCTGCTGGTTGATGAACATGCACAATCCTCCTGTTGCCCTTGGTCTTCCTCCAACCAAAGATTCACCATTTGATGGCACTTTTTACAAAGAATATACCAGAACAGGGACCACTGTTGATTTTGTAGTATGGCTTCCACTTTTGCTACATAAAAATGGTCCCCTTTTGCAGAAAGGTGTTCTTCAGCCCAATCCATCCATGAGCAGGTCTCTCCACCAGAAACCTCTCAGTGCACCAGCCAATTTGTCAAAATCTAGGCATAACAAGGAACAATTTGATACCAGTGGTCCACAGGCTGATCGTCCTAATGTTAGAGGTCGAACAACACATGAACCATCCGTCCATGGTACAGAGAGAGGATCGTATGATTATCTGTATGGGAAACAACGTCAATCACCTGCGTCAGGATATCAACAAAACAAAACAACTTCATTTCCAAATGATCCACTTCCAGACCAAAGTCATCAAAATGTTGGAGGTCAAACAGGTTACAACACTGGAACAAATCAAGATAGAATGTATGATGATCAGTATAGAGACAAATATAAATCAACCGCAGCATACCAATCATCAAATGATTACAGTACAAGAAAACATGATAATCCACAAAAAAGTACAAGAACAACAAATTATGGGTCATCTAGGGCTTCACAGAGATCTACAGATGAAAATTACAACAGCCCTCGTTTACTTGAAGTTGGTGGAAAAAAATTTGTGCAATATCAAGGGAGGCTTTTTGACTATGATTATTATTTGGAATTGGAGAAACAAATCTTGCGTGGTTCTTCAGAGGCATAAAAGACTTTTTGTACCAGAAGATAATAGACAGATGTTTTAATTAGATTTTAACTCTTTATAAAATGGTGTGTAAAAGTAATATAAATTTAGATGAATATTATTTATTTATTTAATATTTATTTTATATATTTATAAATAAAATCTGTTTTTAAAATAATTGTCACATTGAGTACCGTGTATGTATGTTTTTGTAATTAAGTGAAGGGTCCAAATAATTGTGTCATGGGAGGTGGAGTATTTGGGTAAAATTCATAGGAAGGACCAGGGTTAGAAATCAATCAGATTGACATTAACAATGTTATGCTTAAAGTCAGACCTTGTTTTCTTAACCGAAAAATGTAATATGTATTAATCATCAAGAATTGATCTCAAATGCTGAGAAAACATTTAGCTTGAATTTGTCCTCAAAAAACTTCTTTAGAGCCCACTGCATGCTGTTTCATTGCTATATTATCATATTTCTCAACTTTTACTAAGTGACCCCAAAACCAAACATGGTCTTAAGGAAAGGTTCAAATTTAACATTGAAATATATTGGGATAATCTTTTATAAAATATTTTCAAGCACGTGTGATTTTTAAACCCATGGATTCTGGTCAATTTAAACTAAATTCATAATTTTTCAATTCAATCAATCAAATCTGTGCTATTTTGAAAATCACTTCAAAACTTGTTATATTGTAAATATGGTAGGCATCAATATATCATGAATGCAATCATCATGTACTGGTTATTTAAGCTGTTTATTTTTCCTTTTCTAGAGGGCCTTGCACCATGGTTGAATTTTTAACAATCAGTGATCATTATAGCAGAAATTATAGAGATTATGCATTATCTCTAAGAATATGCCAAATATGTTTTGAGAGAGAATTAATGGCTTTACCTGAATTTTTCTATTAACATTAATGACTGATAAATGATTTATTGTTTCCAGTGATTAAAAGGTGTTGGTTGGTAGTGGTCATAAGTTTTTAAGCGTGACCTAGTCCTAGCAATTCCTAATCATCATAATGAGGCTATATCTAAATTATTTAAAACATAAAGATTATAAAATTGGCTCAAAACTGCTAGCAAAAGTGATCGATGGAATCAAAATTTCCTGCAATTCAATTTGCATCACTTACCAGTTTTTTGTTCTTAATTCAATATACATGTACTAACTACAAAGTTTCATCAAGATTACTGGGTAAGTGTGATGATTTCAAAGGATCAGGCCTATAAAAATTGTTTTATTATTATATGTGCCAATTTGTAGAGCCAATATATTTTTATTCTTGTATTTACACATTTATTTATACATTGCTATTTTTTTTAATGGATTGTTATTTGTAGTTGATGTAATACATTTTATCACATACTTGTACATAGAAAGGAGGCCTCAGTTTATTTTGCATCATATCAGTGAATGTTATCCATTATCAGTATATTACATTGTAGTGATTTTATATTTGATAGTCAATAAAAGCAAAAAATGATATTGTCCTCTTTTAGGTTGTTAATAACTTGATAATTGATAAGTCAATGAAAAGTGTTAATGTATGCAGGCCTTTTACAGATTTACAGCAAGCACTTGATGAATTTTGTATACTGTAGATTCCTATAATTAAATGCAAGGAATTAACATCCGTGCAAAATCGCAAGAATTTAAGCACTTTGGGCGAATTTGAGATCTTGATTTTATTTTTCAGACAGATATAAACTACCTTACTGTAAATTCCTATACTTAAACGTGAGGAATGAATATCTGCGTCAAATCGCGAGAAGCATCCTTCGCGGATTTTAAAATATCGCCATTATTTTCTGAGAGCTGAAAACTATAAGAAATAAGAAGAAAAGTTCAACTTTCGCTATTTTATGTTTTCTCGATTTGATGCAAACCAGCGGGATCACGGAATTAATTTTAAGTTCTCACATAATAAAAGGAATTTACAGTAAACTATGAAAAAAAAATTGGCATTTGCGTTTTTATGTTCTCACGATTTGATGGAAAAAGGTTGAATTTTGGAATTAAGTACTTGCATTAAATAAGGAATCAACAGTATTCTGTTAGAAAGAAAACTTACAGTGAATTTGAAAAAATAACTGAAAAAGTGATATTCTCAACAGGACCTGTTCCTAAATGTACATTTATATAAATTTTCATCTACCAAGTATGATTCCCTCTATTTCTTAAAGGAAACTTAGGAAAATAGTTAATTCATAGCTCTACAGAAGCAGCCAGACTAAAAACATACTACATGGCCAATTTATCCATTTGTCAAAATATACAGCGACTGAAAGTGACAAGAAATTAACAGGACAAATTGACACACCCTGTTTATCAATAAGTTGGAACCTACAACGACCTGAGAAAAATCATGCACGGACTGCTCGAAAAAATCATGATGATGTGAGATTCAGTCTCACAGGAGACGATTTGGCTGTTTCTTTTAGCGAACCTTTAAATGTATACTACATAAATAGTGCCTGTTTGGGAAGGTAACAGTTCAAATTGACACCCCGAGAAAAACCATTGTCAACCGACTCGAAGCGAATGTCTTAATTTTAGAGAATTTTTTACTGTTTTTATGTAGAAATAATGTGAATTCTACATCGAACCGTACACGCGTAATTTACGCGCATGTACCAATTTGTTTTATGATACTTTCATGTTAAATACTGAAATCTGATTGGTTTAGACGTAGTTGATAATTCGTTCTATTACCCTCAGCGTTAGCAACACACTTAGCAATGGGTAACACAACGAATTTTTACATGCACGTAAATTATGCACGTACGGTGCGCCGTAGAATTCGCGTCATTTCTATATAAAAGCAGTAAAAATTTGTCTAAAATTAAGACATTCAGTATAATAAAATAAATAGTGCCTGTTTGGGAGGATAACAGTTGAAATTGACACCCCTCGAAAACCATTGTCAACCTCCGCTTGGCGTCAGTCGACAATGGTTTCCTTTGGGTATCAATTTCAACTGTTACCCTCCCAAACAGGCACTATTTATAGAGTGTTACCCATTGCTTTGTAACTAAGTTACTAACGCTGAGGGTAATAGAACGGATTTTCAACTGCAGCTAAACCATTAAGATTTCAGTATTTAACATGAAAGTATAATGAAGTAATTTATGTACATTACCAGGCTAACCATCTCAAAAATTCAAGATTGGCCTCAATATCAGAAGCTAGTTCTGGAAATCACAATTACATAGTCAAATGACATAGAAAAGACCAATATTTACCTAAAGATGTGACCTGCTCCAAAATCCTTAACCTCCTCAAGAATTCAAAACCTATGGCTCATATTCAGCATTCCAGCCTCTTAAGTGCATCAGTATCACAATAATCATCTCATCATTCACCAAAGCTTGGTAAAGATAAAACTAGAACTGTCCTAATGGGACTAATACCCCCGCTAGGCTAATTTCAAATGGGACAAATAAATGAATTGAATAATAAAGGTTTGGAACACATACAAAAAAATTTTTCTAGAATTGTAAAAAAATAAAGTTAGTTAACAAAGAAAAATTAAAATTAAAATTGTCAGAATTTCACTGTAAATACATATCTATAACAGTAATACATTTACAAATGTATGTATTTGATGATATATTTTTTTAATTTAATTGATTTAAAGAAAAACCAACAAAATGACAATAACCCCTCCCTTTGCAGTGAATAGAAATACTGGTAGCCAAGCAATATGTTCTTCTGTTGATAAAACTTTCAATATCTTTCTAAGTAGAGTCTTGACAGATGCAATTAGTTGTTTCAAATTTTCCTCACTTTCTCCTATGGCACAATGGAACTCCATATCAGAAAATTGATCCCATAGGACTATGATTTTCTTTGATGATCTTGTTAAATTTAATAAAATCCCAAAACATTACCATAATTACCATACTATGTAAAAATATGTAAAAAAGAAAATTTAATATTACAAACAATTTTAAAATTGCCAAAACACTACAATCATATCAGTAATTTTGAATTTCATTTAAATTAATGCCCAATAGGGTCACTTCATCAATTTACTTGACAAATGAATTTAAACAACCTCTAAAAATAGTTTAACTTCTTTATTAATAATTATATTATTTATTTCCTTATTATGATAGACCTTTTGGTTTACATGAAACAGTTTTAAAATAGCCCCAAAACCATCACCCATTGTATAGATTATCAATTTCCCCTAAACACATGCTCCATCTGAACCATGGCTCAGATAATGGCTCCCTTGGGACAAATGAATTCAGCCACACTTGTCTTTGATGTTCTTATTAGCTCCTAAGAATTTATCATTGACAAACAAAAACTTTGCATTGTCAGTTGATAGAATACTTATAAAAAATAATTTTTTTTTATTAATTAAGACAGAAAGACAAAAAACTCCATCTGGATGTATTTATATAAATATATTTTAGAGTGTTTTCTATTAATTAATTAATAAAATCTGTAAGGATTACCTCCCTTACTTTTCAACATTAGTGTACAATATATAGAATAAGGAATATGAAAACTGTCATAAAATCATTAAATCTTGTCTGATCTTAAAAAAAATTGCAGGTGCACATCTTCAGATGGTGTTCAACATATGTACAAATTTTCAAACTGTTCCATGCAGTAATAAAAAATTCTATAGGGGGGACAAAGTTGCGTCTACAGACAGACGGACAGACGGACGGACAGACAGACGGACAGACGGACAGGGTGAAACCAATATACCCCCCTAAACTTCGTTTGCGGGGGTATAATAAATAACTTAGGGCACCTGTTCCAAAAACTTTAACCTTCTCCAGTATCTGAAATCTAAGTCTAAGATCTAGCATAAAAGCTTGTCGAGTGTATTAGTACATCACAAGATGCAACTCTCAAAGTTTAGTGAAGATAGGACCTAAGTAATAACTAAGCTATTGTCATCATAGGGGCACCTGATCCAATAACTTTAACATGTTCCAAAAACCCCTTCTACAGCATCTAAAACATTTTGCTGACACTTGCCATTCAACCTGCCTGTTGTACATGTACAGTAAAACACGGTTATTGCTAACACCCTTATAATGAATTGAAGCTTACAGCGAAGTGAATTTCATTCCCCAAGTCTCTATTTCATGTTGCAAACTTGATAGATATAACGTATTACACTTATAACGAGGTTAACTTACCCGTCCCTGGGACTTCGTTATAAGCGTGTTTTACTGTATATGCATCATCTATGAAAGCCTAGGGAAGATAGAACTAGTAATAATTTAGATATGGCCATCAAAGGGCACTTGCTCTTAAAGCCATATCAATCAGTATGCCCAGATGTACCATCCTTGCAAGTTTGGTGAAGTTAGGACCAGTAATAAATTAGATACAGAACCTGCTTAAAAAACTTTAACCAAGTCCAGACGCCGAGACAGAGGTTATAGCAAGAGCTCAATTTAACTTCATCTCTGTGAGCTTAATAAAATCTGGATTTCTTGATAATATTACATCTACACATTGTGTTCTTATGACCTAATATTTACATTTTCCAGTGTCTTTGGCTATGATAACACTACGTATTGATTTTGTACTATATACATGTAACTCATAACTTCAAATGAAGCCAAATTGAGGCGCCAGCAGGGTTTGCTTACCGGTATTTATATTAAAATATTTAATCATACAATGGCTTAACATTACATAAATAAAAGTAATTAGGAATCATTCTTTGAATATTATGAGGTGATAATTTCGGTCAGGGCGTGATCAAATCTATCATAAATTTTGGATTTGAACATGCCCCAACCAAAATTATCACCTCATAATACTCAAAGAATGATTCCTTATTCCTTAACAAAGTCAATAAATTCTGTACAGCAGAAAAAGAGATGTTGCACTGACTAAAAAAACAACAGGACTGATGGACCGACAGATGGGTCAAAAACATCATACACCACACAAGTTGTTGCCTGGGGTATAATTACAGGAGAGATGTATTTAAATTTGTTATTCATGTAAAAGAAAATTATATACATCATATAACAGTAGTTGCCTGTTACATAATAGCTTTAGTAAACTCAACCTACTTGTACATGCATAACAAGAATAAATTCATAACAAATCAACAAATAGATTTTGGCATCATTTTTATACACTCTCTCAATTGTGGATAATCATACAAACATAAAATGTAGTGAACACATTTTTTTTGTTCTTCAACTCAATTCATAAATTATAGACTCAATCTAAACAATCATACAGTTTGTAGACTTTACCGGCACTCGCACACACCCACCCACACACACACACACACACACACACATATAAGTCCAGTGGGGTACTACTCTAGGCCCAGTGACCAGTTGATACCCTGTACAAGTATTATAATGATTGGCTGCCAGGCTACAAGGTATCGGATCCAGTCCAGGAGGTTCCCATATAAAATGTCTGGTCTGTCCCAGCTAAACCATGTTAAGATCAAATGAATGTGCCTTGTCTATTTTGTTTTTTTAAATGCTAAAGGAAAGGTGATTTAATATTACCCTGTTTTATAAAATATCCATTTATTTTTATCATAGGTACATCATTACTTTATGTATTAAATTCATTAATGCAAGTGATACATATATATGTGTATATCAAAATACATAATTTATTGAATGTTCTTAATCATTTGTTTTGTACAATGTATTCAATGTATTTTTTCTACTCACATTCTATCATTTTTACTCCCAATTATGATTGACAAATTTATACCTTTTTTTATCAATTCAGACTTTTGTTAATAAGAAAATAACTAAAATGGGATGAACTCAGTTTTCATTGGGTGAAATAATGAACAGCAATTAAACCCTGCAATATTGCAAGCATGTACCAAGATAAGTTCTCAACACAAGTTCTCCACATTTACAAGCAAGCTTAATAATTCCATGACAAGTGCTCAACAATCTAATAAAGTGAACTTGTATTAAAGGATACGGACTAGGAAACATTCTCTTGAGGTCCACCTTTTCTTTGCAGTAGGGACAGGTCTGCTTCTTACCCACAATGCACCAGCCTCGTATACAGAACTCGTGGAATCTGATCTAGTTAAGGCAACTAAAAACTGGACTCTGAAACAGCCACTAAGAGCAATACATTGCAAACAATAAACAAGACGTTAATAATAAAAATCAGAATCTTTCAAGCGATTAAATAAAAGGATACACATGATCACAGCCTAATTTACAGGTATTCTCAATGATTGCATCTTCATTGTTTTCTACTAAAATTTGGTTTCCACAAATCCCACACACATTAGGGTTTAATCTTTTGCCAGGCAGCCCTGTTGGTGTGTAATACTGAAAATATCAGAAATTATAATTACATGTAGTGCTTCGAGTTCCAAGAATTTCATTACATTGTACATGTAATATAAAATTCAAAACTAGTATTAATCATAAACTTAACTTGAAAATAATATTTGGAAATAAACAAAATTCGTTTCCTAAAAAAAAAAGATTGTTTTACCCCAATTTGTGTTGCCATGGTATCTGAACACACTTCAGCAAAATCTCTGGCCACCACTCCAAAGTAGAGTCCATAAAATAAAAGCAAAAGTCCAAAGTCCATCGAGACTTGAGGTTTGATTAATAAAATAAGATTAAGTCCTAATAAAGTAAACATCACAGACAAATATCCCACAATTCCTAGGAAATAGCTAATTTTGTACATCACCAGAAACCATTTGTACACCAACCTGTCAAAAAAGAAATCTGCATGTGATAAGCCATAAAAACCCTTGTATAAAATTTAAAATGAGTGTGGTAACTACAACACAACTTTCATTTATTGAATTAAATCCTTTATTGGTTTTATTGACATCGGTCATTGATGAGAAGAACTAAACAAAAACATACTCAGAGATATACAGTTTATGTTGAACATGTATGTTTTTCACATCCAACTGATGTTAGTCGGGGTTAATACGGCAGTTGAGATATCAAGCCTTTGTATACAAACACTGGATTTTCAGAGCATTTATCTATGTGTAAATCATTTACCTTGGTGTAGTGCCTGAGATAGGTTTTCTGGATGCTTTAAAAGTGATGAATGCAGTGATGATGGAAAATATACTCCACACATAAATAAAACGATGCCACCCAAACTTGAGACAGAAGCCAACAGGAATCAACCACATCCCCAGCAATGTAGCTCTCTGCAAATCAGAAAAGATGAGTTGGTGACAGAAGTCAATCAGTACATACTTCATCAAAACCATATATCATAAAATGTATATTTCTGCACAAAATAAAATTTGTTCTTGAATACCTTACAAAACTTGTTTGTTTGCTCCTTCCTGATCAATTGACGTAAAAATACCCAACTTAACATATTCATTTCCTATATAATTTTCATACAACATTGAATTCTTTTCATCTTCTCAATTGTTTTCTCAAAATTTTAACACTGAGTTGGGATATGGCAATCAAGCAATATTTTAAAGTGTTTGGTTTAATCAAAAACAAAATAGCAATTATTAAAATATGATTTTTTTTCTAGATTAAAAATAAAACTGTGCTTTTCAACCTTGTGTTTAATAACTCTTCATTGTTCATGAGATGACCTACTTGGTAAGATTTGAAGTGTCTCTGCTTCCACTGGACCAGAACAATCTGTGCCACCACCAGGGTGGCTATCAGGATCAGCACCATCTCCATGTGCATCGCCTCATGACCCCGGTGTTTCTCATGGAGCCTCTGATGCTCAATCCTAAAAGTTTAATGACACAAATGATCCAAGAAATGCATGTAAATGACATTGTATGTTTAACATCATCATTACTGTTTACATGTATTAGAATGAAAACTTTTATCTACCATTACTAGTCAAAATAACAACTTTAATCAATTTTCAGTTCTCCTTACCGCCATCTTTCTTTTTCTGGTAATTTGGCAAGTTCTTCATCTGACTACAAAGCAAAAAATCAATAATTAATGGTATATGTACTAATAAAAAAAATGGTACTTCCGAGTCCTCTCTGAAACGATTTTAAAAAACATTAAAACCATGACTTCTTTATTATTTCTCATGAAATTATACCCAGAAGTCACAAAACATACAGCCAGGTGTGAAAATCAATAAATGAACCCATGTCAATGATACAAATCAGAACATGAGATTTGCTAGTAAGCAAACCTGACAGGTTACCTGTAAATAGACAATCTGATAATGTTCCCTTCGGTAGAAGGGAAATCTTCTTGATACACCCATATCGTACGTCCTACATTCATAACTAGACAGAGAAAGGAACAGTGAACACCATGCTTTATGAAGTTTTAAAATGTCCGTGTTGGACTGCGACAGCTGTGAGAGATGCTCATAATCAATGGCTTCTTCATTCTATCTTGGTCATGAAATTGTATTACTTCATACCAGCAAAATTATTGATCTTTTCATGTGATCACCAGTTTATACACATAACATTTAAGTACAAGTACAGTATATTTATTTGTCGGAGCGTGTGTTGAATATTGGGTTTTAATTGTACAAATGAAAGAATAATGTTTAACATTTCTGCTGCAATTTGAATGAGTGATTGAAAATTGAATATTACATATATATATGGCGTGCAATGCATCATAAAATTCTTAATTCTATGGAATTTACTGGCCACTTATAAACCATGTTAGGTCAACTACAAACCATTTAGAATTAATATCTTTCAGACGGCCTTTGTATTAAATATTAATGGCAAATAATGAATAACAATAAAAATTTAATGTTTCATAACAATAAATACCTTTAAGAAATGATATCGTAATGCTCAAATGGAGGAATATTTCGTACTGACTATGTATGGAATATACATTGTCCCCACAAGACTGCTGTTAGTCAATAATTTTCTTAGAATTTAGAAGGGTTGGGACGATCCACCGATGCATCACGGTATTTATTTTGATGATATTTGGATTGATACATTTACCATTAATACAACAATACCTTAGTGAACTTTTTTTATTCATAATGTTGTCAAAACTGTTATGAAGCTAAATCTGGAGTGTGGAAAACTTTCGGATTACTTGTTTATGAAAAAGTAGTGAATACAAGACTAAAGTAATTTGTAAATTGTGCAACGCTCATTTTAGATATAATGAAATCACTTTGGACATGCGATAATACATTGACAGATTCAATAAATTTTAAGCCCTTATTCATGTTTTCATTAAGTTGCAATGTATCGTGATATGTATCGTATCCCATCTCATGTAACGTGATATGTACTGAATCGGCTAAGTAAAGTATCATCCCAGCCCTAGAATTTAGCAGGTGGTAAGAATAAAGATGCATGATTTTATTTATGCAAGATTACTTTGGTAATTATAGGATCATATATAAAATAGATATATACATGCCAAACAGGCATGGGCACGATTACTTAAAAATGTAATCGATTAATAATCGATTACAGAGTGGAATTTTGTGTAATCGATTATTAATCGATTACACTTATTTTTGTCCTGTAATCGATTACTTTAAAACAAGTAATCAATTAATAATCGATTACTTTTATTATTTTTCACTAAAATGTAAATGATACCTCTTCTGAACATAGTGTATAAACTCTTTTAGTTGATTAAAATTTAGAGTTAAATAGGGATTTACATTAGGAATGATATAAAAATTTGAGACTTCATATTTCAATCTTATTAAGATTACATTATATAATTTCTACTGCTTATTCAAATGTCAAAGTATAATCAATATGAAGAGATCAGTCTGTTAAATTAAGTAAACAAGGGAGTTTTTTTGTAAGGTTTAGGTAAAATATTGACCTTGCACCTTTGCTATCACAATTATTCTGTTAATTGGTTTCTTGAAAATTAGAATTTGATTGAAATTTGATAATTAAAATATTATTGGCAATATGCTGAAGGATTGAGGGAACCTTGCTTCCTGATGTGAATTGTTTTTAGAGCTTGTAATTGTTCTAATTAAAATTTAAATCCTTACATAGTTTAATTGTTATCTAAACATTAGGGTGGTCACACCTCATTAGCTACTTTGTTGATTCCTTAAATGACCAGGACAAACACCCTTAGTGAGACTTACACACCCCTTTGTCTCTTTTTCTGGCAAAATAGACACAAAATACATGTATATCCCCCTCTCTCTCTCTCCACTTCTCTTTGTTTCTATCTCAATAATAGTCAATCATTAGGCAGTTCTATTGAGTACTCTCTCTCTCTCTCTCTCAATAATGGCTGGTCAATCAATAGGTAGCTTTAGTGGGGTTTTTTTCTAGGACACATTTATTTAAGTTAAATAATTTTAAAAATTTGCAAGGCGGTGTGAACGCATATTGAACGACTGATTATCTGTTTATATATCTTAGTTAACCAATACATGTATTATATTTTAAGTGAAAGTGGAAAATCATACTACATGAATTCAATCAATTCTATTCTGTTAAAAATATTATAAATAACACTTGTAAAGTATTGTTTCTATTAATATGAGCATCACAAAATATTTATGTGAAGAGTAATCGAAAGTAATCGAAAAAGTAATTGTAATTACACTGACATTTTTAGCTGTAATCGATTAAATTACGATTACAAGTAATCGAAAATCTCATCGATTACAGATTACTGTCGATTACTTGAAAAAGAGTAATCATTACAATCGATTACGATTACTCGATTACGATTACCCCATGCCTGATGCCAAACTACCAACCAACAGGGTTGTCTCTAAAAATTGAAGTAGAAGGGAGAAATAAAAAAGTAGAAGGGGTTCTGGGGGTCTAGCTTATAGCTAGATTGTGTTTGAACTGCAATAATAGCCAAGTAATTACGATACTTTAGGCGGGGAAAATCCCCGCCTCCCGGGTCTTAGAGACAACCCTGAACCAAGACTTTGGCAGCTGCAATTTTATTGTCTAATTAAAAACTTCTACAAGTTCTGCAATGATCATAAAAAGGGTATTGATAGATCTTATATAACATACATTCAACTTTCATGATTCAAGAGGAAGGTGACTTTATAATCCTATTAGTAATTAAAAGAACATGGGTTCAAATAAACCAATCTTATTCTATCTTTTATCAGTATATTTATAAAGTAGCAAGTTAGATCTTCAGTCAGCGTGATACGAATATAAAACCAATGTCATATTAACATTTTGAATATGTCATCTGATCAATCCAAAACCTTATTGATGTTTACAAGACAGATGAAATCAAATAGGCCCATAATAATACATAAAGACAAAATTGTTCTTGAAATTTTATGCATAATGTAATGGGAGCTTAATCATGTGTGAATACTGTTGTTTGCAATTATCCATGAAGCATCAAATAATATCTTGTACAGCTGTTATAGATGATAGTTCAAAAAAATAATGACAAGTCAAACATGTCATGACAAATGTTAAAACTGGTATGCTGTGTAAAATTTACAATGCTAAAAATGCATTTTTAAATTGTTTTATTTTTTAAGTAATGAGATGTATGTGTCAAAGCTATAGTTCAATGTATACGGTACTGTTAGGTTTTCTTCTTTGAGACACTGAATAATATATTTAGATTTCTGCGTTGAGAAAATTCGAAATACGTCAAATAAGTGTCGAACGTATCAATAAAACTCCCACTTCGCAAAGAAGTGTTAATGAGGTTATATCTATGTCAGGCAACATAAAAGAACAGGGTAAAGAGCTTACGATATTAAGGTTTAAAGGTTCGTGCCCGTGTCCGGCGTGATGGTGGTGCGCCATCTTGCCTACGTAAAATACAGCAGCGCCATCTGTTCGAAAAGATAACCCGTACGTCGATTTATTTATTTTTAGAGAGAGAGAGAGAGAGAGAGAGAGAGAGAGAGAGAGAGAGAGAGAGAGAGAGAGAGAGAGAGAGAGAGAGAGAGATGGGTTGTTTTTTTTTTAAAGTATATTCATATCAGAGACATGCATCTATAACAGTTAACGTTAGTATATGTATACATGTACGTCCCTGACTCCTAGATCCCTTTCATATCAAGGTATTAAAATATATTCTTGATAATTGGAGTTAATTAAATTATGGAATTGATATATAAGAAATTAAAAAAAAATTGATATCAGGAAATGATATTATGATATCAGAATTTTATCAAATTGATTTTTCAACATCGCATTTTTCAAAAGATAAAACAAAACTTTTCATAATTAATCAAAACTCCCTAAAAATTACCCCAAAGGAAATCGCTGAACCATGCTTTACTTGGTTTACTTTGTAAAATACCTTGTTATTTTTTTATAAGATTATTCGAAGATTTTTTTCTGCGATAATTTTATTAGTGTCCTTAATAAATAATTCATTTCTGTCTATTTTCATTGACAGCTTTATCTGTACGTCTGTATAATATGTCGGCTCACCATCATTTAGGGCCTTCTTGAAAATAAAATATGGTTCCTTACTTATAATTTCTAAGATATTGAACTTACCCTACTAGTATATCATTTGATTGAAAATTGTTTACATTTTTTTGGTATTGTGGAACATGGCTATGATAGATATATGATTCAGAATTTTTAGATAAGAAGCGAACACAAATATTGGTTCAAAAGCAAAGTTACGATTAACACTCTGTCGTTTTGTTTTGATCATATTTTATTTATTACTTAAAAGGATCAGAAACAAGTTCTAAAAACTCTCAGCTTTTCTCCTTGAATATAACAATAATTGTCATGCATGTAAATTAAGGGAAAAAAAATATTATAATGTTGACATTGCTGTGCAAAAATGCTTTTGTTAATATGTAAATTGAGGTAGGTTGTCATTGCCATCTAAAAGTAACTTCTTAAAAGTCCTAGTTTTTTGTATGCAGATTTTATAATACCATCAGTGTATTCAGACCAGCTGAGATTTTGTGATGATAAAAGTCCTTAATGGCGATGAGTCGGGAGAAACTCTTGTCTATCGCCTTCAAAAAATTATTTAGATAAAACAGAGTTATGCTTCTTAGTAAAAAAAAAAAACAACTTTGTTTTTGTTTGATTAAATTTGAGAAGCCACTTTTTGGACCACGATTCTAAAAGTTTTAAATCATGATTTAAAAAATGTTCGATGTCAAGTATATTGTTTGAAGAATATTGTCAATCAGTCAGACAGAATTTAAAAATAAAAGATTGAAACTATATACGTACTTGTAAACACTTGAGGGGTTGATTTTTGTTGGACTATTGTTTGACCAATGTCTGAACTTGCTGATTCAGTGTAAATTGTGACAGTTTAGCTGAAGGGGAAATTTCTGGGAAAGATTCACTAAATTTTTTCCAATATTAGCCAATTTCTCTTTAAACATAAAAATAAGTAATAGGCATAAATTAAAGATGACCCAGTAATTGTCGACATACAAATTATTGAATAAGTAGTCAGCCAGAATGAATTGTTGCCACCTACACGTATATACATATTGACCTTATTTAAATTTAAAAAGTTATATGCCACAATGACTTACAGTAACAATTTGATCATTTTTTCTTCAAATTCAGCGAACTAGGAAGTTTACAAGCTGGGACCTTATTCACAAAGCCTCCGTAAATTCCGCAGCCGCGCTGAGTTTACGGGAGGCTTGCGGAAACTTTACGGAAAGATTACGGGTGGTTTACGGCTTATTCACAAAGCTCCCGCAAACAAAGCGAAATTGACGGAAATTTTGCGGAAGTTTTGCGCACTCGACGGGCACCTGCATTGAAGAATTGTGAAAAGCCTTCTAGTATTTTTTTTATCTGAATTGCTGAGTATGTTGGGTTATTCATGAAAACATTCACGTTTATATGTGACCCATGAGAAATAAAGTAGTGAATGAATCGATACTGGAAATATTAAATGGTTAGTGCCTTTTCACATAAATTATATGACAAATTTATGTAATATTTTGTCAAAGTTTTATAAATGATTACACGATTTGTTTTACTAGATAATATACGGGGCAGGGGGGGGGGGAGGGCGATTTATTAAAGAATATGAAAACATATTGTCATAATTTTATGTCATATTGAATATTTTGTTGTTGTTATATTATAATCAACTGATTCAAACTCCTATTTTTTTTTAAACTCGAGTTTAACATACTATGATTCAAAGTTTAACAAAAGTATAAATATCATAAAATATAAAGTAATGCTTTTTTAAATAAAACCTCGGTATTTTGCGTGAGGGTTCAAATTGTGACGTCATGACGTAAAAATGACGTCACTAAAACGACAACGCTGCGAGATCATGGAGGATAGAAAGAGGAAGCCGCGATTCAGCGAGAAAGAAATTGAACTGCTTGTTCAGGGTGTTAAGGAAAGATCGGACATCATAAATTCAAAATTCAGTGATGTAATCAATAACTCGAAGAAGAAGCAAGCGTGGTTCGAAGTGATGGAGGCCGTCAACGCGGTATCTTTCTCGACAAGAACCGTTGACGAATTAAAAAAGAAATGGGACGATGTGAAGAGGGGGACCAAGAAGAGGGCATCTGCCGTACACAAAGAGCGGTGTAAGACGGGGAGCGGGAAGCTAGATATTTTGCCGCTTAGCAGTATGGAAGAGGACATTGTGTCAGTAATGGGAGAGGAGCGAATCTTCGGATTCAGCTCCTATGTCGACACAATGATTCCCCTTGTAAGTTAACAACGTTCAGTTACCTCGTTTGTGTTACTTATAATTCCATGCCTTTGGCGATGCAGTGAGATAATGAAACTTATTCTCGGCTAGAATCTGGTCACTTTCTCAACTCTCACATGTAAAAGCTTAAACAGTTTTGCAGATTTATCGTTGCTTAGAGTATAAATGTACACATCGGGTCTAAATAGTGTTCCTTATAAAAATCAAAGTACTGAAGAACTGACGGGAGTTGATTTTTTTCGATGTTTATTTATTTTAAAATCAATGATATGTTATTTTGCATGACAAATACATGTATACTCTGTCCCAAGATATTTTGGATTCACGTTTGGACGATTTTTAATAAAAATACACTTACCTGTGAAAGAAGTGCAATTGAAATAGTTGAAAGGGATATTTTCCAAGATAATTTCATTGACACATTATCATCTTTCACTCGGAAAAATTCACAGGAACGAAAACAGATTCCTTACGGAGATTTATAATGGGGAATGTTTACATCTTTTCTCCATTCGGAATACACTCGGAATACATCGCGCAATATTTCAACGTTATCATCCGGGCTTGCTGCAATGCAAAATCTCCGTAGACATCACATTTTTTAGCATTGTATTGAAACCTGATAAGCTAACAGGGGCGTTTTGACTGAGAAATCTTGGAAATTTTTCATACTTTTGAATGAACATCGTTTGGATCCTGAGGTATTTATAAATATCAAACAATTAAAGTAGATCCAGTGTTCTGTGACGTCGCACATTTTTGTAAAACTTTGAATTCTATAAAAATTGTGCAAGATAGTTTTATTTATTTTATGTGAATATAATCACATGGATGTAATTAGAATTATTGGTAGGTTAAAGATATTTTCGCACTTAATTTTATACTAAATTTCCAAATTTTTATATATTTTATCTATGCAAAGGGGAAATAACTCTTTTTCTGACTTTTCTCTCAGTTGTATGTCTAAATACTATAGTTTTTCTTATTCCAACGATTAATTTTAAAATATTTTTGTAATTTTAGTTTTCTGATAAAGTTGACATTAAAATTAAACAAGAAAAACAAATTTCTGCCTACAAGATTTTACTTCTAACAGAAAAAAAATACATTTTTCTAATGCTAAAATATGCTTTAGTTTATGTTTATCTGGCATATCAAAAAGTGTGATGACATGTATATTTTTTCTAACAATTGATGACATTTAAGTCTATTAAGTCGAAATCAGTTCAGTTTTTCAACTTTCCTCAGAGAATTTTACGAGTATGGAGCTACCTTAAGCCAAACGTGAATCCAAAATATCTTGGGACAGAGTATAGTTTCTAATTTGAATTACGCACATTTTTATAATATGAATTTTTGGACTTTTTCGACAATAATGTTAAATAATATTATAAAGATTTAACTATAAAGATAAAATTAATTCAAACAAACTATGTATCAGTGATAGAAATATTTCTCGAAAATTGTATGGATCCAGGCAATATTGAACTCTAGTCTCGTTCAACCAAACGCTCGGCTGACACCGTAAATCTCCGACAAGGATTTACGGAGACAGGCGAGCGTCGAGTTGAATGAGACTATATTGAACTCTGGCGTAGGAATACATACGACTACAAAAATATTTAAATTGTTCGTACCATTTAAAATCTGACTATTTTCAAGGTATTTATAAAAAAGTTTCCATGAAAAACAATGCTTTAGCATACATTACTTCGAATTTATCAATCATTTTCAAGAACTAAGTCTTGTCAGCAGCAATGATTTGTGCTGAGGTCCAAACACTGTTTCACTTTCGGTTTGTCTGCGTGACTGCATAGGAGAGTTGATTAAAATCAACTCCCAAAAATTAATGTCGTAATGATTGAATTTCCTGTATTTGCTTCTAGGCTACATGTACTTTTTAAGTGTTCATATTATCGAATATTTGAATCATGAAGTTTATTATGAAACTCATTTGAGTATTTTATATTAATTTGTTTATTGCCATTGTATGTCTTATTAGGGGTATAGTTATACAGAATTGTTCTGAGGTACTCTATAAATATTATACAAAGATGACACAAGATGGCTCGAACTTTTGATCTCTCGAAGTTTAATCATGATTCCATGAGGTTCGAATTATCAAGATTCACCGGGCGCCTGTAAAGTGCGAAACGAAATCGAAACGAAACTAAACGAAACGAAATCGAACGAAACGAAACGAAACCAATCGAAACGAAACGAAACCAAACGAAACCAAAAATCGAAACGAAACGGAATTTAAACAAAACTAATATCAATCTTGACTACATAAAAGTGAAAATATATTCATTGAAATAAATTTTTGAACCATAAGATATAACTACAAGTATGTTTCAGATTGCCGCTGTAAATTTTTAAGCCGAATATCCGAAATTTGCAAAATTTATATTATTATGTAAATAACTGATGTACATTCCTATACCTTTTAATATTTCTAATTTGTTTCATTGAATGATATTCAGACGTTTAGAGAGAGAGAGAGAGAGAGAGAGAGAGAGAGAGAGAGAGAATGAGAGAATGAGAGGGGAACTAAAAACTTATCAGCGACATCACATAGCAAAGTATATATGCAAGTTTGGGAGAGAGAGAGAGAGAGAGAGAGAGAGAGAGAGAGAGAGAGAGAGAGAGAGAGAGAGAGAGAGAGAGAGAGAGAGAGAGAGAGAGAGAGAGAGAGAGAATGAGAGAGAGAGAGAGAGAGAGAGAGAAAGAAAGAAAGAAAGAGAGATAGAGATATGATGATGATGATACTGAAGGGGACATTCTAACAACGATTTTCTCTCTATCGATTTGAAATATTGTAAAAATGGAACGATCGAATACAATGTGATTTAGAGCATACTGGTTGGTTGCCAGTTTCTAACATAAGAATAAGAATTGTTTTAATATGTATAGCATGAATTTGGACGTCATAATTTGACAAAATTAACTTGCAATATAAAGATGATTATACTGTAAATGTATTAAAAAACTGTCATTAGTCCTTTGGCTGTGTATTATATTTTGCGTTTTTGGCGGCAAACGGCGTCCGCAAAATCAAGTACATTGCCAAATGATAAATATATAAGTAGATAAAAAGGTAAATTCAGAAATGCGCTAAATCAAATCCATGCTAACTTGTTGAAAAATTATATTCCGCCAAATAGCGTGCACCCTATAGTATAGTACGTTTACAGTATATATGGAGGCATTCCAACCACACGATTTTTTTTTAATATTGATATCAAATATTGTAAAAATGAATCAAAAACAATGTGCGTGCGTTTGAAAGGGAGAGTAAGAGGGGATTATGTTTGATTTAAGGTAATACACAGGTAAAAAACATCTTTATAATTGCAAATTAATATTGTTTATTGAAATTACGACGTCCAAATTCATGCTATACATATTAAAACAATTCTTATTACATGTTAGAAACTGGTAACCAACCAGTATGCTCTAAATCACATTGTATTCGATCGTCTCATTTTTAAAATATTTCAAATCGATAGAAAGATAATTGCTCTCTCTCTCTCTCTCATTCTCTCTCCCACTCTCTCTTTCTCTCTCTCTCTCTCTCTCTCTCTCTCTCTCTCCGTCTGAATATCATTTAATAAAACAAATTAGAAACATTAAAAGGTATAGGAATGTAAATCAGTTATGGAATTTCGGATAATCGGCTTAAAAATTTACAGCGGTAATCTGAAACATACATGTACTTATCTTTTATGGTTCAAAAATATATTGATATTAGTTTTGTATAAATTCCGTTTCGTTTCCTTTCGATTTTTGGTTTCGTTTCGTTTTGTTTCGTTTCGTTTCGATTGGTTTCGTTTCGTTCGATTTCGTTTCGTTTCGATTTCGTTTCGCACTTTACAGGCGCCCAGATTCACCTGTACAGGGAAAAAGTCACGTTTAATTTTTGCCAAATTTGTGACCCTGAAACATTGTTGGCAGTGTGCGAACATTACTTTTTTCAATCAAAAATTCTATTTAGACACCCAGCAAAGCCTTCTCTGGAGAGATTTCCTCACAGGATGGACAAGGCGTTCCGGTAGCATTTCACACACCAAGCAAAGCCATCTCTGGAGAGAGTCCCTCACAAGATGGACAGGGTAGTCAAGGGGTTACATTAAACACACCCAAAGGAGGGAGTTTCACTGAGTGCACATCGTCAGATCCCCTAACGGTTACAAAGAAAATAAAAAGACAACGCCCATTTCAAAATGAGGAACATGAGAGGTGAATTTGAACCGCGATATATTCTATTATCTAGAAAATAACGGACACTAGGCTTATGTTTTAAAAACTTTTTCTGATTCTTTTTATCCCTGTCGCAAATAAGAATTTTAGAGAGAGGACAAAATTAGGCCATCTCTCTCTCTCTCTCTCTCTCTCTCTCTCTCTCTCTCTCTCTCTCTCTCTCTCTCTCTCTCTTAAGATGTCCTAAGTTGATATTTGGATGTTCCTAACTTTTTTTCAAAGTCAAAGCTTAGGAACACACTTACTTCACATCTTAGAAAAGTTTCGTGAACATGCCTGTGGGTATTTTTTTAGTCCATTGGCAAAATGTTATTAGTACATGCAAGTATCTAGAAACATTACGATAAGTATTGTTCATATATATAATTATATATACCTGCTGAAATGAGCCTGTCGCATAGTAGCGGAGCGCTGCAAATATCTGTAGTGATGCAGGGATGCTGTGAGATCTCATCGTTGGAGGCTCTAAGTCAGTTGATGGGGTATCTATTAAATCGAGTATGCAGTGTCTTGGCATTCGGTACCGTCGAATCAATTCAGCGTCATCGTAGATATCTAACGGATGTGACCGATCTCGAAATACCCTATCTTTTCTAATGGATACTCTGTTATTTGAAGGCTGGAACATTATCTGAAACGCCATTGCATTGAAAATGACGTCACAAATAACGTAACAGTAATAAATGACGTTATATTAGCGAATTTTGGAAAATGAAGACATACAAATCCCATATTATCGTGAAGGAAACTCTAGACTTGTGAAATTTGAAAACTCAATGTTTTCTTTATTGTTCATTAATATGTCATTTAAACGGTAAGGATTGTTTAAAGATGAGGCAGCTGGCTGTTTTTAAAATACGTCCAAATATATTAAACGTTACAGTATGTTTTTTTTTTTATATCACATCAAAAATGCGATTGACAAAATAAAAATAAATAAATAAATAAAATACTATCAAAACAAGTGCCCCACTTCCGGAAGGTTTACGGATAGTCATGACCTTCCGTAAAATAGACGCAAGTTTTACGGAGTTTTTCCGCAACGTTAACGGGTGCGGAATTTGCGGTAGTTTCGTGAATACCAAATTTAACATTCCGGAACGTTTCCGCAACGTTTACGGGTGCGGTAACGTTACGGAGGCTTTGTGAATAAGGACCTTGGCTCGAATACTTTATGGGGAAAGGGTTAAGTTAGTTCACTTTTATGTATCAAACAGTTTTATTTTCGTCGTTTTCACCGAAATGTCTACAGAATTGTGTGTTGGTATAATTTCATTTATAATTTGAGTTACAGTATGATATAAGTTTTTGCGAAATATATAAAGCTAATGTTGCAGATATTTGGCATTTATTATTGTTAAAATATTAAACAAGAGTACATGTAATTGTACATGTAAACAAACATAACTGACAATAAATAGAGCTGACATGTTAAATATAAAGATTATGGTATATAATAGAATCTGCCATAATGTATATGCTCATAGATTATTATTTATAAGTAAATTATATCATGTTAACTGTCAATTGGTTAATGCCCATAGTTCAGTGTAAAGTCTATTACATCATGAAGTGCGTTGTAATTAAAAGTTGGACGGCGTGATTTGCAATATTTGTCTTTTCTTTCAAAGACTGAAGCAGTCATATTTGGGACTTTATTTAGAAAATAATTAATGTCACAATGGACAATGCCATGTCAGTTATAAAACGTCGATTGAAATAAATAATACATTTTTATGCATTGAAGATCATTACCCCAATTTTTAGAGGGACGTATGTTTTTGTTCGATTGTTTTTGTTGTTGTTCTAAACTTGGCAAGACTTAAACAAACATCAAACATGATGGCCGATTCATATAAAATAGTCTTTGTTTGTCCCGAACACTAGTCTAGAAAAATCGAGAAAATGAGTTATAACTTTAAAACAATATCTAGCTGTATGGCGAGCATGCTTACCTAAAAAGAGTAAAGAAAGAGTACACAAAGAGGCACAGAATGGCAAAAATATATAAATGATTGTAATTTTTTTAAAGTAATGTGTCTTGTGGTTGAAAAGTCACAAGGTAAACAAATAAGACTTTTTAAATTGCACTTCATCAGTCTTTAGAAATGTGTCATTTTAAAATTTATTCATATGCGGAAATATTTTTACACAAGAATGCAAATATGCATGAAATTGATTTAATGTTTACATACCGTACCTTTGATCTTTTAGATTGAATAAGAACAACCAGGTATCTCAATACACACCCTTCTTAGTTTAAATTATAAATAAACAAATCAATCAAAATGTAAGCATACATGAACTAACTAAAAACGTACAGTAAAATACAGTTACGGCGAACACGTTCATAACAAATTCACGGTTACAGTAAAGTCAGTTTCAAGTCTCTAATGTTTAAAATGAATTTAAAAAAAAAAAGAATGGATACAATAAATTTCGATTTTAACGAACTAAACTTCATTTCTGGTATTTCGCTATACCATGTTTTACTGCAAATAGCTCTTTTTAAAGTTAATACCGGTATAGCATTATGATTCACACTTCAAGCTTTTCTGGCCTATTTATTTACCATTATGCGCTTCCTTGCATAATGGACTAAACTAGCGAGGGCATTGTAGTTCATAACGCAATATCCACTGAAAAAAATCTAAAAATCACCTAAATGTACGCTTAGATTTGACAAATACATGTATTAGGATAAAGAGACAAGGAAACATCACTTGAAATCTATCAAGTTTAAAAAATATAACCAGGTTGCTGGAGGCAAAGAAACATATGGCTACACTTTTGGCACGACTAGTGTTTTGTCACGAAACTACAGTATTCATCAGCGCAATATAACATGCAAAGAGACAGTGCTAAACGTCGTAATTTCAAAATCCTAGAATCTAATGCGCACTTTAGCGTTACTCGACCTGTTTTTAATTCATAAGATCAATATCCTTTATTATAACAATTAGTTTATTCAATTTCCACGTTTATGGCCGATCCAAATAAACACTTTAGAAGAACAAACACAGCTCACGTTTTATCTCTTATTTCCGAGAAGGAAAGGGCGCTCACACCCTAGGTCACGTGATATCATTTAATTGAAATTTTCAGCGCTTTTCATTGATTATATCGAAACAGCATTTACGTCTTCAATCATTTTAAACGATCCACATCGCACTTTGTTGAATTATAGAATGAGCAGTTGACAAGTACATGCGTGTATGCATGGAATTGTTTATCGACCAAAAATTCTCTGGTCAGCTACCAACAGATGATCGTTAAACGATAAGCTGTTTATACTTTTATTGTGTGATGTCATCAAACTAAATATACGTCATAAGACTTAACTATCATTACAGTATACAACGAGTCAAAATGAAAAAAGGGATTTTATTGCTTGTATGTGATCATTTAATTTTATATAAATATATATCAAATTTGTTAAGATTAAATTCAACAGTAATCATCAATATAATTTACAAAATTTGTTAACATTTAATCCTGGAGGTAATTGGTAATGGTTGTAACAAATGAACACATCGGGCGTTTTGAGACCGTTTTCTTCAAAACTTCATTTTAAATAAATTTTACTATAAAACTGTATATACCGGTATAGATACACTGTAGCATAGCCACAATAACAAACCAACATGGCTAATCGAGTCATTTCATCAGTATTGACAAATTGTGTCCAAATCTCAGCATCATCTCCTAAAGCTTTGCTTGATGGAATTCCAGATTCGAAGTTTTCTATGAGTATTCTCTGCAGCGGAAGTGGAGAGTTCCATATTGTCCGTGTTCTCGTGAGATCCCGTGTGCTCACCGTGACTGACGCTGATCTCGTATATTTTGGTGAACTTGTTCCGAATGAGAGCCTTCAGCACGGCGCGGTATTGTTTACTGATACAGAAATAAACGAAGAAATTTAGGGTAGCATTAAGGAGGACAGTCATGTCAAGAATGTCTCCGACGTAAGAGTATAACAGGAAGTAGAAAAAGTGACTCTCCCCTCCCTCAATTCCGGACAAAAAGGCCATTATGCCCACTGGTAACTCCATCAAAATATAAATCAAAACGATGACGACAAGCATGATGCTTGTCCGGCCATATCCAGTGGTGATGTTGGCGTGATGTTTGCTCGGACTGGCTTTGAGATGGTCTTTCCGTTTCATTGCGTGTCGGAGCTTTCTAATAAGAAGGGCACTCAGTACGATCATGGCCATACACGGAACAACTTTAAAAATCACTCCGTACAACCAAAGGAGTGTCACCTGATAGTCCACATGTGTTTTGGCAAATTGTGTTTTTCGAATCCAGTAACCGGTTAAGTTAGAATTGTCCTCCGCGGAATCGTAAACTTCATAGTACAGATAAAAGGGCACGGTGGCTAGTGTTGTTACTAAGAAGACGATGCCGATAGTCAGTTTGGCTCTAGCAAGGTTGCAATATCTCTTCGCAACGTTTGGATGACAGACCTTCAGATACCGGAATATGGCCAAAGATATGGTAAGCCAGTTCGAAACAGTGTGAAACGCTATAAACTCATGAAAACATATTACAACAATATACATCCATCCTTTAGAATGGTATAACAGTTCACTCGGCCCGGTTGCCGTGAAGAAATAAGTCACGTACACAAGGTAAAGAAAAAGCGACATTGCATCTGTAAAGGCGAGAACAGTCAGCAGTACGTTGGTAGATGTCCTCATGTTTTTCCTCGACCAGACGAAGCCGTTCAGGATGTTCAGAATAATCCCAACAAAGCAGATGGTTCCACTGACGTACCCGTGGATTAAGCGGTACCCCTGGACGGGGGCCGGCAGGATTTGTCCGGAGAAAGAGCTGTTATCCATGCTCGATTTGTTAGTTAGATGACGATAAGATCAAATTGTGTCTAAAAGCTACGGTGTTATGAGAGGGTAAGACGAGGAACACTTATATAGTCCTCACCCCCTATTGTCGTCTGGATGAGGCGGAAGTCGATCCTAGTGTCACATGACGTATTCTTTTTGCTGTTGTTTACTTGGCCATTCTTAATGAAGATTTTTAACTACGCACTGACACCCAGATTAATTCATCAATTCATAAACAAGAGTACTCATCCCTATATAATATTCTGTGGGGAGATTAGGAAACGATACGTCAAACCTCTTAGTAAGGAATGAAATTTCCAATTGGCTAAAGAAAGGTTGATCTATATGTATCAATTTTTTAAAGTAATATAATATATAATTTAAAAATGTTGGTAGAAATGCCACCCTAAACTAAGTCTAATAAATTCTGTTCAATTTAATTTCTCACCAATGTAAATCTTAACGAATTTTGGTCAGCAAACAAATATTGACTAAAACGAATATATATTTTCTGAATCAAAAGACCCGAAATACAATATACATATCCATGTTATTATGGGGAAAAAATTTCTAATTAGTAAATACTATGTTTATTGAATTGTTTTCTTTTTTTAATCATGAATTATTTTTTTTCGAATAATTACAAGATATGATATTTAATGAATATTTTAATAAAACAGATCGAAACAGAATTATCCAAATTAGAATTAAAATGCTAATCCCCAGATTAAATGTAATGAACCAAAATGACCAGCGTGTGTTAAGTAAAACTTTGCCTCAGATACTCTTTTTCATTTTCTCCCTAAACTAACGGATTATATCTTAAGTTTAATCATTTACCCGAAAGTTTCAACCTCTCTCTCTCTCTCTCTCTCTCTCTCTCTCTCTCTCTCTCTCTCTCTCTCTCTCTCTCTCTCTCTCTCTCTCTCTCTCTCTCTCTCTCTCTCTCTCTCTCTCTCTCTCTCTCTCTCTCTCTCTCTCTTAAAAATGATGACTATTTGTAGCAAAAAAATTGTGACTGGTCAGTGCACATTAAAAAACTTCCCTATATTAAAGAGTATCGTGTTCAGAATAAAGGGATAAATTGAATCTTGGTTCACTGCCCAATGTACTGAGTGATTTGATGACCCAATTATCTTTAAAAAGTTCCAGTATCAAAAATAGCACAGTGGCTAATTTGTTATCTGTTTATAGACTATCAATTGTTTAAAACGGAAATATTGATTGTTTACATTCAGGCTGGACAAAAATATCCTTTTTCCATCATTGATAAAAAGATATTGTTTGTCTAAAATAAATAATTTTGTTTCTTATCATCTATGAAGTTTGTTTATATTCGGAAAAGTTGATACTTAACCACCATTATTTCTCTTTTTAAAACATGATATGAAACCTGTATTTATTCATGGACTTTTTAAAGATAAGTCAAACCTATGCGCATGTTAAAACGGACGAGTACCCCCTCCCCTTTTGTTAATAATTGTATTCGAAATACTGTAAACCAACTTTTATTCACGTGCCAGATATATTCGCGAGTTTCGCGAGAGCCTCGTTATCGCGAATATTTCTCGCAGTGAACTAGCCTTTACTGTATGGCGGTAAATACAAGTGTGAATAAAGCTTGATCACAAAATAGTCTGAAAAATTGCTGAAAAATTGCGATATAAGGTTGTCGCGGAAAAAAAGGTTGGTTTACAGTATACAAGTATTTAGTGAAACTATATGAGTTCTAATAATATCATTTTTTTCAGTTATATACGAGGATTATAAATATGACTTTTGAATGTAACATTTATCATGCAAAATAAATTATGTCAATGAGGTAGAGTCAAGTATATGGCATTCCTACTAGCTCTGGCTAGTGGGTTCACCCTTTAGCTCGATCAGTAGAGTGCCGGACTGATGTGCCAAAGGACCCGGGTTCATACCCCAGCAGAGGCAATAAGTGTCTCTGTTATATCAACATGCAAGAAAATTATGTCAACATGCAACATAATTAAGACAACAAGCGACTTATTTATGTTGACATGCAAGTTACAATTTTGTTTAGATTATCTGATTTTTGGGAGTTGATTTTAATCAACTCTCCTATGCACTTACTCGGGCAAACCGAAAGTGAAACAGTGTTTGGACCTAAGCACAAATCAATACCGCTGACAACACTTAGTTCCTGAAAATAATCGATAAATTCAAATGCAATGTATTCTGAAGCATTGTTTTTCAAGAAAACCTATTTATTAATACCATGAAAATAGTAAGATTTTAAATGGTACAAACAGTTTAGATATTTTTTGAGGTCGTAAGTATTCATACGCTAGACTTCGGTGTACTAGTCTCGTTCAACCAGACGCTCGGCTGTCTCCGTTAATATCCGACAAAACAGAGAGTCTCTCTTGCTTGTCGGAGATAAACAAAGACAGTCGAGCGTTTGGTTGAACAAGACTAGAGTTCAATCTTTCCTGGATCCATACAATTTCTCAGAAATATTTCGATTACTGATACTACTTGCCATGCAAAATCACATATCGCTGATTTTAAAATAAATGATAATCGATAAAATCAACTCCCGTCAGTACTTCAGTACTTTGATTATATACCGTAAGTAAATGACTTACTTATGCCGTACTGTGACATCATAGATGCTAAATGCAACATAATTATGACAACATTCTACTTATTTAGGTTGACATGCGAGGTAACTATGCAGATAACAACATATTTATGTCGCCATATCACTTATTTATGACATCATGCCAGTTAATTATGTTAACATGCACGATATTTATGGTGACATGCGACTTAATCATGTCTACATGCGACTTACTTTTGTCGATATTCGACTTGTTTATGTCAATATGCAATTAAGTTATCTCTCATGTTGTTATGAATAACTTGCATGCAAACATAATTATCTCGCATGCTAACTTAATCAAATAGCAGGTTGGCATAAATAAGTCGCATGTCAGCATAATTATCCCGCATGTTGACATAATTATCTCGCATGTTGATATAATTATCTTGCATGTTAACATAGATAGGTCGCTTGTTGTTATAATCATGTTGCATCTTGCATTTATGATACCAGATACGGGTGTAAGTAATTGATTTTACCCATATAAAATCGGGTTCTATTTGAAGATTTGTAACTTGCATGTAGATATAATTATCTTGCATGTAGACATACTTTTCTTGCATGTTGACATGTAGGGGCAGAAATATGCCACCATGTACTCAATACTTCTTATGCTCGTTTGCTACAATTAGTATATCATATTGGTTTGCATACAAGTTACTCATGTAAAATGGAAAATCTATGTGGAACATAATAAGATCAGAAAGTAAAGACGGCAGCGCCTGTTACACGTGATATCCCAAACAAACAATCTTTTTTTTCAGAATTCAAGGGAAAGATCAATTTCCACAACGCTTAAAACTGTCGCTTTGTACCTATCAGTGTATAATTTATAATCAGTTTGAAAGTCTATAAACACTTGCATGTACTTGTACGTAATTGAGAACTTAATACATTGCACAATTAAAGTCAGTGAGTTTGCATTGAATTACCCGCCATAGATTGTATTACAATGAAGATTAGCCACATCAAGGATAAACTCGAAGTTATTCTCACACAAAACGAACGAGCTTCTTTCCGGCTTCCTGCAGACAAAGTTGATGTTACTAAGTCGTATAGCGTGAAGTACATGTACTGTGTAATACTAACCACCAGTCGACCTTGGACCTTAATTGTATTCTTGCTGCCCTTATACCGCCATGTGTTATCTACTTTTTATTAATTATAAAATATTGATCTTTACTGGTAATGGACATTGGCTAAATGAACGCCTTTTGGTTTGGTTCAAGGTCGCGCCAGATTATCTTTGGTATTACTTGACCTTGAGGACATTGCTATCACTAATCATCCGGGGTCTTGCTGCTCTGTACTCATTCGTCGCTATCAAGAGCCGGCGACTGAGGCCGGGAAATACTTCATACTGGGCTGAATAAACACGTCCAATATCTGGGGTAATTCTTTATTAGTCAGTTCTTAATCGCGCTTTTTATTTTAGAAAAGTTTTTTTTCAGTCAAGACCAGAATTAGAATTGACTCTTTTTATTCAGAAATCAATTATTTAGCAATCTTCTTCAAAGAATTGGGGTAACCAAAATATCTCTGTTGTCGCACATCTTTGATAGAAGTTCCAGTAACATCTACCTGCTTGAAGCGGGTTAATTAAAAATATTTTGATAAAAGGACTGATGCGCATATATGCATTGCTCTACATTGTATAAAATGAAATCCATAGAAGTCTAGAACGTGCTGATTAGATACTACAGTGTCGGAGAAAAAGTAGATTGTTTTATACAAATGAACGAACATTGCCAGTGAAATCACTGTAGTTGCTTCCGTGCAATATGGGTAATAAATCAATGTAGATGCAAGAACAATGACAATTAACAACAAACTCAAATTAAAATGTTAAAGGCAAGTCAAAGCTGTATTCTGGGCGCCATCGTCATTGTAATACAGAAGAACACGAGGGCACGGAGAGAGAACAGTTTTGGAAGATGATGGATTTGGTTGCCAACTTCTTCTGTTGGTTGTGCGTGTCACGATGACGTTTATAGGACAGGGGCTTGGGATTCGATGACTGGATTCCTTGATGAATGAGGAAACGTCTATCCCCACAAAGTAACGATCCAATGCATATCTTCACGAGTTGCAGAAAGGTACTCCTGAATTTACTACACATAGCGATGTAAACAAAAAAGTTCACGCAGCTGTTGAAGAGGGCAGTTAAGTCTATAATGTCCCCAACGTGTGAATACAGAAGGAAATAAAAAAAATGGCTCTCCCCACCCTCCAAGCCCGACAAAAAGGCCACAATCCCGACAGGCAACTCTGTCAGGAAGTAGACGGTTACTATGATGATGAGCATCAGAGTGGACCGTCTGTAACGTTGTGATGCAATTGCGGACGGATGAGAGTCTCGGTTTAACGTGTTGTTTCGTTGTTTAGCTTGTCTAATTTTATGGATCATTATCAAACAAAGTACAATCATTGCTAAACTAGGCAGAACTTTGAAAATCACTCCGTAGAGCCACAGTAGAACTGTTTGGTAGACTATATTTGTCTTTACGAACACTGTCTTCCGAATCCAATACCCTTTAACACTTTCTTGGTCCGTGGAATGGTATACCTCATAATAAAGGTAGAACGGCACCGTGGCCAGGGAGGTCGCCGCGAAAACAGATATCACCGTTACCTTCGCTCGCCACCTTGTACAGTATTGCTTGGAAATTTTATTATGGCATACTCCTAAGTAACGAAATATGGCGAGTGAAATGATGAGCCAATTGGAAAAAGTATGGAAGGCAATAAATTCATGGAAACATATCACAACCAGATACATCCCAGACTTGGAGTGATAGGTGAGTTTGCTGGGACTAGTAACAACAAAGAAATACGTCACGTACATAAAATAGAAAAATAACGACAGTCCATCTGCAAATGCAAGAAATGTGAGGAGAAAATTGGTACACGTCTTAATCTCCTGCTTGCACCAGACAATGGCGTTTATCATATTGAGAACTAAACCGAGGAGGCACAGTCCCCCCGCGATATAGCCATGGATCAGGCGGTACGGTATCACGTCCTGCGATAGTTCACCTGCATCGCTGCTATTGTTGTACATGTCTATCCTCTACCTGTTCAGGTGTAGATATTTATCCAATGCGTAAATACTGTTCATGAGGGTACTTATATAAATAATTTTCCACGCCAATACGTCATAAACCCGGAGAGTGATCGGGGACTTCTGGCGAGGAGTCATCAGTTTAACGGTTTAATGATTGCCGGTATAATAAACCCGGGGACTCTTGGAGGGCATCGATTTTCCGTCCTTTAAAAAATGATTGTTTTCTCGGAGCCTCACTAACAAAGGAATTATGGATGGAAACATATCGTCTTCTTTGTCAGATTTATGCTTTTTATTCGTTAATTTTGAACATGAAAGGTAAAGTCGGACAAAAGAGATTCTATAATACGAAACAAAATTAATGAACTGTTAGACAAGATCAGAACAAATAGCTTTGGCTGACGTTCTTCCTGAAGAAATAGAACAGTGGTCCAATTTGTACACAGGGCCTGCCGAAGAAAACATATAATAAGAATTTTTAGAATATACCGTAAAGACTTTGATGTTGAATCTTTAAACATCTGCTTGGTCGGTGGATTTTTTGGTCTGTATTTGTTTTCGTTTTGCTTTACATGCATTTCTATTTTGGGAAAAATGAAATGAATTAACATTCTAACCAAGTCTCCTAGATAGTTTTACATTTTCACCTATAGGAAAGATGATTAAATTATTGAATGAAAGTAAATTTTAGTTGTGTTACAAAAACATACGCTTTGAATGTGCAATGGAGAAGTAAATTATAAGAACCAAATGTCCTTCGATTGTGGTGTAGCGCCCCGATAGTATACTACAGAGCCTCTTTACATCAAATTTAGACAATTTCAAAAATTACCACCATAGCCCGTATAAAACATTAAGGAAAGCATTGCACTTGTATTATATTTACATCTTTCTCTCTCTCTATTTTTTGATTCTATTATGTTTATCAGGCCCGGTGTATAAATTGTCATTATTGACGATCAACACGCTTCATAGATGGAACAGCCGATTCTTCCATTTATGTGAAATTCGACTACCACTACATCATAGTCTAATGTCAACCCTAGCCTTGTAATACATGTACTAGTATATGGAGTTCGTAACATCATTGTAGCTCAAGTTTTGACTAATCGAACACCAAACAATCCACGCAAAATTAATGTTAAAAGATCAATGAACAATGCAAACATTATGATTTAGGTATCTGAATCAGAGATTTTTAAGGAATAAGTATATTCATTCGCAGGCAGCTTGTTTTAGCTGAACGCGTAGATTTCAGTCTTATTAGTTTCTATATGAATCACAATCGATTTTCCTAAGAGAAAGAAGAGAAAATACTTATTGGATGTAAATATAATGATACTAACAGGATATATGCGTGGGACATAAAAAAAAATAATGTGTGCAAGTTTAAGTACTTAGTCAGTTTGATGCTCAGTATGGATTGCGCTCTACATATATTGTACCATATTAGCGCATTTAAGTGATTCTAGCAAGCGAATTTTCAAAACACTTTTACACAAGGCTAGTACATTCATGAAATATTGAAAAGAAACCAGCAGACATTGTAAATTTATTGCATGATGGTGAGGGAAATTCCCGAACATTCATGCAATAAAAGTTTTATCATACCGAGCAACAAATGATGATACAACATACGTCGATTTTTAATAATTTGTCGACTTGTCGAAAGCAATAACGTCGTGATCTTGGGGGGTTTCTTTTATTGTCTATCTTTGTTTTCATATATTCGAATCAAATATAGTAAAATCGATATTTGTAGCATAAAGAGGATTTAGATGATTAAATATTTTTGATTTTATCATAATAAATAATAAACATCGTTTGTTTATACACAGATATAATATTCCTTATCTTCTAATGAGAAGTTTCTTACGTTTTGGGTTAATGTTGTAAGTGTGTTATGTGCTGTTTAATGCTTTCCGGATGTATTACACCGGGAATGAATATTTTTGAGAAATACAAATTCTCTTGTTATTACTGCTTAGCCTTCACTGGAAATTCTAGCTATTTGGAATTTCGAACTTTACAGATGGTTATGTACATTTATTTCTCGATGGTTATTTTCTAATAGTAGAATTTATCAGAAGTTAAAAACTAAAGTAGGTACTTTTGCATTAAAAGATTCAAATGCTGCATGCATTTTATTTCTCTGTAAATTTTAGGTACTTCCCGCTCGAACTTAAAGTAAGCAAACTACTTGTAATGGTAAAGGGCGATGACTTGGGTTTTTTTAAACATTATGTGAAATTTTTATTGCTAAATTGATCGAAAAATTTGCTCCTTTTATTGGGTTTTTTGAAAATAAATATATGAAGTGCATCGTTTTACAGCTTTTGTTAAAATGCTTTACAATCGGATCAAGCAGTTTAAATATGATAGGTACAGTCCATTCGGATTAATATAACAAAATATACGCAAGTACTTTTCTATTTGTACAACAAATAGTATATTTTTTCAGAATTTACACCAGAGCTGACGTAACACTTACGCCTCCGTCAGTTTCTGTTGTACGTGTCTTGTCTTTTAAATCACGTGACAGTACGTCCAGGGACGGCTGGGATAACTCTTGGTTGTTGGTATCATTGGTATAGCCGGTCTCCACAGTTTCTGTTACTGCGTATTTCTTGACAAATCTTCCCAAGACTGTTCTCTTAAACTCCAGCCTGTACTGTCTGCTCATTGTGACGTAGACGATCAGATTAACGCTGCCGTTAATGACGGTGAGGGTGTCCAGGAGATCGCCAACATAGGAGTACAGTAGAAAGTAGAAGAAATGGCTCTCTGAGTATTGAAGGCCTGATACCAACGATACTATACCGATTGGGAGTTCTGCTGCCACGTATATAATCACTATAATGATCAGCATCTTTGTTGTTCTTCTGTAACCTGACGATATTCTGTTTCCATTGGAGTCTATACCAGCGGCCATGTTTCCCCTCCTCTTGTCTGCGTTGTACAGATTGCGTGCAATCAAAGAACAGAGAATTATCATAGCGAGGCATGGTCCCACCTTAAAAATTACACCGTATAGCCACGCTAGGGTGGTCTGATAGTCGACGTGGGCGACAGCGAAAGATGTCTTTCGAATCCAGTAGCCAGAAAAACCAACACCATCTTCAGCTAGATCATAAACTTCATAGTACAAGTAGAACGGAGAGGAGGCCAGTGTTGTTGCGACAAACACTATACCAATGGTAAGGAGTGCTCTTTTTCTGGTACAGATCTTCTTACCTATGTTTGGGTGGCAAACTTTCAGGTAACGAAAGATTGCCAGTGATATGGTTATCCAGTTTGAAAATGTATGAAAGGCGATAAACTGGTGGAAGCAGATGACGACCAAGTACATGCCAGCCTTGGTGTGGTAGATTAACTCGCTGGGCCCGGTGGCGGTAAAGTAATAAGTGACGTAGAGCAGGTACATAAAGACGGAGCAACCATCGGCCACGGATAGCGTAGTCAGAAGGAGGCTGGTGGAGGTCCTCAGAGCTTTTCGTGACCACACGGCCACATTGCAAACGTTAAAGAGAACCCCTAGAAAACAGATCGTGCCGCTGATGTAACCGTGGACCAATCGGTATCCCGTAACCTCCAGGTCCGAGTAATCTGAGGGCTGCTCTGTTACGCTGCCGTTGGCTATGTCTGTTGCATTGTCCAACATTGTTGTTGTTTTTATTTAGAAGAGAATTAACACGGATGACATGCGGGATCATCGCATCCGCCTAGATGACATGTATTGTTGTATTTTGGGTTTGTTTTAAAAATAGCAAATAAACTCGCACACAATCCAGATATCTTTGAGATCAGGAGGCATTGAACGCGCATAAATTGTTTACCATTCCATTGATTCCTTCGGACCATATATATGGTATCTATGAGATGCATACAAGTATATTACTTATTATAATTATATACATTATAAGAATTATTACGTTAATACCATACACGGTAGGTTAAATTAGGCCTACTAAAGAGAGGCTATACATCGACGTAAGAGTGAATATTGGGCGGATCTAAGGTATCGTGTATGTATATATAATGAAGCTGTAAATGTTTGTTGCAATGTGTACTTAATCAACTGCCACCCTATATATACCTAATCATTAAATAGATGTGTAAGTGTCCCCTAGAAGAACTCGTTAATAAAATCCGGAAGACTAACTCATATACATCTTTTATAACAAGAAACTCACTTCCCTATTCTGTTTACTATATATATATTATATACAGTATCAGAAATGCAATCCCGACAATCTAAACTTGTCTACAACATCCGCCACTAAAACTTAAAAAAAACCGCTTACATTTCCATACAATAACCTCAACTTGCTTGATAGGTTATGATCCTGAAGTGGGGATTCCCCATCAAACCCGTATTTGCATTAAGCGTTTGCATCAGACGATAGGACCAAACACCGAGTTTGATTAATGGATTGGTATGTTGTATACAACACTGGCGTTGTTTCCTAGCATCGGCAAAATATGAAGACCATTTACCGTAAACCTTACAGAATTTAAGAAACTCCAAAAGTTTTAACGACAGCAACTTCGGACATAAATAGGCAAAAATGGAAAGCTGCTTGACTATTCACATATCGATTTCATTCGTTGTTTAATTTGAGTCTTACTAGCCAATATATATCATTATCCGGTTCATTAGAGGTAACTTCAGACAAATTTCAGACAGGCGAATAAAAATTCTGTTCCATTTCGATTCATAGTTTCAAAACAATCGTGATCTATCATCAGATTTTAGAATCAATTTAAAATTTCTGGCTTAAAACCGATTCTTATTTTCTACGTGATATAAAAAATGTATAATACCTTCTTCAATAACTTCTTTGATTAGGAACAACCATAAATATTATATGAATATAACTTGTAATTTTATTGTAGACATTTTCACATACTAGTATTTAGTTACGCTTCTTTTGGGTCGAATCAAACGTAAAGATTTGTTAAGTACTGAAATACTCGGCGCTTCGCACTATCACTATTTGAAATAAGGCGTTTATGTTATTTCGAGAGAACAAGAAATAAACTGGCAAGAATGGAATCTATAAAAGCCATCGAAGACAAATTTGGCCCTACCTTAGACAGACAAGTTGATGGCATTGTATGTAAGAATGCACGGTAACAGTGACTTGTGCATAAATATTTATGTAGTGTAATACGTAGTGTTCGTTTGTTGTTTGCATATTAAATAGTAGTTACGAGAATCTCTGTTCTAGCATGTTATTCTTCTGATAAGGGCATTTCCAATTATTGATACGTGTTTTGTCCGCGCCAGTGAATAACCCGGTTATAAATTGCAGAAAAAAATAGTTTCATTTTATGGGGAATTGTTAAAAAAAATGCAAAACCGTCTTACGTAAGATAGTAATACTTTTGTGGTGGGTTGATGCATTACCATTTTGTGGAATTCAGTGAGGTGCAGTGGAAGACTTATTGTCTAAAAAAAAACAACAACTATTAATTAGTAAAATACAATCTTATGCTCTAAAAGGTTTTTTTCCAGTAAATTTGTTTGATAAACAAAGAACCTATAGTGTGTGTTAACTTCCTTGGCCCGAATTTTAGCCATAAATGTATCCAATGACTATTCACACAAACTAATCCTTTTATGACGGTGAAAAATTTACATGTATATATACATGTACAAACTTTGAACATTAATAATAAAACTATTGTACACATTGATTTCTAATTGGTCGACCCCCCCCCCCAAATTATTTAGTGAAAACTAAAGGCTAAGTTTTGCTCTTGCAGTTTAAATTATCGAATGTTTGATTAATATTCAATATTTATTATCTTTTATTGCTGCACAATGTTTAATTTTCAACAGAATAATTTCCATTAATTGATATTTCAATTAATTCAAAAAGATTGTAAAATATGATGAAGACACAAAATAAACATCATGTAATTTGAACATACGCGTATTTTCAGCTTCTCTCCAAATAACTTACTGACATGCATACATCGAATTCTCCTTTTTCTTTATTCTTATAAATATCGTATCGTTATTCATACATCACTGTTTCACGGGCGGCATTTCTTAGTGATCTCAATATTATAGTATTAAGGTAACGATCTCATCTGAATTTAATCTTCTCATACACAATTTTTCATGTTTCAAAAACAAAATCTATAAATCTCAAGTCTACTCTCGACATAGAAAGGATTCAACGCTTTATCAGAGAAAATGCAACGTAAAATAATTTAGAATTATAAGGATGCTTTTTGTGTATGGACAACTTTGATTCCAGTTATTTATCGATCAAGCCCAAAGTTCGTCGTTTATGTGTCAAAATTGAATCTTGGCACATTGGTGATTTAATGTATCTATAAAATTAATAAACCTGTATGTTACATACAAGAGTTGTGTCGTTGGATTCTATCAAAAGAACATCGTAACTCATTTGCTATTTACAGCTGTGTGAATGCAAAAACTAAGTACTTGCTTTTCCTATAATTCATGGAGATTCGGTTACAGATTAATAGTTTTCTTCGTTAATTTCTGTGAATCAAGAATCAACCCATAATGATATACATACGTAGAATAAAAGAACAAATCATTCTTAATTAATGGAGAACATGGAAATAAACTTTTAAAATGGCACGCCGTCACAATGAAACATATTCAAGCAATACTTCGGGTATGCCTAATTGACTATGCCAAATTGGGGTCATTAAATCAAACTTTAATATATGATCATTAAAAATGACACTTAATTTGCTGGACACGAGAACACCATCAATTGCGCTCAATTATCTAGATGAACTTTTTGTTTAAAGGATTTCCATTTCAATGAAATCGTGAATATTACAGAGGAAGTGACTGGTTCAGTCATTTCCAATGTATCAGAGACACAATGGACGTCTAATACTTTTTCTCTGAGAAATATTTTCCTGCAAACAGCTCTAAACTGGTTACTTAGAGCATAGTATACACCAAAATTCACGGTAGCGTTTAGAAGCGTTAACAAATCTAAAATATCCCCAACTTCAGAATACAACATGAAATAAAAGTAATGGCTTTCACCACCCTGTAGACCGGAAGTGAAGGCTGATATGCCGATGGGAAGTTCCATGAGGACATAAATGAGGCCGATGATGATGAGCATGACGGTGGTGTGACTGTACCCTCTGTGGTTGTTCACCTGGCTATCGGGACCAGTAATAAACGTCGCCTGTCTCTTCTGTGCATGACGTAACTTCCGGATCATCAAAGCGCTTAAGACTACCATGCCAATACATGGACACACTTTGAACACAACCCCGTACAGCCACAGTAACACTGTCTGGTAGAGTACATGGTTTCTTGTAAACTTGGTCTTCCTAATCCAGTACCCGGTGAGGTTAGAGTAGTCCTCAGAACTACTGTACACTTCATAGTACGGATAGAAGGGGAATGTGGCTAGTATAGTCACAACAAAGACTATCAATATGGTCAGCTTTGCTCTTTCCTTGTTACACCAGGTTTTAGCCAAGTCTGGGTGACACACTTTGATGAAGCGAAATATTGCCAGTGAAATGGTGAGCCAGTTGGACGTGGTGTGGAAGCCGATGAACTCATGGAAGGCTATGACCACCACGTACATCCACCCCTGCGAGTGGTTCAGCTGTTGACTTGGCCCTGTGGTAAGGAAGAAATAGACGGCGTAAACAAGGTACATGGACAGAGAAACAATGTCTGTGATAGCCAGCGTGGACAAGATGAGGTTTGTGGACGATCTCATGTTTTTACTGGACCAGATGACGGCGTTAATAACATTGAGCACTATCCCTGTAGAGCAGACGATGACACTGACATAGCCGTGGTAGAGGCGGTACCCAGACACCCCCTCAGGAAAGTCCCCCGGCTCCGTAACGTTGTCCATCGGATATACTGTTGGAAGTTCCCGTGTTTCACATTTCGTCAACTCAAAACTTTTTCGATAAATGAATCTTTAAATATCAACATCACTACACTTTTCAGCACCACTAAATTCTACGGTGTATTTCTTTACAATCCATGTTGTATTGGCGTACAAATACATGTAATGTTTTGACCTGTGCATCGTAGTACACAATTCATTGCATGGAGTGGTGTTAAGTTCTCGCAATCATTCAGGATTTAATAGGACATTTACGCACTTACTTTATGACTGTGAGATAATGAGCATGAACGTACGGCGAGTTAGACAGGAACAATTGATCCCCTAGTATGAAGTCAACCGTGACCATCACTTGTAAGAGCCGATCCGTGTTGTTTAAATTGAATTATCCCAATAAATATCATCATCGACGATTTCGTACTATACCGCCATGTTTTAAGCATGTATTAAGTTATTGGTCCATATTGTGCTCGGTTTGTACCCTAGGGCTTGTCACAGATGGTATTCAAGAAATATATCATTTGTTTTGTCGGAATGTTACAGAAATACATGCATAAAGCTGTTGAAGTACTTTAGTAATAATACCACGAGAATCTGTTATGTAAAACACTTAATTTGCTTCTTGGATGTGAATTGCTTGTTGCACTTGGTTTTAACTTCTTCTTCTTCTTTTTTTTGTCGATTGATTCATATATTCGCAATCTCGTTCAAAAGGGATAAAAACAGAGTGACTTTTCACTATCTTAATGCAAAAATTTAAAAAAAAACCCATTCTCTCCGGTTGCATGTCCTACCCTAATTCATCTACCAATTTATTTCTTTTTTATCAATGATCAAATTTATTTATAAAATTTTTTTAACTTTCCAGCTATATTCTAATATTCTGTGTATTGGGAAAAATGGTGTAGGCAGCGCTGTCTATTTATCATGTTTGCTTACCGTTTTGTCATAAAGTTGTTCCCAAACCGCGTTGCAAACTGAAAAGTAAAATAAAGCTTAAAATAGCATATAATGAATGATGCCAAACATATGGTCTGATAAGGCCCCGTTTCACATTTTAGGCTTTCTATTCATGGCTTTTACTAACCATGCGTACAAGGGTTGTACGGAAATTATTGAGACAACCCTTTCTAAGTTAAGAATATTAGTGAAAATTGGCGTAGACATTGAATAAACTGCTACAAATAATTTAACAATGTAATATTTAAAAATAGTATTTTGTTTTTATGGTACATAAACCAGTCGATGATCGGGGTACCCGGCCGACAAATACACTCGGCGATTAAAAAAAACTGTAACTCTTAGTAGACCTTAAGTTGATAATAAAATAAAACAAATATTAATTTTATGTGCTCATGTTGCTTTTTATTGTGACTAACCTTTGTGAAAATTTCCCTCGTGTACGTGTTCGAAGTGAAATTAGGAAATAGTATATTTATGAAGCCATAAAATCTGACTACGCCGGTGTAATGAAGTATAATGACCCCCGTAGAATAATGACCGGGGGTCATTTTTCTACGTAGAATAATGACCCCCCTAGCTGAAGAATAATTGGATTTTTTTGAAGAAAAAAGACCCAGGGGTTATTTTTCTTCATGTTAAACATGAAGAAAAATGACCCCCATAAAAAAATGACCCACCCCCCCCCCCAAAAAAAAAACATGAATAGAAATTGGTTACCCCGTATCCAAGATATGACTTTGAAATTACTTTATTTTTCACTCTGTTCAACTGATTTTAAAGTTATAAACACCGATCTTGTAAATAAATCGCTGTATATAGTTTTTCCTATCCGTAGCAAGCACACGCAAAACACTCTTACAATGCCACAAATTGATTGTTAACAGTTACGTTACTTCTCTCGTCGACAAACGGCGGGAAATGACGCATATAAAGAAAAATTCATACACAATGAGCATATTGTGTAATAATTAACGAACAATAATCATGAAAGAATAATTGTTGTAATAATATAAGCAATATTCATTGGTGAATGAATTGTCAATCGAAGAATGATACTTGTATATATCTTTATGGAAAAAGACTAAGGGGGCAGGTAATGCCCCAGTCACACATTCACGGATCAACTCCACGGTTGACACCGGAAAATCTAATGATACGGAGTTAGTACGGATGCACTTCGGAATGGATACAAATTGATACATACGAATTACTACGGATTTATACGGAGTTAAAACGGACTTCTACCTTCTAAAACGGTTTAGTAAGTTTTTCTAAGGAAGTACTACGGTGGTTTCATCCGTAGTGGAATTTTGAACATGTTCAAAAATTGTCGCAGCTATACAAGTATTGCTACGTTTAGATACGATAACAGACGGAAAAGCCACGGGTCAATACATATCGCCACGAATGATTCCGGATCGCTTCCGTAGCTAATCCGGCATTTAATCCGTGAATGTGTGACTGGGGCATAACGTAGGAATACGAATACTTCTTATTTACATTTCTTGGGGAAAGTGATTTTAAAAAAAAGCATTCTGCGTTAGTTTTGTTTTCTTCTGCGTAATACATGAACATCAATATTCTAAACATTTGTTGTAATGTTGTATTTGTGATCATGGATTGACTTTATTCTTTTAGAGCAAATTTGTGAAGAGTACCTGACTATAGTAAATCTTAATAGATAATAAACACTGATCGATTATAATAAGAAAAGATTGTTTCTAAAAGCGTTAATAAGAGGTTAACACCCATGTTAGGGGTTTGTATCCCGCTTGATTTTGATCACACGATCTTTGTTGTATCCAACGTTACCAATGCTCATACAAACTATTGATGCATTAATCATCATGATATTAACTAAACTTACTAAAGTATGCCGAGGATAAAGTAAAATATATTTTCTGTACGAGTACTCTCAGCACTTTGACGATTTTCCTTATTGGCCGTTAACCTCTACTGGCGAAATGGCTCTAACTTCAGCTTGGCTATAATGCCTAACAGTGGAGTAAACTTTTCATAATTTTGGTTTCATCATTAATTCTGGGTGATGCTCTTGTATACCGAGCAGTTTGTATTGCGGAAATCTTCAATGCAAGTATAATTCATGAATAATATGGAGAATATAGAAGATGCGACGGCGAAGCGCGAAGATGCGAAGACGAAAGTGCTAAGTTGCGAAGGCGAAGAAGTGATACTACTACCGCTTCTTGCCTTTGCAACTTCGCACTCTCGCCTTCGAATCTTCGCGCTTTCGCCTTTTTAGCTCACCGAGACGAAGTCAATGGGAGCATATGCTATACCCCCGGCGTCGGCGTCCGGAGCTGGTTAAAGTTTTAGTTGCAGCTCCTGTATCTAAGCTATTACTTGTCCTCTCTTCACCAAAGTTACATGGAGGATGCATCTGGACCTACTGAATCTGGTTCCTAACTTTCAGATGCTGGAGGAGGTTTAGGTTTTTGGAGCAGGTGCCTTAAATAGCAATATTTAAGTTACTGCTGGTCCGTACTTCACCAACCTTGCATGGATGGTGTGTCTTATGATACTGATATACCAGACAGGCTTGAGTGCTGAATCTGAGTTATAGGTTTCAGATGCAGGAGGAGGTAAAGGTTTTTGCAGCTGGTTAAAGTTTTTGGACCAGGTGCCCTCTAATGATAATATCTTAGTTACTACTGGTCCTAACTTCATTAAACTTGTATGGATGGTGCGTCTTATTATAGTGATGCACCTGACAGGTTTAAATGCTGAATCTGAGCCACAGGTTTCGGATGCTGGAGGAGGTTAAGATTTTTAGAGCTGGTTAAAGTTTTTGAAACATGTGCCCTCTGATGACGATATCGTATTATTACTGGTCCTAACTTCACCAATCTTGCATTGATATAGTCTTATGATACTGATGCACCTGACAGGCTTGAATGCTGAATCAGAGCCATAGGTTTATGATTCTTGATGAGGTTTAGTTTTTTGGAACAGGTCACATGTTTTATAGCTAGAAAGATAGCTTGCATAGTTGATTTAACTATATTATATATGAAACGCAGAGGTTGCTTCAGATGCAGAGCCTGATCTCCATTATCAAGGATGCTAAAGAAATCTCCTACCTCACTCAAATCTGCTTGATAGATAGATATGGTTGTTGTTAAATGATGTAACATGATCCCTATGATATTGTAATATTATAAAATATCGTATCATACGATATTGTATAATATGATATTGGTTTATATGATATATTATCATATCACATGAAATTGTATTTTATGAGATTTTAATATATATTATTGTATCATATGATACAATGTGTATAGTATGATTGTATTATATAATATTTTACTTTATCCCATGATATTGTATCATTTGATATGATAGAATGTTTATCAAATTATATTGTATTATATAATACAATATCATATTACGTATCAAATATGATACAGTATCATACAATACAATATCATACTATAATGTTTACATTCACTTTCTTTCCCTCTATTAAATTGCATTAGTTAATTTTAGTGATATTTACACACAACACAGAAGACCCAATCACCAAATCTGGTGCGTATGAATACATTCAGTATTTCTTCAGTATTTCTCGAAGAACAAGAACTGACTCTTCTCGCGACTTCAAACCGGATAAAGACCTGATATTATACTTACGCTGATAAATATTTCATTGATGTAAATATATTTTGGCACTTAAATTAATTCAATTGATTAATTTCTAAGTATACCAAGAGTAAATTCATTAAATTACAGAAAGAAAAAAAACAATTGTGTTATTAGAATTTAAAACGCTGCGTACTATTTTTGTCAGTATATTTCGGCTGTTCCAGTGGCCTTTCTGTTAATTTCGCATTACTTGTTGAATAAGACAGAGCCTGTTAAAAAAAAAATCATATTTGCGGGAAGGAAATACATGTTTAAAAAACGTAAAAATAAGCATTGAATCATTATTTTTTGAAAGATGTGGTCTCATAACTGCAACAATGAGTGCAAACAAATTTTCATAACGCGCTAGCGCGCGTTATACTATTTGTATGCACACACCGTTGCAGTTATGAGACCACATCTTTCAAACAATAATGATTCAATGCTTAATTATACAATATAATATATCATATGTTTCAATGTTATGATGTATTGATGCAGTTTAATATTGTTTCATATAATACTATATTGTATTATGTTTTATGATATTGTATTGTTTGATCAAATACAATAATGTATCACACAATACAATGTCATATCATACGTTACAATATCATATCTCACAATTTTTTACGGTATTTTATGGTATTATATGATATATATTGTAATTATGATAGGATGCAATTTTAATTTTATATTATTGTATTGATTAACATATGAACATATGAATAACATACAATTTTTTAACAGATGATATACGATATTGTTTCCAAACAGAATCCATGAATATCCAAGATCATAAAGGATGGTTTTCATATAATATGAGAAAGGTGGTCTCATAAAGGTGATGCCTCATAAAGGTGATGCCTCGTCTCGGTGAGCTTTGTAATCTGTGATTACCTATGTTTTATAATTGCGGAGCTCTCCATCGTTGAAATGGTCCGAGGCATATTTTGGAAATTTTATTTTTATAAAATTAATAAAATAAAATTATCCAGGGGGATGGGGTCCGAACTCCCTCTCCCCTTTTACTGCGTGAAATTATTAATATTGAATTTCCGGGGGGGGGGGGGCGGACCCCCTTCTTTCCCCCTCTAGATCCATGCATGAGCAAGGAGTGTCGCATAATGAAATTACATTGTTACTGGGTTTGGTCCAGGGTAAAGAGACGGCTGGTAAGTGACAGTCCTGAGTCTGGAAGTGCATATGTACACATTATGGCGGACATTACATTTAGTGTGGAGTAGATAATGATTAGGCATAGCCAGCACTGGTAAACATATATGTTACATTTACACATTAAAATATTTATAAACATTCATAGTAAGCGCGATGGCCTAGCGCATGCGTACCAATAATAGCATGGATTAATCTGAAAACCTTGGCGAGTACGGTGCCTGTATAAAATTCTATGTAATCGACCGAGACTTGCTGAATGCAATCAAAAAAGGCGACGGCGAAAGTGCGAAGATGCGAAGGCCAGAGTGCAAAGTTGGGAAGGAGCGATAGAAGTATCGCTCCTTCGCCCCTCGCACCTTCGCATTTTAGGCATCACATCTTCGCGCTTCGTCGTCACATCTTCGCACTTTTGCCCTTTCGCCTTCGCACTATCGCATTTGCAACTTCGCATCTTCGCCCTAAGGTCGAAGTGGCCCTATCGGAACACCATAGATATATGTAAATGTAATTGTTAAGATGACAACCATACCCCGATGCAATACGTCAATATCTTGTTATAACGGAAGGATTTTTATTTTCTAAGATATACCCCTTCTTTCACTTTAAGTTTATTTGAATATGAATTTTAATTTCTGTTACTTTCTGTAAACTGCAGCAGTAAAAATTGCAATAGTGTAAAGACTATTTCACAAATAATAAAAAAATATACTGAAAAACTTTAATCTACAAGGGGGTCATTATTCTACAGGGGTCACTTTTCTTCATGTGGAGTGTGCTCATTTTTATGAAAATGACACTTATTCTTCAGGCAAAGGGGTCATTTTTCTACGTAGAATAATGACCGGGGGGTCATTTTTCTGCGTAGAATAATGACCGGGGGGTCATTTTTCTACGTAGAAAAATGACCCCCGGTCATTATTCTACGGGGGTCATTATTCTTCATTACACCGGCAAATCGAATTTTGACGTCAAGGCGGCGAAGCGAATATAATTATTATTATGTCAATTTGGTAAAAATCTCGGAAAAAGGTAATTTTTCGTCCAAGAAACTGCTGAAACAAAAACTATAAGGCGTTTTGACTGATAGTTTAACTAGAATGAAAACACGGGGAGTTAATAATTATTTCGTGTTTTCTGTTGATTTGTATGGTAATTATAGGCGTGACGGGGCGCGTTAAAATGACGCTGCGGTTCGTTTACGGTTGCTCCAGGTCACTGGACACAAGCAAATTTATCAGCTTTCCAGGGATGATCAAATTATGCTTTGTACTAGAAAAATTTTACACTTAAATTTTATCCTGGTGAACTTTCTGTAAAATGTTCAGTGGTTTAATTTTAAAAGTTTATACCTCAAAGGAATCATATTTGGAGAATTGGAGAGGTGGTTCATTCAATAATCTTACACCCCTCCTTTCTTAAAAAAAATACACACAAGATTTGCCAAGTAGTTTATGAGAGAAGCTAAGCATTTATGAACCCTGGTCAGTCAGAAACAAAACGAGAATGAAAAAAGAAGACAATTTACCACGTGGTAGGCTTTCCGCAGTGGTAACCTGTCTATTAAAAGGGGAAATAACTCAATATAGCCAGTTTTCCGTGGGGAATATATATACATAAAGCACAGAGAAATTCACCTTTTTGGAGCTCCACCTCCGCCCCGGCCGGGGCTTGAACTCACGACCTCTGGAACCCATTAGCGCGGTGGCCGTTCACTGCTAAGAGAATGGGTTCCAGAGGTCGTGAGTTCAAGCCCCGGCCGGGGCGGAGGTTGAGCTCCAAAAAGGTGAGTTTCTCTGTGCTTTATGTATATCTTTATCATTCACTATGGGCAGGTATATGTCAATTTGAGAGTTATTGCAATGTTTGTGCTTATTATATATATATATATATATATATATATATATATATATATATATATATATATATATATATATATATATATATATATATATCCATTTTTCCGAGGGAGGCTGCTATATAGCCATTTTCCGTGGGAGATGAGATGACTAGGGGATAAGTTCACTATATAATGAATACATCCAGTGCAAAGATAACGAATTTGCATGTATATCAATTCTATCAGTTAAAACAGATGTCATGGTCTATATTTAGGAAGAATATGCTAGTATGTCGATTCTCATAATTATGATGAACAGATTTTCATATTTTTCACGGACGACAATGATGGCTATATCAATATCTCTCTTAAAAAGTTTTTTATTGGCATGAGTCTGATTGCTGGCTTATTGCCAACTAAGTCCCTGTCACGCTCTAAGTTAATAATTAAAGTGTGTTACAACGTTTAAATTTAAAAAAATAAAACTTCTGTAAACTTTAAAAGTTGAATTCAAAATATTTTTTAATAATGTAAATTATGGACGTATAGGTATTGCTATGATTAACCCACATGACAAATAATGAGCAATTATGTAAAACAGTTCCTCTGGCGTTGATATTAAATCTTTTTTAACAATAAGATTGTTTTTTTTTTGTGTTTCATACCGCTATGAAGGTAACTAAAATTGCAGAAAAGTATTTAACCAACGTTAACGGGTTGTGTATTTTTCTACATGATTGCTTCCTTCCTAGCCAGTATAAAAAACACAGAAAGCATTTTACTGACTATATCTTTCTCTGATTCTTTTATTTTCAACTATTTCTATAAAGTGAGTAGTAGTAAAAAAAAAGTGTCGCTTTTGTCGTTTAGCATATTACATCGAAGGAACAGGCAATGTTTCCTTATTTCATACGCAGACAGGTCGTTTTTAAAACTGTTTAGAGCTGGATTTTGCATACTGGTATCTTAGTCTTGCCGGGATTTATTTTAGTCGGTCGATTTTCTTACGAGAAAGTGAATGAAATATTCACTGGATGTATGTTTCACCCCTGCGAATGTTATTGTCATTCAAATTTTAAACCACGTGGTTTTATTTGACCCTTTCAGTTTCGCAGTAAAAATCGTACCTCGTGTATAAAGTCTATTTCACAGTACATGTATCTAGGTTCTTAATATAGTAGACAAATATAAAATCTAGAGGTTTATAGATTTTAAACTTTATCTTCATTAATTGGTGAATAAAATGTGTTCTAGAAATAAATGTGACTATACAAAAATTAGTTTTTTTGTCTGCTGTTGCAACAACTAACATGCTTAAAAGAGATCCCTCCTGAGGATTAATTTTCGATCCGCGCCTGACCTAGTAATAACATCAATAGTGAAACAGACTATACCATTATATGCAGAATGTTCCTTGGCAATGGCTCGATATACTAAGTTTTAATGCAAAACAGACACCCATCATTTTTTTTTAAAACATGGTATTGCACACCACAAGCATCAAACATGGCTATGATTTTATTAAGCAACCCAGTGGTTATATTTTCAACCACTCTACACGTGTTTGAACACGAACGATAACTCTGCTCTGAATATTATCGTTAAATATAAATAACTGCTAGAAGGTAAAATAAGACATACATCTTGAAAGCTTTTCCCGTTTTAACATAAATCACAGTAGGATATGATATGAAAAACGACCAGTACTTACGTATTTTGAGAATATTATCCGAACACTTATACTTCCGCTCGAAATTTCACAGGAAGTGAACAAATATTGGTGAAGTCTCGTGAACTTTCATTCGAGCACCTCTGGATTTATTACTTACTTAGCAACGATAAAGAAAACATTCCGAACACATTCGCAGGGGTGTGTTTGGTCAACTCATCACTCATACTTTTCCTCAGTCAATACGTAACAAATACTGGTATTGTCCTCAAAGGTATTTAATTTTCTCCTTGATACAGTAACATGTTAAAATTCCGTTGCAAGGTAAACATCTATGTTTATTTGTACAAGGATATGATTTTAAACTAATTCCTATATACAATTTATAAAAAAGGGAAAATTCATCTATGTAGCTTAGTTTGAGCTCATTTTTAATGGTCCATAACTTGACTTGATTGATTTAACAGAATCGACAATCGTTACTAGAATCACATCGCCCAATGATTTATCACATTCACTCCGGCAAGTGACGTTCGGTGTGTATTCTTGTTGATGGCTGTGACAGTTGGTCTATAACAATTCAATGACAGCCATTAACTGGTTCTATCTGATGAAACATAGATGCAATCGAGAAGCAATTTGATGATAAAGATTTCCCACTTATCGCGTCCACGCTTGCATCGATTCCAGGTTGCTTAAATGGTATTGAATTGAAGCAAGTGTAAGTTTCAAGTACTCCATCATGTCACTTTTTTTAAACGACGGTTTGTAAAAGATCATTAAAAATTCCTATAACTCTATCAATAAAATATCAAATAAATGGAACATAGATGTTTTTTTTTATATTTGTATTCTACTTTTATAAATTTTTTAGCATGCCATATTTTTGTTAAAATGTCAAGAAAAAAAGATGGAATGTTTAATCCAATAAATTAGGTTTATATTTGTGTTCGTTATTGATTTCCATACATTGATATATTTCGATGCAGAAGGGAATATCCTGTTGCAAAATACAAGTCTGTTAGCATACGACTTCTATGTAAAGTCGGATAACCTCTTTATATACATGTATATAATTAACTTTTTCTTTCTTTCTTTCTTTTAGTTTAAGAATCCAGATTCATTTATATACTTATATGTATATTTTTGAATAAAATAGTTCTTGAACTAAACTAACTCTTTCTTAGTGATTAAATGAAGGAAAAACTTCGTGACATTTTGAAAAAAAAATAGCAGAACACATAGAACGCCTGCAAATCTTAAACAACAGAAATCCGAATTTATTCTTAGAATATAGTTTATATGTATGTCAAAATAGCAAAAGCGGATACAACCCATCCATCTTGATTCATATACATATGAAAGAGTAAGCGGACGTGTGACCCCCTCCAATCCACTTGACTACGCTAATGAAAAGTTAAGGAGACAGCTATATATTAACAATATATGACAATAATAATTTTCCTCTCGCGAGGAAAAAATAGAAAAAAATACTTTTTGAACAACGGCGTTAATTTGTTCAATCACTCGCGCTTATCATCTAAGTCACCTATACTTTTTCCGTTGATAATTGACAACGGTTATATCAAATAATAGTTGTCGACGCAACACCGGTGACGTAATAACGTACACATGTAGGCGGTGTTTGGATAGATTCGCGTCCGCTATAAGTCCGTGATAAACTAAAGTTTTATTCTGTGAATTGAATGAAAAAATTTGTATAAAGCAAACTCAAAGTCAGTTTAAATGTATATCCACAGCAATATTTGTTCCACTATATTTAATACTTACTGTTAAGGTGCATTAAATTCGTCTAGATTACAGCAAAGGGTCAGAGATCAGAGATCAGAGAGTCTACTTTATCATATATGATGTAATAGATCTAGAAAATGTTTTAAGAGTAACCCGGAATGTATATAACATAATAAACAAATTATAAATTTATGGAAAGATCCGGGTTTCTGACAGGATAACTATACATTTCTTTTGTTGTAATTTTTTAAGCTTCCCATTTCCTATCATTCATCCAATTTGAAAGATATACTACAGCTAATTTTCTTTATCTTGGTTACTTTTTTTTAAAACACAGTTCAATAAAAGAATAGAAGTTGAGCACGTATTGAAAGTTTGGGTCTATTCAATGCAATAATAAGCTCGCCATTGCGATGTTCCGGAATTCAAAATATACATAATATTTACTCGAACTTTGATATTTTATCTACATCATTGTACTAATTTTTAATGACAGAAGTTGTCAGTGGAATATTGGAGACAGTTTTATAGAAACAAACAGGTAGTGAAAATAATTCACGCACATGATTATGAACGACAAATGAAGCGTCTTCACTCTTAATCTTGAGAATTTTTTACATTTGTTACGACCTCAGATCATTATTTTAAAAGAAATACCTGACGAATATTCTTATAATAAAATGGTGTATTGATATACAGTGGAGAGTTAATTTTGTTTATCTCTTACAAAATATATAGTTTGCACTTCAAGCAATTGTGTTTTGTCTTCATCTCGTTTGATCATTTTCTAGCCAAATATGACGAAATTCGTGGTGTTTTTTATCCTCTTGCTGAAAAGTTTACAATCGATTAGATCAATCGATGCGCATGTGGTGAACATTGAACGAAAGGCTTGACTGGCAATATTTTCTGTATACACCATCTAAAATCATCAATTTTTGCGATAAATTGAGAATTTTAAGATTTTATAAAGCGTAATTCTTAAAAAGTTCATACTTTTAACATTGCAAAAAAGTTCATTAAAGTTACGGGAAAACTGTCACTTCATGGTGTTTGCGCAAAATTAGATGTTAGAGTCTCTTTAAAAAGAATGTAACATCATAAAAAATACAAACCGATCCAAGAGTTTATGGTCTGTTAGAGTGAACTTTTACCCTTTTAGAGTTTTAACAGTTAAAATACCAATTGTTATTATTTTATCACAGACTATTGAGAATGAGTCCAACATGATTTCCAATATAAAACGTATCTGATCAAATTTTTAAAATAAATTTTGACTCTTACAGATGGTTGAGAACTTTTGACTAATATTATCTACAGCTTCTGCATAAAATTATTTAACAAAACAATAAAAAAAAAATGTCATTTATCAAAGAAATGCAATATAATTTATAAATATTAACATTATCCCACTCCAGTATCAAACTTACTCAAACACAACTCATCATTCAATAACCAACACAAGAGTTTATTTATCTAATAAAATGGATATAGACATATTTCATATAATCTACTGGTTAAGCTGTTGCAATTTTAGTAACCACTGTCATTACTTCGTCTTTGCTTAGGTTACTGAGAGATGAACTGCTTTCTTGTCCCAATTCTAAAATACAGAATAAGAAAATATAATTTATGATATCAATAAAGAATGGCCATTCTACACATAACATCATAAATTGATCTTTACAGCTTTTTCACTGTCACATTGTTCAATTTCATTGTCTTTATTGCAACAGACACGCGTCTTTTAGCAGTTATAATGATAGAGAATACAGATAAAATTACAGGCAAAAATAGACGGCCAGTCCTTACAAAATTGTCACATTGATACATACCATATCTAGCCCAAACTCTGGGTTGAATACCTCTGCATTCTCTTATTAGAATTGGAAAGTTTGGGTTATTTTGCTTGATTGGTACATACTCGGTTTCAATAAACTCTCTGCAATAAAAACCAGTGCTGAATTAATGATATATATAACTTTCCCAAAAACACAATGAAAAGGCCTTCATTATTATACACATGTAACATTATCATGATTATAGGGCAGCGCTTGTTGACAGGAATGTTTGTGACGATCGACGAGGAAATTCGAGATTCAACCTTTTTATCAGGGGTCAACGATATAAAGGATATAACGGCATGGTTTTCAAGACTTAAAAAATAATTACCGAACACCCTGACTCGCTGATGTTTTTTGGCACAAGTGTATTCTTAATTCTTTCAAACGGGGTCCAAGTCGCAGTGCCTTTGCTGCGTTCGCTGCCATTATTTACTTTTTTGGATTCCACTATTATGCACAAAACGAAATACTAAACCATTAAAGAAATAGACATACAATAGATTTTATGAATATATATTGTCACTTTATATTCATGTGTATTAAAATATTTTCTCTTGTGAACTTGATTTTTAAAAAATAAAATAGCTATTTTCGTTTTTGCGTAAATTATTCATAAATATCATATCGTGGAGATTGTAAACTTCCGTTGAATATTTTTGTATCATGATGAGATTCATTGTGATTGTGGACGTCCAAGAACCATGAAGAAAATAGTCTTTTTAAATGTTCCTTATAAAATGTCAAGAGTAGCCCTATAATAATTGAACGTTAGGCTCACACGAGTTTAGCAATTGCACGTGAGATATGGATAAATACACCAAAGTAAGACAGATTGGAGAGGGCGCGTTTGGGAAGGCCATTTTAGTAAAAAAAAAGAATGACGGCAAGCAATTTGTTATAAAGGAAATTAATATACGAAAGGTATCAGTACAATCACATTGTATACTTCAGGCCTGGGGGCCATAAAAGTAGACGAGCTCACTTTTGATCTAAGTCTCACTTTTACAAAAGAAACATATAGTGGAAAAGTGAGACTGAGATCAAAAGTGAGCTCGTTTAAGTTTTATGGCCCCGGGGCCAGATTTTAGCGTGAGATTTAAAATGGTGATCGAAACGTGAAGACCGCCTTTGTAAACCATATTTTTTGAGTTCATAGAGTATTATAGTTTGTAATCTCTTCAATAGTCATTATTACACCCGCTATTAAATAATTAGTCAATTTTGATTGTTTTCCATTTCTAAACTCAGATATGATCCACATTGTGTTCATGAGCTTGCTGTGAAATAAGCATGTTGCAATTTGTATATCAAAATTTGTAGACCCAGTTTATATTATACCAGCCTGTAAGAAAATTGTGAATTTTTAGAATTATTGAAGGAACTGATTTGAAGTACATAATCTGAAAAATTAAATTCCAAAATTCATGCATGTGTTTTGAATGTTTTTTTTGGGTTTTTTTTTCATAGATGAGCCCTAAAGAAAGACAGGATTCCAAGAAAGAAGTAAAAATATTTTTTGTTGTGGAAAAATGATCTTAAATTATTTATCAATGCTGTAATTAAAGATGATGTGTTTTGTTGACAAATACTACAATATGGTTTTTCATTATCTAATCAATCTATTACTTATCAACTGTCTTACTGAAATATCCACAGCATAAAATATCTCTGCTGTGTTACCCATTGAATATAATGCATGCATGACTTCATTGTATTACAGAATTTCTGTTTGATTGATGTATTACGGCTTAGTTTCTTTGATGACTTTTTTTATAGGTTGCTGTGCTGGCCCAGTTGAACCACCCAAACATTGTGACATACAGAGAATCATTTGAAGGTATACAAAGTATTGTAAATACATCAGTATTATGAAGTTTGTTTTTTTTTCTCAATTAAATAGACCAGTATAAACATTTTTAACAGAAACATTGATATATTCAAAAGGATTTTCCATTGTCTGATATTATTGTTTAAACAATATTTCCATTTATGATTTGGTTGTATTATGTGTTAATATTTTGTCAAGAAAGCCAAAAATCCTAATTCAACATGAATCATTACATATAGTAATTCTAAAGCAATGCTACACTGAAGGGGATCTAATTTTGTTTTTGGTGTTGTAGAAATTGGAAGCCTTTACATTGTCATGGATTTTTGTGAAAAAGGTAATGTCAAAGCTTTATATATTCACTAAACTGTCTGGGACCTTTCATGCATACAACCCATACAAGTATTTCATATGTTGTTGCCTTACTTTACTTTAGGTGATTTGTATGGTAAAATCAACAGCCAGCGAGGTATTCTATTTCCAGAGGAACAGGTATGCATCTGTAATGAAGAATTTTGAATTATACTTGGAGCAATTTAGTGTTTTATTATAATAATATAACATTTTATAATATATGCATGTACATAATAATGTTTAAAGGTCATTATGTAATGATTATATATATAAGCCAAAAACTGTCCATTCTGTCATATTGAATGGTCCTATTTGCATTTTTAGATTGCTCACAAGATACCCCCTTAAAACTGCTTCTCTTAATGTTTGACCATACCCTATACCCAGTAGTTTTCTCTACTGATCATTGCTGTAATATTGTTTGAAGGTGATGGACTGGTTTGTTCAGATTTGCCTAGCAATAAAGCACATTCATGACCGAAAAATTCTACACAGGGACATCAAGTCACAGGTAAAGAGAAGTAAAGTCACATTCCCTTTTGCCTGTTTAGCTTATTATTTGGTAAAATGAAGTAGCAGTTTGATTAAATTTGAAAATCAAACATTGTTTCTCCTGTTTATATTAAATCATACATGCACTTTACATGCATGAACATGCGACTGTAATCTTGTTCAAATTTGAGTGATCAAATGTTCTGGAACCCTTTGTAGAACATCTTTTTGTCAGCTGATGGTTCAGTGAGACTGGGAGATTTTGGAATCGCTAAAGTCCTGGGCAGGTAGAGAAAATTCTAAACATTTCCTTGCTTTTACACAGCAGATTACCAAAACACGCACCTTTTGATTTCTACCTACCTCAGAATCTAATTTTAGATTACTAATGTGTTCTAAATTGGTTTTCAGCACTGTAGAGCTAGCCAGAACCTGTATAGGAACCCCGTACTACCTGTCTCCAGAAATCGTAGAGAACAGACCGTACAACAACAAGAGGTTTGTGTTCAGTACTACAGGTATATGTAGGACCTCAGCGGACACTCCCATTAAAGTGGATCAATTGATGAATTTGATGTTGATATTAGATACTGTTAAAGTAACACATACATGCATTTTGCAGTGAGACACACTGTGTTTAATGAATTTGATTATCATAACTGATGCTATTTTACAGAGAAATTTCACTTTGAATGGATATATAGTGCGGTTACATTTATTTTACAGTGAAATATATCCCTGAATATATTGATTTTGATAATTTATATTGTTACATGTTTTTTGCAGTGATATATGGTCCTTAGGGTGTGTACTGTATGAAATGGCAACACTGAAGCATGCTGTAAGTAAAAGTGAAAATGGTCTAGGTACTGGGTGTCCAAATATACTAGTGTAACTTTAAATAATTTAAAAAAAATATAGATCTTGATATTTGTGATTATGGCAATTATCCGTAATTACTTATTGAGTATTCTCATGAAATTCAATCTTAAATATTGTAGTTTGAAGCAGGAAATATGAAGAATTTAGTATTAAAGATAATCAGGTGAGTTAACTAAAAAAGTATAAGTATTTAATACAAAACATATATATGTACATAAATTATATCAATTTTGTATTAAATATTACTGTATTATGTACTTAAGCATTCATCAAAGAAATCATCATACAAAAGTGTAATAAGAATTTAGATATTACCACACTTAAAATAAATTCATGAACAAATATTAAATGATAATGTTTACCAGTAATCTGAATACCACATATAATATTGGAGCTTTACTTATCATAAAATCTTTGTGGGTTTTTTTTTTTACAGGGGCTCATACCCACCGATTTCTCCCAAGTACAGCTATGATCTAAGGGGACTCATTGCTCAACTCTTCAAACGGGCTCCTAAGTATGTCTCTTCCTCTTTGTCATGTAACCTCAGACATAGTAACTGTTTCATTACAAAGAGTGCCCTATACTTTATGCATTCTTTCTTTGTTTAGGGAAAGACCATCCGTAAACTCCATTTTAAAAAAGCCATTTATTCAGAAGAAAGTTTCTAAGTTTCTCCCAGAACATGTAAGTGTTATTATGTCTCCCCTTTCAAAGGGGAAACATATTGTTTTTGTCGACTTTCTCATTCTTCTTCTTCTTCTTCTTCTTCATCCAAATTTGTCCAGGCCGTAACTTAAATACCCTTTGACATTAAGACTTCAAACTTGGAACATAGGTAGATGGTATTCAGAAGGAGTGCACGCCACCAAAAGTTTTGACCTTGACCTATTTAGTTCTTCAAGGTCAAGCTTTTGATAAAAAATATTGTCGGGACCATAACACAATACTCCTTTAACATACAGACTTTTAACTTGTATCATAGTTAAATGGTATATAGCCTAGTTCAACCTTACCAAAATTTTTGACCTTGACCTAGAATTTTTATTTCAAGGTCATATTTGAAAAAACTTCAGTGTTCAACTTCTGAATATACTTTGACAGAAGGACTTCAAACTTTAAACAAAGAACAACAATAATACACTTATGTGTACTTTTGAATAATATTTGACCTTGACCTTGTTTTACTCAAGGTCAAATTAAGAAAAAAGTAATAAAATTTGTCTGGGTCATAACTTTAATACCCTTTGACATTTAGATTTCAAACTTGGAACATAGGTATATGGTATTGAGAAGGAGTGCACGCCACCAAAAGTTTTGACCTTGACCTATTTAGTTCTTCAAGGTCAAGCTTTTGATAAAAAATATTGTCGGGACCATAACACAAGACTCCTTTAACATACAGACTTTTAACTTGTATCATGAATAGATGGTATATAACCTAGTTGAACCTTACCAAAATTTTTGACCTTGACCTAAAATTTTTATTTCAAAGTCAAATTAGAAAAAACTTCATTGTTCAACTCCTGAATATACTTTGACAGAAGGACTTCAAACTTTAAGCAAAGAACAATAATAATACACTTAGGTGTACTATTGAATAATATTTGTTAAATTTGCCCCATATTACAATCCTTGGGGAGAAGGGGAGACATGTGTTTTTTTGTAAAAAAAAACAATACCCACTAGTTTTGCATTTATTTTGTAAGCTTGCCATGACAGTTTAATATAAAACCTAATATGAGGATAAATGTACATGTAAATAGCATAAACTGATAAATGTAAAATGCTACAAATAAAGAAAAAATCTGTGTCTCCTCTCAAGTGGTATTGTATGCTTGATCTTGTCACCTTTACATCTCCATGTGTATAGCTGATTGCTGATGAGTTCAGCCACACTGTAATGCATGGACAGAAACTGGCGAGAGAGTTACCCCCACCCCCAAGGGTCTCAAAGCCCCCAGCACGTAAGAAATTCACAATTACAGATTTCACAGGAAACTAGAACAAATTATTTTATCTGTTTTCAAATTTTTGCATTTTATATGCAAAGAATATCTTTTTTGTATTTTCTCCTCAGCAAGGAAGGCCACGCCAGCTAAACCTGTCCAGAAGTACAACCCTGCCAGTATATATGGAGCACCAATAGTTAGGAAGTCCCAGGAAAAAAAGTAAGATTTTCAATGATAAATATAATACCAACAATTGAGGATCTTTATATCAGATGGTACTATAATGTACAGCTACATGTACTGAATTACCTGTGTTACATTATAGCAGACAATCAGCAGAAAAGAAGCGCCCCGGTAGTGCTGGCCCCTCCCGTCCAGGAAGTGCTGGCCCCTCCCGGCCAGGGAGTGCTGCAAGCCGCCCTGGAAGTGCCCAGGGCATGAGGCCCTCCAACAGTAACCAGGTAAATTGGGAGGGGGGGGGGGCACCACTTAGTGCTTTCTTTAAAAAAAATAATAATTTTAGGGATGTAATGGACAAGCATACACATATTTTTAATGAATTGTTATTTGTATGTTGTCTTTACAGGATTTAAGAAAGAAAAGACAAGATCTCATGGATAAAGAAAAGAAAAGACAAGAAGAAAAGGTAAAAAAAAAAATTTAATCCTGCATATACCAGTATTAGAGACATTGATATTTTCTTACTTGAATTTTGTGTGTGTCAGTATGTTCATGTATTAGTATTTTTTTTTTTATTTTTTTTTAGATTGCTGCAGAGAAACGCCATAAAGATCTCATTGAAAAACAGAAAGTAAGTTTCAGTTAGTTAGAAATTATCTCTATGATAAATGAAAATCTTGTCATGTCTAAACATATACATGTATCTATACTTAAATCTTGTTGTATACATGTATCTGTATACTATACATGTATGTAAACTTTTGGTTTAGATGGCCCGCATCAATAAAGCCAGAGAGGAGGGATGGAGAAATCTGATGGGTTCTGATGATGGGGATGTAAGTCTGTGATGTGGAGACATGCTATAAAATGACACATTTTATAGGGCATGAAAACGTAGAATGTGAATGTAATGTTAAGATAGGCATTAAAGCAATGATTTTTTTCCTCAGAAGAAAGACAGGAATGGGGTCAAAGAGCAGCCCAAGGAACAGGTCAGGTGGCCTCCCCCCAATGTAAGTGTAAAATAAATCCAGGTCAGGTGGCCTCCCCCCAATGTAAGTGTAAAATAAATCCAGGTCAGGTGGCCTCCCCCCAATGTAAGTGTAAAATAAATCCAGGTCAGGTGGCCTCCCCCCAATGTAAGTGTAAAATAGGGGACAGGTCAGGTGGCCTCCCCCCAATGTAAGTGTAAAATAAATCCAGGTCAGGTGGCCTCCCCCCAATGTAAGTGTAACAGGTCAGGTGGCCTCCCCCAATGTAAGTGTAAAATAAATCCAGGTCAGGTGGCCTCCCCCCAATGTAAGTGTAAAATAGGGAACAGGTCAGGTGGCCTCCCCCCAATGTAAGTGTAAAATAGGGAACAGGTCAGGTGGCCTCCCCCCAATGTAAGTGTAAAATAAATCCAGGTCAGGTGGCCTCCCCCCCCATGTAAGTGTAAAATAAGGAACAGGTCAGGTGGCCTCCCCCCAATGTAAGTGTAAAATAAATCCAGCTGTATCTAATTACGGATTGATATTTACTTATTTCAGTCATAATCTTTATATTTTTTCAATCTATTCTAGCAGCCAGCAGGAGATAAGGAGCGAGGGAAGTACGACCAGTATCATGCTTACTTGGACAAACTCCAGATGGACCGAGACCAGAGACTCAATAACCCACAGCCAGGTACAGTAAAACATGCTTATAGTGAATCAACAGGGACGGGCGATTTTGCTTTGTTGTATGCGTAATTCGTTTTATCAATCAAGTTTACAATGTGTTTTAAAATCACAGGGAAATGAGAATCACTTCGCTGTAAGTGTCAATTCATTATAAGCATGTTTTACAATACTCACTGGTCATTGACCAGACTCTTTTATTAATCTCAACAGCTTGATATAAAATTCAGTGTTTCAACACGGAATCTGTCTCTTTTGACCAAATGATGGGTTAAGAAAGCATCACAAAAGTTTAAAGGTTGAAACGTTCTAGGGAGTTGTAATGTATCAAGAAAAGATTGTTGATGATTGATGGAGAGTACAGTAGATTAAAGACATGTTGATGTTCCTGTCTAGCTGCTAACAATGCCGCGGCCTATATGGCTGCTCCCAGGGTGGCAGATCCTTCAAAAGGAATCCCCAACTGGAAGCGACCTGGAGTTCCCGAACCAACCCCAGTCTACCAGCCAAATAGGTGAATGCTTTTCAAGATTTGCTCAACATCAAACATCTGTATGATATATGTGTTCTTGTACAATGTAGGTTATTTTAGTGAATTTGAAACCTTCATAAGCTAACTGTTTATATGGATGCTCGGTTTATACAGGAATGCAGGTGTTAATGATGCAAAAGCTGAAAGGGCAAAGATTGTGGAGGACTTTGTACAGAGAAAGAAAGAGGCAGCCCTGAACAAACATAGGGGACAGGCTGATATATTTGGAGTCAGTGGTCATATATAGCATGTCTAGAATTGTAATTTTACTAAGGGATAGATACTAATTATAAAGCAGAATAGCTCAAATGGCTAGTGTTATAATAACTGTATTAATGAATATGCTGTTTTAATCATTCTACCCAATAACAAACATTCAAACTTGCAAATCATTAAGTCATGCAAATCATCATTCATATTTTAGATTTGAAATACTCTTGAGCTGATCCCTTCATGTATCTTTTATCAATAGAATGCCCGATCTTATGACCCCACTCCCCAGCAGAGTCCCAATAATGACCAACGACCAGGATCAGCCAGGAATAGGGAGGAGCAGGTAATGATCACGACCTGTTTGTGTTTCACCAAGTGAACTGATGAACAGCTATATGAACAGCATGCTTTATATAAATGTGATTTTTTAGGATTATATAGAAAAGCTGAGGCAGATAAGGCAACAGAATTACCAAGAGAGACGCAATGTGATGGGCAAAAATAAGAACGAGGTAAAACTAAATGTAGGCTTAATTAGTGGATCATCATTTAATTATTGATTTTATGGAAAACTGTGATAGATGTTCCTTAGATTTAAAAGCAAAAAGACAGTGTTAATGATTTAACAATCTAAAGTTGCAGTATGTTAGAACAGACATGGTCTGAGGAAAGTGTTGTGTGTTTAATTGAACAGCTTAATAGTTTGGACTCAAATTGAGGCAGAATGAAGAGTTTAACAAGAGTTCCCGCTTGTGTCTTTTTAGACAGATAAAAATTACTAGATCTATAGAATGTATTACATTGCTCATTTACATACATACCAAACTCTCTGTACACAGGAAGCTCAAGAACAAGCCAGGAAAGATGCTGAGGCGAGGAGGAAGAAGATAGAGGCTCTCAGGGTAACGCTTGATATTCCCAATCAGATGCATTCAGTGTGATGCTTACATGACTGGCAATGAGAATAAGGTTTTTAAGCATACTGAAAACAATTTTATGTGTACTGTGGTTTCATCAATATTCGTTGAATACCAATTTTTGTGGATTTTGTTATCAAGTTGATCCATGAAATTAAGTGTTCATTGAAGTGCAATTTCTATTAACATTTTGTATTGATAGGGTCACTTGCCACGAATTTACGTATCCTTGAAACTGTGATTTTCACTTAATCCAAGAAAATTGATACCCTTGAATATTAATGAAACCACAGTATTTCTTATGAATGTTGTTTGATGGTGAAACTTTGGTATTGTAGCAACAAGCAGATGATAGAGCTCAGATCTTGCGGGAGCAGCTAGAAAAAGACAGGAGAGAGCTGTTTGAGAAGGAGAAGCGCCTGAGACAGCTGGGCGGAGCAGCCCCTGTAAGTGATCTCACCCCTCAATCACTCTACAAATACACATGAAGAAACTTTCTGATAATCAGGATGGCAATGGCAGTGGCCTAAAAGTTATTGTCTACCTGATGTTTATTTGACATTTGCATTTTATCAGTAGGGGACTTAAAGCAGTGGAACACCATATTCAAGATGAAGTGCATGTAACTAAGAGTTATGCATTAGATATTGTGTGAAATCTAATTAATTTAATGTTCATAATTTTGTTTTTCATTTTCTTCAACAGGATAAAGCAAAGCAAGGAAGGTATGAATTTTTTATAGTACAGCAAGCCATAAAATAAGTTTTTGTTGTTGTGTGCTACAAGTATTAGGTACTTTCAATTAAAGTAATTGTCACTGAATAAAAGTTTTATAAAGTCATATGATCTTCAGGCCCCTCCCTGTGCCCCCTAAACCTCAGGTGACCCCGGCCCCTGCTGTGTCCATGACTGGAGTTCTTAATGCGATCGGAGCGGAACCTCCCAAACCTGTCGCCATGGAACCAGCCAGTCCAACAGGATTTACCAGTGTTCTTAGTGCCATAGGTGCCAAGCCAGCGGACAGCAAGGAAGAAAACGCAAAGTAAGGGGGCTGGGTGAACTCAATACTGTGGTTTCATCAATATTCGTTGAATACCAATTTTCATGGATTTCGTTATTCAGTTGATCCATGAAATTAAGTGTTCATTAAAGTGCAATTTCTGTTAACATTTTGTATTGATAGGATAATTGGCCACTAATTTACGTATCCTTGAAACTGTGATTTTCACGTTTTCCACAAAAATTGATACCCTTGAATATTAATGAAACCACATTATGTGTAAAATTCACTACTGTAATAATGTATTCTTCTTCATTTGTTGGAAGACATAGCTACTTGAAGCAATTACTGTAACTTTGATTTTGTACAGTTTTATGTTAAATATTTGATAATCATTTACTGATGATAAACCGGCAGGTACTCTTAAATAATTGAAGTACACATATTAATAAATGATGTTATCCTATGTCTGTCATATACATGGTTACCTGCATGAGATAAAGGACAATTCTTTGTCTTCATTTTAGGCATCCAGACCAGCTGAAAAAAGATGAAATTTTGAAGAAGTTGAATGAAAAGGTAAAACATTGTGTCAACAATATGTCAATTTATTTCAGAACAAAGTGAGGTGATATTGACCTTGTTTTATATTTTGTCATATTTTAATTGATCTCATAAGGGAGCACCCAAAGGCAAGTGGGGTAAGGCAGAGAAGCCAGAAATAGCAGAGGAAGCCTCACCCCCAGAGTCTGCCAGATCTCAGTGGGGTCAGGGAGATGGCGTCAGTTTCTCCAACCTTCCCCTGGAACAGACAGCCTCTCAGATGGAAGGTTGGTTAAGTCAAATTACATGTATCTCTTGAACACTAGTTTGGGAATTTAACATTGTTTTTGTCAGTACAGTGTAAGAAGATATGGAGTCTTTATATGGGACAAAGTTATTTGTGGCTTTGATTAATACAGTTGAAATTAAATTTTCAACTCCAAATTCACAAAGTTTCATATTAAGTGCATTAATATTATCCTCTAGCAACCTCTGCCAGTGATCAAGTTGTCAAACACCCCGTCTCGGAGGGAGGGGACACTAAGCCTAAGCCCCCAGAGAAGAAGAAATGGGGAGGACCCAGTGACACATTGTTGAGCAATCTGGAGAAGAAGCTAGGAGAGGGAGCAGGCAGTGGGGAGGGGAGCAGCAAGCCCTCGGTCCCAGAAAAAAAGAAGTGGGCGGGGCCCAGTGATACACTGCTCAATGCTTTAGCACAGAAGTCTGTGGTCTCAGGAACACTGTCTGGGGAATCCAGTGGTAAATTTTATTTCTTTCTTTTTTTGAGCTGTAAGGGTTTTAAAAGAAAGAATAATTTTACACTTGCTTTACACTTGGATCTGTTCAGAGTTGTTCTGTTTGCTTGTCATGGCTTGAAATTGTAAAGAAATGTCACACACAGATCTTACACTGAACAACAGTAAGCCAAATGTGTAACAGTTTGATAATGTACTCTAATTTAAATTGGATGCTTGATCTAAACCTGTGTAGCAAGTATTGAGTGGATGAGTAATTAGTTTTAATTAGAAGTATGTGAGAGGATGATATTGCAGTAAGTGATGTTCAGTTCAGTTCTTTATTAACTTTAAGCTTATACAGCTTATCAGTACAATAAATATAAACAATATACACGTACAGGTAGGTTAACAGGAGAATGTTGCAGAAGTGTACATTGATATCAACATCTAATTTGCATTAAGTAAATCTTGTCTTATTTTCAAACTAAAGTGAATAAATTTACCCAGATTACATAGTTCTTTTACATTTTCAACATTAAAAAGTTGCAAAAGTTTACACATTGAAGTTTTTTCCAGTAATAAGGCTTAATGTATTTTTTGGGATAGCCTTCGTATATGGAACATATTAAAATAAAATGAAATTCATCTTCATAGAATTTAAACATAAGAAACATTTTCTATTGTGTCCTTCAATATTATAAAATCGACCTGTTTTTATTGGCAATTGATGCGAAGACAACCTGAATCTTGAAATACACTTTTGATATTTGTTTGAAATAGATTTCCTTAAAAAAAATTGTAAATCATGGGTCGTAATTAAGTACATGTATTTGAAAAAAAGAGCATTTACTAGAAATATCTAGTTGAGAAAAAATATACTGTGTAGCTTGGTCAAAAATACGTTGTTTAACAACAATGAGATCTGCAGCTGTTTTTTTTTCTCACAATTCATCCCTCAACATACCCAGATTGCATAAAAAATCTTTAACATGATACAACCAGTTTTTTGCATTATGTTTTTCGACACAGTCATATAGTGTATAATAGCAATGTTGAATAGTACAATTATTATGGTACAGTATTTTTTTCCAGAACTTAACTATGTTGAACATTCTTTGGTACAGCAGAGGACAGCGTCCTAATTCAGAATAAACTGCTACATTACAAGTTGACCTTTTAACTCTCAAGATATGTTTACAAAAATCAAGATGAAGTTTCTCAATATTAGGTGCTTTGAGTGAACCCCATACCTGTGATGATGCATTTGAATCATATATAGTTTTATGCTGATTGATTAACTGATTTAATTTGATTTAAATTTTGTCAGTGTCCAGTCCAGAGGCCTCCTCCCCCACCCCACCCTCTGTGTCGGCCACCATCACAATCTCCAAACCTCCAGTGGTCCCCATCAGGCAGGGCACCATCACCCTCAGCAAGGATGGCCCACCCAAAGGTCAGTTCCCAGGGATTAATACATGTATATCCTAGTGTTGTCTTTGTTATAGTCGTATATTCACTAGTAATTTACTTAATTCTTCGGTTATATCTTTCTGAATAAACAGAATTTTAGACTTACAGACTATCTTCACCTTTCTTAATGTTGTCTTTTGTCACACCTCAAGTAACAATATCTGTTTGACTAATTGGATCACTTTTTAACTAGAAGGGACAGCTATAGGTGCCACCATTACTGTTGATAAACCGGTCATAGTAACAGGGCAGCTTCCAAATCTAGGTAATCCTGTCTCTGGGGTGTCTTTTATGTTACTGTCTGGAGCTAACTTCTTATTGATCAAAACTAGCAGAAGCCGGAAAGTTGCAATCACATTGATTACCAATTCCATATATGAATACAAAACATAAAGCTACAATTGATTTAATACTCAATATGGTATATTATAACGGAAAATAAATTCAAATTTTATGTTATATTTTCTCTATAAGCAATTAATGGGAAACAGTTTTAAAGCATGCTAAATGTACATGTATGTAACAAAATGGTGGATGCATAAAGATATAACGCTAGCTGCTAATGCAAGATATTTGAATACTGTTCTTATATTAATGTGGAAAAGTAATATTTTGTTTAATTCTACTATTGTCGTATACAAGTATTTGTATTTTGACTTGCATGTTGGCACATGTGTATTTGTTGTGAAACATTATATCCCATTGGCAGAGGAGAAGGCTGATTCATCCAATACAGATTCTGAAAACAAAACAACCAAACAGGAAACTGACCAATCAGATGACAAGGAAAATTCAAATTCTAAGACTGATAAAGTAGATGATCAGCCTAAATGTGTTGCTAAACCTCCACTTCCATCCAAACCTGTTGTTTTGCCTAAGCCAGTGAAATTATCCAAACCAGACACCCCTAAGCAGTTTGGTTAGTTTAGTTTGCTTTTAGCAAGTTACTGCATTTCTTTGCATATAGGTTGCCTGTTTAGGTTAGAACAATTTTCATCCTTTTAAATTAGTGTGAGTTAAAGAAAAAAAAGTAATGTAATTGAAAAAGAATTGTGATTTCATTATTTCACAATGTCAAGTGCATGTACATGTATTTTAACTGCATGGTCAAGATGTTGTACGCATGTTTGGTTTCATGGTCACTACTCATTTATTTTTTGTGGAGATTGGAATGGTATATCATTGGCCAGCTTACAGTGGGCGTGGTTTATAACTTGACTTTTCTTTTTTGTTGTTAGACTCTGACAGTGTTCCTCAAGCGAGTAAAACAGAGGGTGCTGGAAGCTTGTTCACGAAACCTGACTCTGAAGATAAAACAGAGGAAAAAGAGGAATCAAAAGATAGCAAACCTAAGAATATTTCTTTGAGGTAATGCACAACTTGTTTCTGAATTTTGGATGGTAAACATAATAGTGCAATGTCATTATTTCTTGTATTTGATGTCGCTTTGTAAAAGCCCAGGTTCTCCACCAATCAGAAACAGATTGGTAATATAATGAACTGTGCATATGAACTGTTGTATGTATCTTATTGTTGTAGCAAAACTCAAAACTCTGGTGTCATTCTTGGGATTACATGTGGACAGTTTGACATTGGAAATGCTCAGGTAAATGTTATTAGGAAACTCTTTGAATAATGTTTGATGATGCTATTATATCAACAACAAAAAAGAGTATTTAGACATTAATTAGGGTCCACTGCTAAGAAAATAATGGTTGAATGCTTCATATTTCTTGTAGTTTACAGTATCATAATACATTTGATGAACGCAATACATGTACTCTGAACACATTACGTTTACCTATGTTACTGTTTTTTAATAATGCAAAAAACGCAACGACCTCACATGACAAATTATACCACTTTAACATTTGACATATTTGTGGTAAATACATAGTTGAAATAAAAATACTGGTTTAGGTATCTTCTATTTTAAATCTTGGACATCACATCTAAGCAAACTTTATGTACATGTATGTATAAGATTAAGTTGGATATGCATTACAGTATAAAAACAAAGCACAAAAATTCCAAAGAAAAAAAATGGCATATAGTATAGCAAACTCTTATGAAATTTGTACTATTTCTATGTCAGATGCTGCGTACCTGCTCTGAGCCTGATCTTGCCAAGTTGAAACGGACTAATGCAGTCAAGCGAACCAGGAAACAAAGCCTTGACCTGGAGAAGTTGAAGAATGAGGCAAGTTTTGCTTTGTTTTGATTTCACTCCTCGAAATATGTCATGATATTCAGACTAACATACTAACTAGAAAGATATGGGAATTCTTTTTCTTCTTTTGTCAGCTGTTTTCTCTCACATTAAGTATAATATCTGCATGTAAAAAATTGTTTAATCGTTTTGTTTCATCCAAATATTTATAAAAATAAAAATGGATCTTCATAAACATATACCGTATAACGGGTATTTTTTAACGTGCTGCTAATTTTTACGAGTTTTATAAATCTGTAAAAATTAAACGCGTAAATTTTCACAGAAGTAAAAAAACATCGCACGTAAATTTCTACATGGTACGTATGAAAGTAATGTTCATGACCTTCAGCTCAGCCCTGACGACTGTACATGTACATGTAGGTATATTTGAGCGTTTTTGATCACGTGGTGTTAACAGTTCAGATCTTTCATTCAGTCTTGAGTATTTTTTAAAACTACGTATAATGCCACGTTAGTAGCTAGATGTCTTTTTTGGTTGGGAGAGAAAGAAAGAGAGAGAAAAAAAAATTGAAATAGAGTTGTCTTTGGGTTTTTTCCGGTAAATCAAACTGAGACGAGCACATGGTGTACATCAATGATGATACCCAGATAGATAGGATAGTAAAGTGTATATCACATATGAAATAAAGTTAAATGTATAAACTAAGGATGTCAACGAGTACCCGGTTAACCGGGTACTCGATCGACAGTCCGAGTATCGAATACTAAAATTGGTACTCGGTTACTCGGATGTATATTTTTTAATATTTCTAATTTTATTTAATAATGCATTAAAACATCGGTTTAAAAACTTAAAATGTCCATTGCACTTGTACATACAGTAATTAGGATTTCCTACGCCTCTAAATATGCTAAATGACCGTTATCGCCTGTGGCAGTGTTTATATAGTAATAATCGTGACCATGCACCTGTTACCTTTGGCTGTCTTCTACCCTTATTTTTGGCTTAATTTAATGATTTGTTTTTCACTAAACATCGTTTATTATAGTCTATTATATAAATTAGATAGCACACAGTAGAGAAATTGAACAGACCTAAAATGCCGCCACCGACTTCAAAGTCTGGAAATATTTTAAAAGAACTGAAGTTTCAAAAAACATAAAATGTCAGATGTGCGAAATAAACTTATCCTATACGGGGGGAACGACAAACATGTTAAATCACATTCGTCTTAAACATAAGGAGGAATTTCTACAAAAGTGACCAAGGTTTTACATTTATCAATGTACTTGTTCATATTTATTTACACTCTTACCGAGTACCCTGGTACTCGATCGGAAAAACGTCCGAGTAACTGAGTACTTAAAATTGACCGATTTACATCCCTAGTATAAACACAATCATAAATATAAGGAATCGTTAACAGAAAAAACGATTTTCTGATTTGTATGTGTGTTAACTGTAACAAAGTCACGGTGAAATTGTCCCCCCTTTTACCACAGATGATTTTAATTTTTACGAACATGTCCAATTCGTAAAAATATAACGCGTAAAAATTCAAATCATCCTATTTTATGACAAATTTGTAAAATATTACAGCAGTAAAAATTACCCGTTATACGGTACACTGCAAAATACCTGCTAAAGTTGTGACATAACCCCATTGTTGTAGGACGAGGAGCTGGTAGAGTGTCTGTTAGCTAACGTCAGCCTGGAGGATAAAGACAGTGAGGACAACAGTCCTCAGGAGGAGCCTATCAGTCCCCTCAACCTCGAGGAGCAGCAGGAGGAGGAGGGGGAGGAAGACAATGAAAATGAGTATATATGGATAGGCACTTTATTATTGCTAGAGTTTATTATCATTTGTCTTCCCATCTTTCACTTTTGATCAAGAAATTTTTAGATATTAGATATTTTAGATATTTTTATAGCTGGTTATGGTGTATGTTTCAGTGATGATGAAGATGATGAGGATTTGATGAGTGTTAGAGAGACCATGCAGAGTTTACTACTGAGGGAATACAGCACAGGTTTGTTTCTCTATGGCCATCAGCCTTACTCATACACAGGTTATCAAAACCACTTTCTGTGGAAAAAAAGGCAATAGTTGTTGATAAAAAAGACACTTAAGAAGTAAAAGACAGACTAAAATATCATCTGGTATACACATGCATGTAATAATACTTGATTATTAATAGATGATGAAAAGAGGAAATCTTCTACATTGAACATGACAGGAAGTAAAGAAGATGACATTAATGAAAGTGAAGACGCAAACAGTAATAACGGTAAAAAGATTTTTTTTCATATATTTGAATTTGTTTATTTTTTGGGATGTCAGTTTGGTATATTAGAGCATTGTATAGTAAAGGGTGTTTGTACCAGTAAAGAAAACATTAGAGATATAAATTTGGAATTATTTTGCAGGTGATGAAGATAATAATGGGGAAGATGAGGAAGATAATGAGGACAAAGAGAATGGTGAGGAGGAGACTGGTGAAGGGGAGGAGACAGGTGAAGGGGAGGAGACTGAGGACCCCATGGACAACGAGAACCAATCAGAGAACACTGAGGACCTGTTCCAGTCAGGTGATTGTTACTAAATATAGATAAAAGTGTCCAAAAATTTCAAATGAAGAGATAAGATACCAAGAATCCCTATTAAAAAGATCATCAAGTCAGTTCTTAATTTATCAAAAAGACTGACTTTGTTTTGAAGAGAATGGAATCAATCTTATTAGCTATGTTGCAATTGATAGAAAATTGGAGACAATTATTAAATCCGAGATTGTGCACAGAGGTAATGCTCTGTAGTTTTGATATTGAAGTTGCTTTGCAATGGGTATTCATGTTTTACAGATGAGAGTGATCGAGACACCCAGTTTGGAGACGATGAGGAAGACTATGATTTGTTCAGCCGATTGGAGGAGTCCCGAGCTGAGCTGGAGGGGGAACTAGGATGTGACAGATTCTTGAAGGTCTACAAAACTGTTCAGGTTAGCCTTGTTAACATAGATCCACATCTATCAGTATCAATTCTAACTGGATTCCTTTCCATGACAATAACAACTGTTATTTTGGTATTATTGCTTTAAGATTGAAACTTGTAATAAATATTTTTTTCCTGGTAAAAAGATCAACAAGTAATAAAACTTCTAATCTTCCTCCTTTGCTGGCAAACCATTCAGCCATTTGCTGTAAATTTTCAGGCTCTCCAAGAAGATGAGGATGAGAACATAGAGGAGGGGGCCAAACTGGTGACCAACATTCTGGGCAAGGAAAAGGAGCACCTGTACCCCAAGATATTTCAGCTGGTCATGGCCGATGCCGCCTTCACTGAGGGTAGGTGTCTCAGTTCATTACTGTTTGATCTTTTACTGATTCCATAGAGGTGCTTGTAATAAATCTTAATGTGAAATTCTTTTTTACCAAATAAGGTTTAAAATTGCGTTGATAGCCCTTTATTTTTAAAGGGTGACCTCTGAACAATTTGATTTACATTAAATAATACATGTAATAATATAGTATTTATGCATAATTAAGATCAGGGAAATTTTACACAAACATTGTACATGAATTTCTCAAAAAATGAAGCTTATTGTTTATTTTTTAACATCAATGAGAAAACTGCAGAATTGCAGTCAAGAAAGTAATGAATTTTTGTTCAATACATGTGTTTACAGAACAAAACCAAAGTAGTAAGTTCACTTAACACTTCATTAGAACACATCCTGTTGTGTGAGCTATTTGGTCCTTTTGTGTGCTCTCAAATTCATGGCTTTTGCACATCTTACAAATCAAACTTAAACATAGAAGATATCACCTTTAATCATTCTCTGTAATATTTGTTGCTTTTTGGTGAGCCGTTTTCAAACCAAATTTGTAAATGTATCTGTGTCACATCAGTGTTTGAACAAAGATTAATTTGCAAACAACATTTGTAAGGATGTTGAGTCTCACTTACACTTCTGAAAAATTAAGGACATTAACTCTTTTCTTTGCTCTTACGGAAAAATCATTTTTTTTTCTGAAAATTTTCTTTTAATATTTTTGATTTTAAAATAGAACTTAATTTTTTTTTTAAATTATATGCAAAATAGGGATGCTTTTGGTTTATTTTGTGATATAATTGTCTTTCCACTATTGAATTAAAATAGGTGTACAATGTGGTGGTTAGTTTTATATCACAAAGGCTTTATATTGTTCTTTATCTTTACTTTGCGCTCTAAGTTTTCCTTATTAGCTAGAGTAATAATGGTATGTATACATTAATACAAAGTTGATACTGAGTTTAAAGTACATGTATTGCTAAGAAACACAGAGAATTTTTAGTAACATTTCTCCATTTTATTTTTAGATTGATCTAGATATGGCCAGAGTTCCCAGGTACCTGTTTTTATTGATGGAGGAATGTACATAAAGTGTAAACCCCCACTGATTGTGTGATGTCATATTGACAATTGTATGTATGAAAGATAGACATGAAAAATGTTCATTTTAAAATTTCCATTGACTGTATGCAAGACTTATTACCAGTATATCTCATCAGGGATATGAAGCAAGGTGGACACATATTTATTATGTCTCAATTGGATTCCATTCCTAATTTATGAATGGATTGAGAATAGTAGGAATACATGTACAGAACCAACACATGGCATGAGTTGTAGGATCAGTTCACCTTTGATGTTCTCAGTATTTGATAGTACATTCACAGAGAGCTTTATAATGCTCTAGCTCCCAGCTTACAGTGCAATGATTAGCTTACTAGCCTATATACATGTACACCCCTGTGTGTATCCAAGTACTGTGTGGTCCCACTTTGGATGTATCCTGTCCTGTGCCTGCTGTTATATTTCCATTATCTTCTTTATCTGTTCCTAGTCAAACTCTATATTTGGCTACATAATTAATATTTGATTTTTTTCCCCTTCATGTTTTGTTTGATGTTTGAGATTTTTTTTTTTTACTTTTACATTTTATTTTTGATTTTTCTTTTGATATCCCCTTGTGACTTTTTATTCTTACCCATTAATCTAATGAGTAGATGTAGTTGAACAATTGATTTATTGTTATTTAATTCTGTGATTTGACATACAATTCCATATAATTTATTTAATTTATAGCGATTGCATTATAGACCTGATTCCATCCAGTATAATTTACACTTCAGTGTGTTAGTTTTCAGTAGTGCTGCCTATGTATAGTATTTTATTAGAAAACTCCGTCCCTACATCTCAAAGCTTGTATTTCGTTGGTTGTGTATGTTGTAAGTCTACAACTGTTACATGGTTGTACATGGTTGTGTCAGCACGTATGGAATTATGAACAGTATTCCAATATATGTACATATGATATTCTGTAAATGATTTTCTTTACATTTACAGTTCTGTATTTTTAATTTTTTTTGAAATATGTTGCACAGCTAGTAAAAGTAAATTAAAAGAAGTAAATGAACCCCCAAATGCTATATGTGGCTATACTGTTACTACATGTACAAGGTAAGGTGTTTGAATGATGAGTTTATGCTAGTGGAAGGGAGTAGTATTCAGTAATATGTTCTCTTCTCCTTAGTATTGCCTTGTGTGTTGCTTCACTGGACAGTTGATATTTCATTACACGTAAAAAATTTAATTGTGATAATTTTGAAACTATACATGAAACAATGAACTTTTTGAAATTCACTTTATAATTTTTTTCATGTCATTAATGAATCAATGTGTATTTTTTTTCCAATTATAAGACTTTTCATAAAAATTCCGTTTGTCGATTTTCTTGTTGTGGTCATTTGTGTACGTGAGTTAAGGCACTTTTACAGTGGTCAATGAAACAAGCACCATGCTGCAGTCACAGATAGAAATGTCCCCCCCCCCCGGCCCTCTGCCTTTTACAGTGGTCAATGAAACAAGCACCATGCTGCAGTCACAGATAGAAATGTCCCGACCCCCCCGCCTTCTGCCTTGGTCATCACTGAATAGTTCCTCGTATACCTGGATCTAGATTTATCAATTCTTTTAAAAGATGTCTTTTGTGGTACTGAAAAATCCACGGGAAATTCTATGCTTTCCACCGCGCCAAGGGCATTAAATTTGAAGTCTATCACAAGCGGTTCAGTATTTCCATCTGAATTAGTTGTAAAGGAAAGACTGTCTATAAAGAATCCTAAAAATAGTTGCTCATTAATTGGTAATAACCTAAGTCTTCCGAATCTCCCGTAGTTTAATAATATGCCGTCTCCATCTGACGTTATTGTCATGTTACCGAAAGCAAGATGGCCGTACAAGCCAGCATACGTGGCTTGAGAGACGGTGATGTTCCAGTAGAGCTCAGGGTGAGGTTTCTGCGGGTTTCCGTGCTGGATAGACTTGAGGTCTTTCCAGGGCGCGGGAAAAGTACAAGATGTCGATTCATTCAGCCACGGTGTGTTTCCTAGCAACAGATCCGATGCTTGACTGGCAATGGTATATAAAGAAGGGCGGTATTGGTTGTCCTTGGCTCCAGTAATAGTTACAAAAACTCCGGCTTTAAGATCAGGGAACAACCATAACAACGAAGAATAACCCACGATGCCTCCCGAATGCCATATCTTCCGGTAGCCTGAGAAAGATTGATTTAATATAATGAATTAGGATTGTTTATCAACATATAAAAGCAATATTGATGAGGAGTTTAATTTTTACCTCTATATACAGACGATACCCAGCCCAGACAGTAGGAGAGCGTCATATCAGCGATCGGGTAGACAGGCTTGTACAGATTGTTCTTGGAGAACGGGCTGCTCATTTGTTCTTTGTGGAGTTCAGTAAAGTACTTGTCTGGTATGACGACACTTCCGTTGCTGATGGAACCATTGCCGAGGTTGAAATTCATCCATTTGTTCATGTCGTCTGCTGTGGTGTAAATGGAGCCCGCCGGGCCTCCGGGTAGAACTGAACTAAAAAAGAAGGAATGTCCTATATTACATGAACATTATTTTCCCTTTGCCATGCGAGGTTGGTGCTCTCTCGGATGAGACCAATCACACTCGTATCAGGCAAGGTTTGACGTTTTCCGTGCCTTTAATGTCTGAATATTCTTGACTGGGGCGTAAGATTATAACATGGGACTGCAGCAAGTTTGATACTACATATATGTACCTTGTCTGGACTTGGGGGGGGGGGTGAGTTGTGAATGTTTAAGGTTTTAGGAGAAGTATTTTTGATAAACCGATTAAAAATGAAATGTTTCAGCGAAACTTCCTAATTCTTTTTATTTATTAAAAAGACAGATTTGCAGAAAAATAATGAATTGAAAATCAAATAAACATTCAATTGCTATAATTCATTTGCAGAGGCGTGTGTAAACGGGAAACAATATTGCTCAGTAGCTCACACAATGAAATGTATCAAACAACAACACGTGTTTACCTCATTTTATCAGCGAAATGCAATATCGGTGTGATGAAGGAAGAACAAGGGTTTTACTTACAACAGCAAATTCTGGTCGACTCTCTCCAGTCTTCCATCAACGTATGCAAAAGCTGAGGGATACTGAGTGAAGTTTTTTACATCACTCACAAAGCCACTGTCTCTCATTCCTAACGGCTCAAACAGCAGTTCTTTGACCAGCGTCTCCCACGGTTTCCCGCCCATTTTCTCGGCCACAAACCCCGCGAGGACGTACATGTAGTTACTGTACACGAACTTGGTCCTGAGGGGGTACAGGGGTTCCTGATATCCCAACATTCTGCACAATTTAAAAATGAAAAAGATCTTGTAATTGTTTGGCGATAGGATTTAATGTTACATTGTAATTGCAGAAGAAAGCGTGATTTGAAACAACGGTAAGATCAAGTGTTGCTTAGAAATGATTCCATCTTTGCTAGTCAAAGGTTTCTGATCCGCACCCCTCCTCAGTGCAAATAAAAAAAACCCTAGGTTAAGGAAGGTGTCAAAGCTTGTCAAAAGAAATTGCTGCATCCTTTGCCAAAAAGCAACTCTTTAAACATTTCCTTTTAAGTATTTCTTTTTGTATATAATTATAAAACTTCTAAAATTAAACATTTGAGACATGTAATAAGTATACACATGTGATAGTTAATAAGTTTCATCAATATTCGTTGAATACCAATTTTCATTTATTTCGTTGTTGAGCTGATCGGCGAAGTTAGATGTTCATGAAGTTTAACTACGAAAATACGTATCATTGGGACTGCGATTTAATTTTATCTACGAAAATTAATCCCAACGAATACTAAAACCACAGTAAAAAAAAAAAACAAAGTAAAAAATACAATGTATGCAGTTCTAAGTACATGCCTGACAAAGTCTTCTCTGGTTGTGTTTTCCGGGAATCCCACCAGGAGGGGGCTAAAATTGGACGGGACTCCCACCTTGTGGGCCAGAACATCTCGGAGGTTGACGCTTTTGCTCAGCAAGTCGTTCGCTAGCCGGAAAGAGGGTCCCAGAATATGTGCGATAGGGGTATCCCAAGTGTAACTGAAAGACAAGACAGCTTCTTTACTTTACATGTACTTATGTATATGATAGTAGCTACCTATGGATTAAACAGTTTATCTGCCCTAAGTACCAAAACCTGCAAGTTTAGAGTGATTTTTCAAATCATTATATTCCCTTCTAATGGTCTTTGCTTGACGATTTCAAGTAAATTTTCAAATATACTTGCCTGTGTATGAATAAATACTTTATCATTTGAGAGATAGGAAATCTTATACGAGAAGTAGTTGGGGTTTTTTGCCCTACAAATCGTATAATTATATATTTCCTTTTAACAAGGTATTTTTATTTCTAGCCACCTGATGTAGTTTGTATTGTGCTGATCAGACCGTTTCTGTAACCCCATTTACCAGACCACACATCTTGTCCTTCTCACCTTATCCGGTACCTATTTTCTACGTTGATTAAAACAGATCCAGGAAGCCATTGTGCTTTGTGGGTTCACATTAAACGTGTTAACACGTCATACTGGCGCATTATTTGTCACATTAAGTCATCGTTAACGCGCATACAGCGGGCATCCCCCACACGTGTCGATGACACCACACAAAGCAATGTCAATAAATGTACCTACAACAACAGGTGCGCGAACGCGAAAGCGAGCTTTAAATCAAAACATACATGTACATGTATCTTATGCTTAACTTACGTTACAAGGGCTTTGACGAATTAGATAATGTTATATCACACCCTGAGTTGTATATATTAACATTTACTAGTTGTATTCTAGAAATAAAATTTACCTGGGATGTTCGGCCAGGAGTTTGGCAATAACAGCGCTGGTGAAAGCTTTGGTCAGGGACCCGATGAAAAACCGTGTGTTAACTGTTGCCTTCCTCCTTCTCTCCAAGTCGTAGTAACCAAAACTCTTAGTGAGGACCACCCTCTCGTCTTTCACTAAAGTCACCACCCCTCCCGTCACTCCCCTACACGATATCACACCGTCCAGGAAGTCGGAAAATCCCTGATATTCCCTGTCGCTGAAGCTGGACCCCGAGCCCTGCACCACCAACAATAGCAGCAGTGTATACATAGTCAGGCGTGTCCCCTTACTGGAGGGGAGAGACGGCACAGATACCTGTATCATTATAACCTAAGATATAGGTGTCCGTCACGAAGAGGCCGCTTCACTCGGCACCGAAGAAACCTGCATAACGTTGTGAAGGCAGACAAGATAACCAGAAAGGGGGGTTTATGATTTTTCTTAGTATATCTTAATTCTCCGCCCGAATAACATAGTTTAACTTTTAGTAGCAGCGGTGCAAATTATTCAAGTATAACGGAAATTCCATACAGGTATCGTGCCTTGCCAAAAATCACATTGGTGGTGCTGAATGTTTGAACTGATTGAATATATTTGCTATCACTAAAAACACGCCTTCGACACTCAAGATTTTGATTACAGAGTTTAGTTGCTACATTGGAGATGATAACGAGCATGCAAAACAAATCATACAATATTAGCGCCGTTCTCTTTGATCAGTGTGTTTTGTTTATTTTTATTTACTGACGTTAAATAATTCGCTCGGCTCATCAAAGTTAGCAAACAATCAAATAATGAAAAATTATATTGATATAAACGTTTTATGTATTGATATCATCGATTTAGTTTTTTGGTAATTAACAAGTGCTTGGGTGTAAAACTCGGACCGAACAGTTGATAAATACGAAAGCCGAATAGGGACACATAAACAAAATTATCTCGTAATTACAAAAAAAGATATCGTTATTACGGAAAAAAAAAAGATCTCGTTATAACGAGTTAAGTTAAATAATTATCTCTTTATTACGAGAACAGATCTCGTAATAACGAAAAAATATCTCGTAATTACGAGTGATTGCGAGTTAATTCTCTCGTTATTACGAGAAAAGATCAATATAAATAGTGCGCTTTATCGTTCTACTCTCTCTTTATGAAAAATTGATGTACATTAGAAATGCATTTAATAAGTTAAAGAATTTTAGAAGAAGGAGCAAAGCATATTGATTAATAAATTAATTAACTAATTTATTAATATGAAGGATAATTTGTTTTCCGACTCCAAAATGTTAATATACAAAAACAATTATTGTCAATATAGGTTGTTTACGAGTAAATAGAATATAAGCCGAGGTAAATTCCAAATATCCATGATTGAAACTATCTGTAACTAATATAATTGTGGTTTTATGACTAGAACTACATGTACCTGGTATTTACTTAAATTCGCAGTGGGATTGTAATATATGCTGAAAAGTAAAATAAGTTAACGTTCTTTCCACTTTTTCATATAAGATAAAATATTTAATCCGATCCTTTTATATATTATATAGAAATTATTAAAGAATGGTCGTTGTTATTTAGGAATTAATGAAATTAAGTTGAATTAACGTTAATAGACTGAAAAAATGTGAACCACTCGACTTGAATGTCTTTCCAGAAACGCACCATTTTATATAAATCTTATCTTGTAATAACGGGATCTTTTCTCCTAATAACGAGATAATTAACTCGTTATAACGAGATCTTTTCACGAAATAACGAGACTCTTTTCTCGTAATAACGAGATAATCAACTCGTATTAACGAGATCTTTTCTCGTAATTACAAAATGAAAAATATTTTTTTATTTGGCCCTATTCGTCTTTCGTATGCAACACCACTTCTAGATGTTTTCTGTTTTCAATTTCCGAGCAAGCGTACTTGATTTCCCTGAGTAGGGGTTGTCGAACATTGCTTCGCCAGGCACAAAATCGTTGGAAAATAGTTATGATGTAGATTGTCATAAATAAAGATGAGTCTGTGAGCAGTGACAGTGCATAATGAAATCAGTACAGGAAACCACCAAACCGGGGTTTTTTGCGGGTGAGCATGGATCTACATAGGTAGACTACATATGTAGATGTATTGTTATTTTACAGGTAATCTACCCTTGATGACGAAAGTTGTACATACTTTAGTTGATCACATTGAACGGTTCATAATAAAACCACGAAAAATGCATAACGCATATTCCTTTGAACACATATATATCGTGCATTACTTATAAACTGTATATCGCTCGGATTCGATGTAAATCTGAATCTATTGTAAACGTGCAGGCGATTTTTCAAAATGATATTTAGGAAAGATATAACCAACACTCGCTCAAAGCTTATGAAACGCAAATTAATATGATACTGAAACATCCACCCATTCTATGAAGGGTAGTTCCGTTACACTGCCATTTATTAAGTGATATGATATCTCACATACTAGTATTTGAAGGTTGAATATTTTACAGTAAATGAACCAATTTGAATACAAGTATGTGATACCATCCTTTTCGTTATTTTTTCCCCTGATTTTACTTATTCTTATAGATTGTATCAGTATAGGGCAATAATTACATGTACCAAAATAAAACTAATAAATCGTATTTTAACCGTATATCATTTTTTATGCATGTTTCCGTGATATCTTGAACAAAAAGAATGAATTGTACAAAAAGTATCTCTTCTTGTCATTTAAATCCTAACCAAACTTTAAACACTTCACTTTAAAAAAAAGGTAAAAGACTAGTTGTTGACTTACAAGGACAGATGATATTGGTGGTTTAACGTCACGCTATGAGTATAACGTCAAAAGACACAAACACAGCATCACATGTACAGCTCTTCATAGTTGTTCTGTTACGTTCAAAGGAAGCATCGGTCGTGGTTCCAAAACGCTATGAAGAAGATGGGCATGAGAGAAGCATTGCCCCCTTTTCTATAACGATCTAAGTAGAGAAGATGGGCAATAATGATGCGCACCCCCCCCCCCCCCTCCGCTGTTTCTTTAACCGCCACCATTTGATGGACAAGAGAAAACAATCGCCCCTGGTTTTATAACTCTCTCGAGAAAATTGTCAAGAGATGAGCATTGTCCCTAGCTCTTTCTATAACGCTCTATGTAGAGAAGATTGGCAATAATGACCCTCCTCGCCGTTTCTTTAACGGCTCAGCGAAGATGGGCAAGTGAGAAGCAATGCCCCTGGTTCTACATAACGCTATAGAGAAGGTTGGCAAGAATCACGCATGTTTTTTTGACGCTCTTGAGAAGATGGGCAAGAGCGACGTACCGCCCCTGCGTGGTTCTTATGCGCCCTTACGAGGGTGGGCAAGAGAGAGACATCTCACTTGATTCTATAACGCTCCAGAGGAGATGGGCGGTATCGCCGCTACTCAGGTGTGAGGGGATCGAGAGAGTTATCGCCCTTGGTTGTATGCCGTTCTTGAGAAGGGGGTTGAGAGAGAGGGAAGCATCTCTCAGGCTGACACGAGTATCACTTCAAAAGAAAGAGAGGTACGGATCAGAGAAGATAAGAAGATAATATAATTGTCTTTGATCATGTTTATATAAACCATGAACATTTCAATTTCCAAAAAGGTAGGCCTATTGTTCATAGTATAAATTTATAATTCTTAAAAAGAAGGGGAAGCAAAAATATGTAGATGGTGATGCCTGTCCTCTTCATATGAGAAAATGTATGCAAATGACAGTTAGGCCCAGATAGAGTATTCACTATAATTTGGCACATTTCAATTCAATTCATTGATAAAAATAAGCCTGTTTTGAATCAATTTATTTAGAATAGATAGTACTGAAGATTTAACTTTAAAAAAAGGAGAATTAAGTTGTGATATATACTGAATATTTAATTTTATGTTTTATTTATTTAGGGCGCTGGTTGTTAAAAATTAGGAAAACTGGACGATGTATACATTATGACATAAAAAAAAAACCCAACATTTTTCTCTTTCAAAATCAAAAAAACTTAATAAAATTTATTCTAAAATCATAGTACCATGGTGACTCCGTATTAAAAAAGCAAAACAGAATTCACATAATATATTATACGTACACTGCAGCAGAAAAATGTTCGCCCCCCCCCCCTTTTCCCTCGGGAGGATATTGGATCCGCACCGCAGGTGATAATCAGCTCTCGCGATGCGTTTTCTGATAAAGACTATAGCTCTGCGAAGGCTTGGAGTGTCAGAATCTCAAAATGGCGGAGGAAATATTGGTTAAGTTTTGAAGGTAAGAAAGTTTTGGAAAGTGTTGATAAGTTTATAGTGCATTGTTGGAAAGTGCATTGTATAATAGTGCGGGGAATGTGTCATAAATCTGTCGCGAATGTATTGTTTATTTTTGCCCTAGGTATTTTCTCAGGTAAGTTCTATGAATTTGTGATCCCAAAAAGATAAACATGATATTATGGTAGATGTATATATTTGTACAGTCAATAGGAGAGACTTAAGATCGAGGTATATCGATGTTATATTCCCCCAAAGTCTTTCTATAGGGTGTAGAAAATAGAAAACAATGAGCCGATCGATCTATAACTTTATTTGCCGATAGACACTAAGACAGCGCTGTATTTTTTCTGACGGGGGTGTTCTCAAGATAGGAGAAAACTCCATCGTTTCATACAAGACGTAAAATTGGATTCATTTCTATATAAAGTAGTTAAAGGAAATGTTGTAGAAACTTGTCTTAAAATACACAAAATGGTATTGTATATTTACAATGAACAGTTGATTGATAGTTGAGAGCAATGCAAAGGCTTCAAACCTCAGATTGAATTATATATTTTTTATGCTTACATTACACAATGTAGGTTTTTATAAAAAGATTAAAGGAACTTTACTCAAGAGAATATGGAATTGCACAGCACATGTGTACACAAAAAACATGTGGTCCTTCACATATCGAGTGGATGTTGATAATTTGACAGAATTTGACTATATTATACCTATAAATTACAAAATTCTATGGATAAATTTACTGTAAGACTTAACATTTTGTTTTGCTGCAAGAAACTCCTCGGTCCTATTGGTTCAATTGATATTGTTAAACATTGAGATTTTCTGGCAATTAGGGGATGGATATTCTGGGTTTTCACCTTCACTCCCACTGAATTCTGGGATACAGGCTTGTACATCACCGGCTTGATTAGCCCACTTGTTCAGTATTTTATCTGCAGTAGTAAGCCATGCTTTCATGTTCATTAGTTCTGATAAGCACCATCGTTGGTCCATCCCCTAGACATTTTTATAGATCAATCAGAAGTTATAAGGAAAAGCAAAGGTCAAGATATGCAGTATTTCTTGGTTCCTATAAGGTTTCAGACAGTGACTAGCAATGTAGTTCCTCATTGATTATTACATGTAATTTTTACTTTTAACAAAATTGAGCTTTACTGTGTACTTATTCTATACCACAATGCATAAAGTGTATACCGGTAAATTGGATCCACCACAGAAGTCTATTGGAAAATTCTAATATATCAGTGATAAACAGAATTATGTGTTTGTGTTATCAAGTTTCAATATGCAGAGTTTCTTCACCTTTACATTCCATTGTTATTCGCAGAATTCTCTTTTTCTGAGTATTGTTATTTTTTAAGGAAATTATAGATGCCTTAGGGTGCATGGTCTTATTGAAATGGGGATTGGCTTCAAATGAAAATGCATGATCCTTATCTTTGTAGAAATATCACTCTTGATAAATCAGTTATATACACCTGCATATTAATTTAATTTGTTTGCTTAAGAGGAAAAAAAACCTAAAGTGAAATTTACAGCTGTCAGGTTTTGATTTTAGATAAAAGCCACCCCAAATAGTTTTCTTTAAGGTATTGATAGGGATCTGAGATGTTTTTAAATTTTGATTAGTCCTACAGCCCTGTACTGTCCCAGTAGATAATAATACCTGAAGATGCTCTCTTTTAGAACATCCCCTATTAACCTGCTGACCCATCCTAATAAAGTCACTTGAATGCGGGGATATCCCTGCAGTAATTCGGCACTTGTCTGGTATTTATATCAATTTGACAATGTTGACTATCTGAATTGTCATTTTTGTGTGCCCTGTGGTCTCTACTTCTGCCAGTAGTTACCAAAATATTGCTTTATGGTGGTGGACACAAGATTTAGTTTTATGAAGTTGACTTGTATACTTTGCCCCCTGTATAAAACAGATGTTAGACTGTCTTGGGGAAAGGTTGGAGCTTCCATGTATTTAGATTCAATGTCATGCTAGCCTTGCTGGTCCTTTTCTTTAAATGTATTAAAATGTTTGTTTCAGTGGTCAGTGAAAACAAAAACATACAATAAGTCGGCACCAACATTTACACAGTCTTAGCCCAGAGGGTCTGTGTATTGAATATTGACATTGTTTGTGTGGGGATTTGGCACAACTCTAAATTAAAAGGGAACAACATTTGTTTAGGTGCTTTCTCCGACACCTGTGCTGTTTTTATGTATCTTACTTATTTAACAAATTGAAAGGAAGTTTTGAAATCAGAATGTTTGTGTATTTTAGAAATTGTTGTGTACCCAGTTACAAGTGAGAGGCATGGTAAGGCATAGGTGAGACCCTCTATATATACCTGTATACCTATATATACCTGTGTGAGTTCTTGGTACCTCTGATTAAGGATATAATGAGTTCCTTAGCCTTGTGATTCTAAAGGTACATATAGAATAGTCAGATCACACAACCAGTGAGACCTTTAAAAATGCACAAGTTTGAAGACTAATTTGTTGACCGAGCTCAATACTTTGTTCATGTAAGGTAATGCTTGATAAATCTAAAGGGGACACACTGGATAAATTGAGATCAAACTTTATGTGTAGATATATGGAAAATTTGGACACTGTGTAGTTTAAGGAGAAATAAAGGTATTCAGGGCAAACCCTGAGATTCAGTCAGCAAACCCTGGATGGTTTGATGAAAAGAATTGTGGCTGAGGCCTCTTGGAGAGCCCTGTATTTCTGAGGCTGGAGTTGGTGTAGAAGGCAGTGGTTTCAAAGTTTCCATGCTTTCCCCCCTTTTTACTGGGAGCTTTTAGTGGTTGGCGGTAATGATTCTTTATTGATACATAACAGGAATGCATAATGGTAATTTCACTTGGAATCTACAGTTCAAGGCGAGAAACACTGCGATCACCAGATGGGGAATAGATCATAATTTGTGTGTTTATCATGTGCAGGAAGCAGGGCTAACGGGGAGGAATCTGGAGATTTCATTTTGCCAATTTCTAAGAAGCTTTTGAATGTTGTGCAGGATGGAAAATATTTAGCATTTTCTTTTTGTGTTGTGCTTGGACCTAACAGTTAGGGGCAGTAACTCTTCACAGTAGATGTAAAACATTTATTGTGGTCTATGAGTAGGTAATACTTTAAGTTTCTTATTATTTTTCCAGTGTACAAAATATATCTAAGTAAAAACAATCCATTTTCAATTTAGTGGCTGTAATTTTCACTGAAAGTTGACTCGAGCCTTGATCCGTTACACAATTTGACAAGTTTATTATGAAATTCATTGATTTGCCCTTAAAATTGAAATACCCGTTAAACTAAAAAGATCACATTAAAGACACCACATTGTATAATCCCTACAGATGATGTGTATACATTAGGTAGCTTAACGAGCAAAACACTCATACTTGCCTCACTTTCTTCAGTCAACTTGTCCCCCCCCCCACCCCAAATCTCTAGGGGGTCATAATTATCACTAGGGGGTTATAATTATCAGCCTCTGAACACGTATGTGTTGTCCATGTCACTCGTAAACTTTTCAGCCTGTTGAAAGGACCTGCATTCACCTGTTTATGTAAGAGCTAATCAAAGCAATACTTTATTCTCCACTCTCAGCAATTTGAATTTTCTGAAGAATCCGTGGAATGCATTTCATATCACTACTCCAGTTAGTGTTTCCATTGTATTCCTTCCAATTAATTTGCTATATATACAGATAAAGATGTTGGAAGTCGGAAATCATAGATTAGAAGGACCAAACAGTCAGAGCAGGTACCTTTAATATGCATATATATATAGGTATAGATCGGCATTCTTGAGTGGGGACACATTATACTTTTACTTACGAGATGTAGGTGAGATAGCTTTACCTGTACGTTTTGTGTTACGTAACTCTGAATTGTCTTGAATTTTATTGTGTTGATTGTCTGAGGGGTACCTGTAAATATTCAGGTGTGCTGTATACACAAATGTACATACCTGGAAAAGATAAGTACACTGAGCTATGAAGTATGCGTACGATATGGGAAGGTTTAACATGCTTCACAATATTTATACTCAAAATATTTTGGCATATTTATTTAATTGAAAGGTGGAAAGTGTTATTTCTTCTCTCACATTTGTTAGGAGTAAATGATTCGATGATAAATCATGCATAATTGTCTTATTTTTTCTTTCTCTTTACAGATTACTGTGCTTGAGGCTGTGGAAAATATGGAATTATTTGTGGTTTTAACACATGGTATTCACTGATGATGAATCTGTAACTTCACCTAATCCGAATTTTCTATCTATCTGTCTTTCTTATTGGAGTGTGGCGGCCAGCGTTTGCCCATTTCATTGAAGTGTTTTGGCATTGTTATCAAATCAAGGAATGTGATCGGGGAAGGATTTGTGATAGCCAGTATGTAATGAAAATGATAAAGTGAGAATTGATCATTCATGGATTGATTAAAACAGGGTAAGTATGGAAAAGGATGATTCGGAGGCGACTGAACAAACCCAGACTGTTCCATCAAGTGATGGGACAGAGGACACAGTGACTAGCCCCATACAATTCAATGTGGAATTCAGTGGGGACGACGAACATAGAAATGAGCTAAACACGACACTTTCACCAAAATTTTCACGACCAAAGCTGCCAGATTTTCAAGAGAATGGACAAATAAGATCTGGACTTCATGGCCGAGCTAAAACAGACCCGGGCCAGGGCAGCCACATAAAGGCCATTATTGATCGAACTGTGGAGGATATCAAAGAACTGAACAGCAGAGACTTTACAAAGACATTTGGTCGTCCGAAAAAATTTCCAAAACCGTTTGCCTCCAAATCTCAGTCTACACACACATCGCCGCGAGCATCTCCGACACCCAATGAAGAAACGGGCCCGTCCCCGTTAAACAGAAATCGTAGCCGAAGTCTGAAAGTCTTGACAGACATATTAAAAGGCGGGAGAGGGGGAAGCACTGAGTATAGATTAGGAAACATTCCTCGGAAAAGTGTCGATGATAGTGCCTCAAAGTCAATTAGTGATAGTCAGCTATTACCTCGTAAAACCTCGACTGTGAAAGAAGAGGACAGTGAACGTAGGTCAATATCAGATGGACAATTACAAGCAAACAGAGATGAGAGTAAAAGTGAGAATTCAAACAGCTCGGGGACGCCAGACAGTGGTGCGACAGATAGTGGCCACGAAAAGACGAGCTCAGGCACGCCCGAACTTCCATCACCTGTGGAAGACTCGAAAGCTCTCAGCAAACGTCGCAGTGATATGGCCAAGTTTAGGAGGGCCAAAAGCGAGGCACGTAAAGTGAACATTTCTGATGATGAAGGTGTTGGAATATCTGACCAGGATTTGTCTCAAAGTAGCACCGCATACAAACCTCACTCCATAGATACTAACTCCAAATTTTTCACTCTCTGGAAAATCGGAGCTCCGAAGCGTCGAACTGGTCTAGCGGATATAGTAAAGAGAGTGCAGTCCACACACAGTAGAAGTGCTGATGATTCTCATGGAGAAAACGTTCTGCATGGGATATGGAAGTTACCCAGAGTAGAGCTTAAACCTATCCAAGGTGTTCGGAAATCATCTAGTCTTCGACACGTTACTCATCCACCTCAATCAAAAACCACATTCCGAGAGCCATTGGGAGCTATGGATTCCAATGGGTTTGGAATGTTGGCAAAGACTCCAGAGAAAGAGGAACTGCCGCCTTTTCCAGGGGACTTAGAATCCAAAACAAGTGATCTGTCTCTCACTGATAGTCAAGCATTTCAAAGTGAAAGTGGAGATGAAGCATTTCGTGAATTTGAAGAGGAAGAAATGTCTGAAACTCAAAGCAATATTGATAAGGATAATGAAAAATCAACTGAAAAAAGAAAACCATTGAAGCCCAAATCTAAAAGTGACCCTAGTGGTGACAAGAGTAAGGATAGCATGGCCCCTGTGTGTCAAATGACCTCGTCCCATAGCTCCCCTCATCTATCCAAATGTAGTGAAGTGGACCTCGAAGAAGAAGAAGAGGAAGCTGAGAAGGATGATGGAGACTTGTCATTAAACCCTCCCTCTAGTGCTCTCACTCCATCAAGCTCATTTGATGATGGCCCTCTTCATTTTGAAGTCACAGATGACAGTGTGTCAAATCAGCACTCGGAAGGAGCCTTAACTCCAGAGCTCGATCAGTTACAGGATAGTGGACGGTTTACTTCTGTTTTTGTGAAGGAAATTGCTCCATCCCCAAAGGAAGACAATGATTCCTCTCCTGACAAAAATTCTTTGAGTATTCCATATCAGCCTAAAAAGAATATTGGCCGAAGTGTAAGTTCAGCGAGTGTTCTTCAGAGAGAGAGAAGGTTAGCCAGTGTCACCAAAGAGGAGAACAGGAAGCATAGTCTAACTCAAGAGGATGCGGTCAAAGAAACCAAGCAGGAGTTAGTTCCCTTGGCAGACTCCCACTTGCAGGCAACCAGCATGCCAGCATTGGCCAAACAGCAACAAAACAAGGTAGATAAATAATTTTTACCATTAACCAGTATTTATACATGCATATACAGCAATTGCTATTAAAAAAAGCATATAAAGCACAGAAATCTCATTAAGCATGCAGAAATAAGCATGTTGTTTGTATGTATGTTTTATATAATAGAATTAGAAAGATCTAGAAAAAAAATTAATGTAAGCCAAGTGGGACTTCTAGTAAAGAAGTTCTGTACCATCAGAAAAAAGATATAGATTAAAAATAAAAAAGAACAAAAGCAAAGCAGTTTCTATACGTTCAGTGTTTAGGAAACTTTTCAGAGACTGGATTATGACTTTTTCAATGACAGCAACTTGACAGCTAGATTGTCAGCATCTTAACAATTTTAACTAACAGACTGACAATGACACAAATTTGATACTAAATTTGACAGCTACTAGATACCTTTACTTGTTACAACAATGTTACCGTGGTTATATCAGTCGTGTCTTTGGAAGGAGAGACAGTTTCACTTTGTCTGATGTCTGTCACAAATGTTAAAGTATTATCTTGGACAGGAATGAGTACTACCACTGTTTTGTCTTTGTAAGCAATCTGAGAAAATTAATCCTTGAAAACTAGGATTTAAGTTCTGTAAAATTTTATTTTTAAGTGATTATGAAGATTCAAAGTTTTGAATGGACAATGTGTTTTTAGTTATGGTTTTGGAGATGTTTATTGAAGATTTTCAAGCCTGTTATTTACCATTCAGAAAAGCTCATACTAATGTTCTCTATCAAGTGCAACTACAACATGTATGTACCAGTATTTGGTTTTCTGGTCAGCTCTTCAAATTGTTCAGTAGCATATATATTGACAGTCATGATAATGAAAGAGATTCCAAACAAGCCTGCTTATGCAGGAAAAGATAAGAATTCAAATCTTGGTTATGTAAGTGCACGAACACATGTATTTGAGGCACATTGATGGGCAATCTGAATGTACTGCAGTGAATCAGGGGTATCTCTTTCATGTTAGCATCAAGTGCAGTACCAAAGACACAGGAATGAATGATATTTCAACTATGCTGAGCAAATTGTGTAAGAATGTACAAATTGCAAATTAATTACCTCAATAGATTGAATTTTGCACACTTTGGTAAACAAAGAGGGGAATTCAACACAGTGCTTTGAAAGATTTCTCTCTCTCTCTCTCCTCTCTGTACAACATTTTCTTTCCTTGGCTAAGATGTAACTCAGATGTGGGGTTATTTTTAGCCAGAGAGATAAAAAGGAAGGGCTTTATAGATTCTATACTCTCTAAATTTAATGCTGTAATGCTGCTTTGCAAGTTGGTACAGGGAGGCTGCATCTGTAAGCTCGCTGGAGAAAAAGAAGCTGCAACAATATTTTTTTCTTGGGGTGGGGGGGTGGGGGTGGGGGCTTTTGTTTTACGGCTGAATCTGAAACATCATTTGTTGTCTGTGACGGGAATATAGGCTTTTGGCCCGACTTGTTGGTTATGATGTGTGCCCTGTAACACAAAAAGGTAATTACAAGAACACATGCACTCCACATCAGTGAGGTTTCTGTCTATACATACTGCCTGCCTTCTCAAGTATAGAGGACATTTTACATTCAACTGTTGTGTCCTTTTGTGAAATAAATTAATTTATAACTAGTGCAGTCTTCTTTATATCATATATTTTCTGTACATATTCAAATATTCATAAGACATGTTTTACTGTATTTGGAATCGGTAGCTTTTACATTATGAATTGAAAGTTTCAGTGGAATTTTTCATTCCAGAAAAATGAAAAATTCGAAATTAAAGTGATGTGTTATAGTCTCAATAGCAAATTACCCTCTAAAGATTAAAAATAAAAAGCTGAATTGAATGCAAATACAAATTACCCAGTAAGTGTTTTATGTCACATCGCATTTGTAAGGAAAAATATTGAATATGGAAATTAATGAAGAAAGGTAAGGAGTTGGTGGTCTGTTGGTTCAATATTCCCGGCACCTGTCCACTGCCGGACGAATTTGTCCTTTATTGCCAACATTTATATGCTTTGGTGAAGCGGAATGAGGTCAAGTCCCCAATTATGAGGATTTTGCATGTTTTGCTGGCATATTCACACATAATAATGGTAATTCCTTTCCCTTTGGTGTATTACAAGTGTATACATTTAACACACAAAACATTATCTCATTTCAGGACTATTTCATTCAGCAAAACTAAGGTACCTTGAAGATTATAAAAATCCTACCCCCATTTTACGTTAAGCTGGCTTTTTACATCTGCAGTGATGAAAAACAAGTTTTAAAGGTCTGCTGAAATAGATATTAAGCTCTTTACATATACAAGCTGCTGTGTCCAAGAGCCGTGTTTTCTGCAAAGAATAGGACAACTTTCCCTTTCAGATGCAGCCATTGCGTTCTGTATACAATGCCGGGTTTTCTAAACTGTTTGTAAATTACATAGGTCTTGTGTATAAAACTGAAGTGGGAGATATCGTTCCAGAAGGTATATTTTGAATGGAGAGTATGGTGGAGATCCTGTCAGGGTTGGGACTGTGTGAGCCTGTTTTGGAGTACTTGGACAATGTCTCTGACCCGGTGAGAAACATTGGTCTCATTTCAGATTTTGTTATCTTTTCTGTTCTGTCATATTACGAATATTGTAAAGTTTTGTGTCTGCTTTCATACTGAATTGAAACTGGTTTGTGTGACTTGACTCAGCAGGTGCCCCTATCCATGCATACAATATATGTGTCAGGTCATTTAATGCAATAACCCCAGGCTTACATCATGTTAGTGTATTCAGTTGTTTAAATTGTTCAACTCAAATATTGGTTGTTTGCTCAGGAACACTTTTATCAGAACTTCAAACATGATTGGTCACTCTTAACACCTCAGAATCTATGAAGATGATATCTATTATTGGGGGGCAGCAGGGTTATCTACCTTGAGAGAGGAACAAGTGTTACAAGGCTCTAGAGTTATCTCCCCTTTCTGTACAATTTGAGAGTTGTTAGGGAGCCTATTGGAGGTTTACATTTTTCTTGTATCACAAAGACAAGACAAGGGTGAAATAAAAGTATATAGAGAAAACATAAACAAGCCCCTTGGCTGTCATCTATGGTTAGCAAAGATCTGTCCTAAATTCTTTACAGAAGGTATTAGTTGTACTTTTAAATAAACACTTTTAAAGACATCACTGTGTGTAAGCTATTACAAGGGGATTTCAAGGCTAAGAGAAAAATCACAATGGTAAAAATGTTGCATTCTAAATGAGGGGGGGGGGGGGGAGGGGGGTGGCTGGAGGTTTGGTAATAAAAATACAGGAAAGTTAAGATCAATATATTAATTTATTTACAAATTTAGATTAAACAATGTTGTGTGAGGTATGGTTACATGGACATTGCCCTGAGTAGTAAGACATTAATGAAGAATGGGAATTAAGGTTAATAACAATCACATTGTATCTAGATTTTCTACCTTCACTTCCTCCCTGAAAGAGTTACCTCCTCATTAGAGAGGTGTTTCATTACCTTTGATCATGGACAGGTGAGGAAGTCTCCTCACCAACTGACAGCCTCAGTAGGATGCTATTCGGTTCATTTTGGGAATGCTGCTGGTACATTTTATTGAAAGCTAGTTTTTCTGATGTTGGAACTTTAATGATTTCTAATGAAAAGCATGCGCATACATTGAGTCAGGCCTTTGGAAGTTTTTCCATTCAACTTAGTGTAGAGGAGAAGTCTATGTAGAATATTCGTACAGCTGCTCTTTCATGCCATCTCTCTTTTTCTGTGGATGGGTTGTTGATTAGGATGAAGTGTCGACATGATAGATGAATTGCAATCATTTTCATTTCCTTTTCTAATGAGAATTTGTCATTTTGACTTTTCACTTTTTTACCCATCATAAATCTACTTAAAAGTATCAAAGACAACAAAAATGAAACAAAAGGATATTTCTTAAGTCAAAATCTTATTAATGAACATAATTGCTGTTAGTTTGTAGTGGCATTTATTTCACACAAGAAACAAATTAATTGTGCAATCTTTACAAAATGGTTTCCATATTGAATTGTTCTGTAAGATTATATTTTGCAAAAGAAAAAAAAGGGGTGGTAATAAAGTTTGACCTCCATCCAAAAGACAAACAGCAATATTTACATTGCCATTAGGTACAGCGGTAGTTCTTACTCCCCAGTCACTGCTGATCAGGGCTGCTACCTTGCAGACTCCCCCTCTGTAGCTGTGTGATTGTTTATGTTGTAATGGAGGGCTCTGAACACCACTTCCTGTGGCCATATGTCTACACCTGTAGTTTGTATATACATACTAAGCCAGCAGTCAGGTACAGAAAGCGTCTACCTGAATGCCTGCTGGTATAGTTCTACCCTTGAATGAGAGGCTTTGAGCTGTCTCTATCCAGATCTAAAAATCAGTGCTCAGAAATGGCAAACAACTTTTCATTATTGATTGATGATCATATTTAGGCTGTAGGTACACATGATAACATGTAATCCTTAATCGTTAACCATTGTGCTCTTCAATCGCTTGCCTTTGTTTTGTTCTAAGCAACTTTTGAAGATTGTTCTATTGGTAGTTGAGAATAACCATTTTTTATGTTAATGATCATGGGGTCAAATTTTTTAAAAATACACCACACTGCCTGGGTTGTGCATTGTATTTACATATATTAGCCTGCAGATAGGGTCAGTTTGGGAGGAAATCAAAACATTTCAAGATGTGCTTCATTTCAATCAGCAACAATTTCTCAGCCTCTTGTTTGCAAGTACATATCTCTTTTCCTGTCTGGATCAGAGAAACTGTGAAAGTTTGACTTGAAGAGCAGAATTAGACTGATGTATTTTTAGAAATCTATTAAAAGCTGTAGTTAATGGATCGGACCTGTAATCTGCTTTGCCTCCATTGTCAGGCCTTTCATTTCAAGAGATAAGTCGAGCTTCAAAGACAGAGACATATATTTACCATCAACACTGTAGAGAACTCCTTTACAAGCCCAGGTCCCTGTCATTTCTTCAGAGCAATGATTAATTATTTCATCTTTGTGTGCAAATTCAGGACTTAAGGGTATATGTGTAAGACTTCTGTTTCTCGAGTTATTTTTGTTGGTTTTGGGGTTGCTTTACTTTTTTTTTTAAAACAATTAACCGAGTACTTCAAAGCCCAATGCAATCAATTCAATCAGTTCAAACAGATTTTTGGCTAATTGATAGGTGGAATTTGGATGAAAAATAAACAGATTTCCATTGTTTACTAAGGTCTCAATATACATTCAGTTTTTAAGACAATTTATAGAGAGCAATAGCCATTTGATTTAATATATACACATGTAAAACACATGAATTATAGGGTGTACATGTACTTGTAATAAGGAGGTACTGTACTGAGGGCTTTCAATAAGGGGAGGCAGGAAGTGATTTATTACAGATTCAGTAATCAGAATTAGCTGCTTCATATTTCATGATCGGCAAATTAAACTTTTGGAAATTATTCTAATAAAGCCTCTTTGAATGTGTAATTTTACCTCTTCACTTAGAAAGTATTGAAAGCATCGGAAGTTCTTTTCTTTAGAAGGGGAGGTAACGGAAAGAAGAGTTTCATAATGATTGAATTGAGTTGGTTTGTTTAGACAGATGGTTGAAGTGAATGAATATGCCAGCTGTTGAATAAAATGTCGTAATCTTGATCACTCTGAACTGATGCACTTTATTATTCACATCTATGGGGGCTTTAATTAAAGTCATGATTAATAAAATTACTCAAATACAAAATTGGGGGAAAAAAATGTAATGTTGGACGAATAGCTTTTACATGTTGGTACCAAAGTAGTAACACTTGGATATTACAAATTATTAAAGATAAACTATATTGATCTGTGCAAGTTTGATAAATTTGAAGACCACACAAATTGATCCATATTATTACATGTATTATACTGCTTTATAAATCTTTTACTGGTATTTATGCCATTAACTTTTGATGTCCACCTTAACACATTCTTCTGTTACTTCTTTAACAGCATGTGTGTATATACACATATACTACTGGAAGTAAGTTTTCTTAAATAAAAATATTCTTACGTTTTAAAAAAAACTAGGGCAAAATGAGCCAATTATCCATTGCCCTACGTGCATTTTGCATAATTGTGCTCTCATGAAGAACAAGGGGGGAGAGACTGTGTGGCAGGCACTGCTGCTAAAGAAACAGACTATAACAGAGGATGAGGATGCTCCACTGCTATCCAACACAGCAAAGAGATAAGGCACCAGTCATTCAGTAACATCCCAGCTCCCCTGGCGGGGGTCGTCTCAAAACCTGCCGAGGACAACCACTGAAGGATGTTGCACCACACATGCCAATAGCTTCTCAAGTACATCAATTACTGAGGCACGAAGGCAGCGAGACTCCCTCACAGTCAGTGGGAAGGGAGACAGAACTACATATCTTTGAATTTGTCTGAACTTATCCTAATATTTACTTTTTTGGGAGGAAATAAAATTTAATTTGAAGTATGAATATTGACTATATTTACAATTTCTCTACCCTGTATTTGTACCTGTCCATATGGTTTTGGCTGTCTATCAGTTTTGACTGGTTTTGTTCAAGAAAAAAAAGAGGTTTCTTTTTGTTGTTTTATTGCAATTTGCCAGCAATTGATTGGCTTGATTCTCAGGAAACGGGTGGTTTTGTAGCATCAGTATGTGGAGATATTCTTGTGTTGTCACTATCGTACTGTAAATGGGTTAGAACAGATTGATATACATAGGTTTTTGAGTGTGTTTTTTTGGTCTTTGATATCATTGCGAGATCCAAATATTTTGTTCAGGGTTTGACCAAGCATGTTTTATCTTTTTGTTATCTGGATAAAGAATTAGTTCTTTATTTGCCCTACTTGCAGGGAATGGATATACAAACATTACCTTTTGACTGGTTTGAAAGTTTACGAAGTTGTGAATGATCTTTTTATCTTTTGTAAAGGTCATTTGAGCAAATTTAGGTGGATTTAGTAAGTCGCAGTTTCTGTAGACAAATATCTAATTGTATTTAGTAGTCCATTCTTATCTGTCTGTTCATTGCCATTGTCTGTATGTTTGATATACGGGGTGCCTCTGTTAGTATATCATTCTGTTATCATGTTGTTTTGAACAGCTTTTTTTTTTCTTTTTAAAGAGAAATGATTCTTTGTTGGACAAACATTGACAGTTTGAACTCCATTGTAAGGATATAGGTCTGATTAAGTGTCAGGGGGCATTGACCTTCACCCATACATACATAATGACAACCAAGATAAAAAAAACAACCCTTGTGCCTAACAATTTCGCCCGCACACTTGCCTGCTAATTGATGTACCTGTATCTGCATCAGACAAGAAAGAAAACATTTTGTGATCAAGGATTTGGCATGGCGGCCTTGTATAAAAGAAGATTAATTTTGGCAGGAACATGAAATTTTGACTGCATTTATAGAATTTGACCTTTGCTTGCAAGAATCTGCAGATAAAAGACATATTGCTGCAATGTCATACCAAAAATACCAGTCATATAAAGTGATGCAGAGAGCTTAGTTGATATATATCATAAAACCTAGTGCATATTATACATAGTTGAAGAAAATTGGGTATGATGTCTGACATATTTTTTCTCTCTGTATTTCTTTATTATCTCATCGTAAAGTAACAATTCATAAAACTGTAATATTAAACTAGAAATTGTCTTAAATGTAGAGCATTGGAAATACCCAGTGTATGGATGTGGAGGTTGTATAATACAGCTCTCCGTGTATTTGATGCAAAAGTGATGTCCTTTGTAAGGATTATCATTTCAAAAGAGATAGCTCTGATTAATAATGTTATTCTGTATTATATAATACTGTGGCATTGATACTTGTGTACCTAGCAATAAAAATGCATCATAGGATAGATCTTGGTAAAAGAATGTCGAGGGTCTTGAAGATTTACAGAGATGATACTTATAATTTTAATCCCATTAAATGACATAATCACCAAATATTTGTTGTGGAATTGAACTAAATTACATCAAACAAACCATTCTATTGCTTAGGCAAACAGCAACTTGAACATGTTTAAGAAATAATTTCCTCTCCAGAGTGAAACGTTTACTTTGGAAATGAGTCTGAATGACAACACTTACAAAGTGATAAATGTTCTATGAATTGTACCCCCTAACCTCAGAACTGTCAGCGCTAATTATAAAATGATAAAAAGCTACATGCATACTCTCAAGAGTTTGGAGAATGTACCTTAACTTGAAATAGTAAGTATTTGGTTGACTGAAATATGAAAAACAGACGGAGATTGGTAAAAAAAATATCCAAGTCTTTATGAGTTTACTCATTTTCCTGCAATGCAGAATAAATAATTTGATGTCATTTTTTCATCGGTGTACAAGGATATGTGTACTTATAAGCTGCTTACATATAAAAAAGTTTACTTGTAATTATAGGACAAGTTCAAAGCATGTTGAAGTGGGGTTTTTTTCCTTCAAGTATTTGTTTCATTTAATATTGTGAATTAAATATTGTGACAATGTATTTTTTCATGCATGTAAATGTAATTTCAAGAAAGGAAAGGATATCTGCATATGTTTTTAGTTGAGGTAAGCTAAGTGTAGTTGAACTGTAGTACTTTGATATCTGTTTGATTCTTATGTTATTTTGCAGGACAAGCGGTATCACATTGTGGAGGAACTGTGTAAGAATGAACAGGAGTATGTGGAGGCCCTCACAGTTCTCAAAGATGTGAGTACCATATACCTACTATCTCTACATTATGTAACCAGCAAAATTGAGTTATTAACTCATTTTCCATCTCAAGAACTGAATGAGCTTTTACTGAATTTGATACGAGAATTGATATATTCTGAATTGGCCTGTTGACCCATAGCCAGTAGAAAGCATGGATAATAATCAAATGTCTGGGTATTTTGAACAACTATCTTGAGCAATTTGATATGAGTAATAATTGAATAAAGGAGCGTTGAAAGGGGTTCACACCTGTGTGCTGTTTGGTAGACTGTCGATATCAGATAAAGAAATATTGACTTCCAAAGCTGCCTGCTGCACCCTGATATGTCAACCTGTAAATCAGGCTAGCAGGGGGCTGTAAGCTGAGGTTAGGTGTTGTTAGATTTGGGTAAACAATAAAAAGACATTGATAAATCAATCCAGAGCAATGCAGGTAGCGAGGATGCTTTTGTTATTCCTATTCCACACCTGTATGTATATGACTGGTGCCTTTATGAAACAAATTACATGTATTAAACCTGTCAAATAAAACACCAAAAAGTATGCCATTTTCAGGGCCTCAATGTAATTAAGAAGGAAAGCTCAACAGACTTTCAGTGTCAATGAATTTAGGTGAAGGTCATAATACTCAAGTGTGTTGTTAATGCTTTAGTTTGCCGTATTGGATAAGAAGCAATGGCTTTGTCAAGATATTAGATTATGTTCTTGCATATTTTTATGCCCTTGAGATAAAAAATGATTGTTTGTGTTTCTGCCAAAACATAAGAGGAACTTCATAAAGTTAGTGACATTGAAAGGTCAAGGTCAATAGTAAATTACTTCAGTTCAAAGGCCAAATCAGTCAAAATATTTAGTGGATAGTTTCTACTCATTGTAAGATTGGTTTCTACTCTACTATGATGCAAAATGTTGATTAAGCACAAATTTTCTCTTCAAATACCAAGATTTAACCCTTGTTTCTATTTACAGAAGTACATGCTTCCTCTGAAGACCTCCTGTAGCAGTGTGGATGAGAACTTGGTAGACAATATCTTTTACATGATTCCAGAAATCCTGATGCACCACACAGTGTACAGGAATGCTCTGGACCGGGTCTGGACCAACTGGGACTCAGAGACCAGCACCATGGGCAACCTGATATCTGCTACTGTAAGTATGGGCAGTGTGTAACTATAAGGACTGAATTGTATGGGCAATTAATCTTCTGTAAGTGTGAGTGATTTACTGATTGTATGGGCAACCTGATTTCTGCTACTGTAAGTATGGGCAGTGAGTCATTCTAAGGACTGAATGTATGGGCAAATAATCCTTCTGTAAGTGTGAGTGATTGTACTGATTAAATGGGCAATCTGATATCTGCTACTGTTAGTATGGGCAGTGTGTCACTTTAAGGACTGAATGTATGGGCAATTAATGCTTCTGTAAGTATTAGTGATTGTACTGATTGTATGGGCAACATGATATCTGGTACTGTAAGTATGGGCAATGCATAGCTAGTATTGATTTTGTGGATAATGGGATAATGCTTTTGTAAGTATGGTATCGGTAATAGGACATATTATATTTTAATTGATGTGATATTTGATAAATGTATGGACAATGTGATATCTCTGCTCTTAAGAATGAACCTATTACGAATCATGATTATATGGGCATCATCAACATGATATAAGATGGTGCCTGCTTCAATCTGTGTGTATGGGCAATACAGCCAGCAGTGTGATATTTGTTATCAAATCTTTATATTATTACTTCATGTTATATTTAATACTGAATGTTTGGGAAACTTATTATTTTTTACCATTTTTGTTGGAAATGCTGTTTCTAATGCCGTAAAAATTTAAATTTTTATTTAACTGTTTACAAAGAATTTTTACCATAAACACTAAGGATACATGGGTGCATTATCTATTTGAATCCGATAGTGATAAAATTCAGTAAGATATTTTATGGATATAAAATTAGACAACCATGAAATTAATTTATACTGTACGTAGCATAGGGTATTGTGAAATTTTAACCATCTAAAATCAGAGGTGTATACAGTACTGACTTCATGGCCGGTGTTCAGCTGCATTACGGATGATGCTGTTACCCGGTATATTGAGTTAGTGAGAATGAAATGTGCAGTAATATGTTTGCAATGTTGTATCTTATGCCAAACCTTGATCAGATGTATATCTAGCTACTCTGGCCAGTATTGATATTTTCTAGTACTACATGTACATTGTACATGTAAATGCCTGGGTGATAAAGGGCTTTACTACTATAGTTACTCAACACAGCAAAGTTTACTATACTGATACTTTCAATTATAAAAGTCTTGAAGTCATGTTAAAATGATATACTGTGGCACCTGTTCACTTTAACGATTATCTTTTGTTTTTACAGTTTTCCAAGCAAACCGTGATTGACTGCTATCTATCTTTTGTTGAGAACTATAAGACATCAGGAAAAGTTATTGAAAATGCTCTGACTACCAAATCTTCTGTACAGAAGTTCATTGAGGTAAGTTTCTGTAAACGAAGTATCATTTTTTCGAGAATGACCAAATGAGAACTGATTGGTGAATGTTAGCAAGCAAGTGGATACCAGAAGTGGTTTATGTATCCACCTGTACAGAGATTGGTTGCAAATCTCGCATAATTTACTGCACACATAAAATACTTGATAGTAAATTTTTTGGAGTTTTCTGGTATATGTCTTAAATCTTGTAACTTTTGTTGGTAGCATTGTTATGCTTGTTTGAAGGTCTTTGTTAACACTTGTAAGAGTGTATTCTACTCTGTTTGCTGAGGTGTGAGATATTTTTAAGGATATGAACATGTAAGATTCCAAAGTAAATCATAAAAGTGCAAATTCAATAGTTTAACATCATCATGCCCAAAAAACTTGGAATTCTGATTCATTCATATAGATTAAGGATCACATCTTTTTTCAAAGACTTTGATTAGACGTAGATATATAATTACAAGTATTCATATACTATGTAATGTGTTAAGACTTATTCTACCCATAAAAATCTGAACAAGTTCAAGGTCATTGGTATAAGCCTTGAAAAATAAGATAGAAGTAATACATTTACATGTATCTCAATGTCTTTTATTGCTCAATCCTTCTGAATACAAGAAAATGATTTAACAAACATTATGACCAGCCAAGGGTCTGAAAACACAAGACCACCAAATGTTTTCTCATTGCTGAAATAGTTTGAAAGTTTTCAAAAAAAAAAAGTTCAAGAATCTTGAGTTTGTTGGTCTTCTACACAGAATTCTAAATCTTTATGTGTTAACGTTTTCCCATCATTTCTTTGGCTTCCTTCAGCAGTCATAAAAAAGTTTTATCAGCAAAAATGTATCTGTGGAAAGAATGTGAAAGGTCAAGGACACAGTGATAAGATGGTGTGAAATATTCATTATACAGATATGGCATATCCTGGAAATTTATTGGAAGTAACTGCAACAATCGATCTGTAGCAGAGATAGATTCTACGTAAAAATCTGTCCGCTGATTAGAGGTTTTACATAACGTCAGGATTAAACTTGTAGTTTGATAACACCTGAAATAAAGTAATGTTTCTTTGGCGTTTGGCAATCTCTTTCAAATAAAAAATAATTTACTCTGAGATCCCTTATATTCACTGTACTTTTAATTTCTTAAACAGATAGGGACTCTGTAATACAAACACAGTGCCCTTGCTATCATTTTTTAATTTGAATTGGAATCTTGATTTTGACCTAGTTTATCTATGTGAGTATTATTAAGAGTTCAAAATAATTAGATCAGTTCTATACACCCTCTGTGTTCTTCCTGGTAGATTTCTTTGAGGATGTTTTAGAGTTTAGGGTAACTGGTAGGTCCTGTATTTGAATCGCAATTCATAAAAAATGGTCGATAGATAACTCTCTAGATTTACCATAACTAATGGTATAAAAATTTTGATTTCAGTGAACCAAAAAATTACGGTAATAGAAATTTTTTTTGGGATTTAAGTCAATTTTGAAAACCATCATGATTCAAACATCAAGATTTATTCATCAGTTGATTATTTAGAAACATTCAAAACTACAAATGATTTGAGCTTTCATTCATATCTTTATGAGTTTAAAACTCAGTCGGTATGGGGCTCAAACCAACAACTATTAGACTGACTAATGACTATAGTCCATGTTATTTTTGAAAGATGTATACACTATACAGGCAACTTTGCCACATATGAACCACATACATGTATGTGAATCATAAATAGATCATATGATTTGTTTCATATGAGATCTCAAAAAAAGGCATCAATGATCTGCCGTATATGATACTCATAATACTGTGGTTTCATCAATATTCGTTGAATACCAATTTTCGAGGATTTCGTTATTACGTTGATCCACAAAATTAAATGTTTATTTAAGTGCAATTTCAACTAACATTTTGTATTGATAAGAACATTGGCCACGAATTTCAATTCCTTGAAACTGTGATTTTCAGAAAATCCACGAAAATTGATACCCACGGAAATTAATGAAACCACAGTATATGATTTGATACACATATGAAAGGCAATGTAATACATATGAGAATCATATGTAGTGAAAATGCCTTTGTAAAATGCCTTTTCAAAATGATCATACAAGTACAGTAACAGTTTTGTGTCTTTTGTTTCCAGCAATGTCACAAGGAGAGCGGGAACAAGTTATCAATGAAGGACCTAATTGTTCGCCCCATTCAGAGAATCCCAAGATACGAACTACTACTACAGGTAGGCACTTCATTCAGAGAATCCCTAGATACAAAGTACTACAGGTGGGTACTCCATGTCAATCAGCTGGCCTTGTAGGTCTAAGTACCATTGCAGATCAGTAGCATGTTGACACATGCCGTGGCGTCTTGAAAATGTCTAATATGGTTATACCGTATTACTCCTTCAACGGTGAACTCTTATGCAGGAACAATAATTGAGAGCCTGTTCCTAGAGAGAGAATACTGCATCAGGTGCTCAAGGAGATTTAGTCCAAGGTCAGGGCCATTTCGTCAATAAAAACAGTTTCCTTTATGTTTCTGGAGAGGAGGTAGAAAAGCATCTGTTTTGTTATCACAGAAAACAAGGCTGTCTTGATTCAGAAAGAAGTTTGGAGTTCATCATATTTGTCCCAGAGGATGTATCATCCAGATTTTTTTCCCTCTCACATATTTTTATTACTCAAAATTTTTATCACAATTTATCATTGAAGAAAGGAAATAAGTGGAGCAGTACAGATGTGATTCAGACATCAATGGGGAAAGAGATTAAATGCTCACATGTCATAACTACAGGTTTTTACAAGGTTAATAGCTCACCAGAACACTAGAGTAATAGGTAAAATTTAATCTTCCAGATTATATAATCCTGAGACTGAAAATGATGGTCTCTTTTGTTGTCATATAAGGTTTTAATTGGCTAGCTAGTGCAAAGAGGAATGGGAGATTAATATCACATGATCAAGATTTAGAATTGATGTTGTATAAAATAAGGCCAATTATCAGTTCTGTAAAATATTCCTATCGGTACTTTGTGTTGCTTTGTGAACATTTTGATATTTAGCAAAATGATTGCAATCTAAGATGAATTTAAGTCACTGAATTCAAACCCATTTATTTGATAAGTCAAGATGAGTTTTACTGGTGAGTATGAACAGGTGAGCTATGTGGTCCACTGACTGTTCCTGTGTTGGGGATGCACCTCTCCCTCTGTGCAGTTTTCCCCTTGTACCTTGGAGATAAGCAGTGGGGAGGTATTATTCTGTCAGTTGTTTTTCTATCGTGCTAAACATCTGACTCTATGCACAAGATGGAGAAACATTTTAAAAAAGAAATATTAGCTGATCCCCCACTATTGCTACAGCTTCTTGATGTTTTTCTTACCAGAAAAGTAGGAGCAAGATTGCTTTAGAGATCCACTGATAAGGATGGAAGAAAATCTTTTTTTCTGTACAATCTGTTTCGGTGAAGATGATACATGAGTTGTGTATATTTAGGCCTTGTTTTTATATTCTTGTAGAAATATTAATTGTGCATGTACTTCTACATATGTGATTGATGAATGACTGCAGAAAATCACCGTCTAAAATGTTCCACCATGTTTTTGAGTGAAGGTCAACTATATGCAGAATTTTCTGTGAAGTGTTCTTGGAGATGAAGGTTTTTAGAAAGGAATGAATTGAAATATATAGGGGAAGAATCTGGGATGATAAGATGAACTTTTTTATGATTGTTGACTGAGATTCTATCGGTTCTGCATCTCGTAGCCAGTGTAGCTTTTGTTTATCACATCATTTCATGGAGAAATTAATATATTTTGATAAAATCTGCCAACAGCATTTTGGAGGATATTGGTGGGCTGTGATATACTTCTGCCAGGCAGGAGTTCTGACTGATGTACTGGGTCATTGAACCAGAGATTCTGGTGGTCAAAGACTGTTTAACCTCAGTGGTGATAGATTGACTCATACCAGCCATGCCTGTCTATTGTTGTTATCCATGTCATGGATATAGATCTACATGAATCATTTTGCACCAAAATAATTCATAAATGTTTTTTCCTATGTTTTTGCAGAAAGATACAGTGATTTTTTTATGTGTATATAAGAAATTTGAAGATTTTTTCTCTGCTGTTTTTCACTTTACTTATTTTAACCTATATTTAATTTTTGTGATTTTAATGTTAAAGCAAGCATTGATCTGTTCAAATGGGTCATTTTTATTCTCTCACATCCATGCATGTCATATGAATGGGGAGTAGTAGGGTCATTGGAGTTGACCTCTTTGCAGGTACCTTAGATGTCATCAATTAGGTCAGATCTTTCAATATTTACATACCAAAACTTGATTTCTCCCTTCTCTCAGTTAAGTTTGTGGGATGATACCCTTTTGATCAAACTTTCAATATCTTACTATCAGTTATTTTGCTTGTTTTTTTTTTTTTTGGGGGGGGGGGGGGGGGGGAGTGGGGAGTCCCAGGACTACATTTTACATTTTTGACCTTATAATTGACCTTATAAGAGTAATTGTTATCCATTATCTCATTCAAATGAATAATATGAAAGAATTTTGTAGTATTTACTATTTACCCATTTCTGGTCATATTTCAGAGGTTAATAGAACACACCCCTCCTAATCACCCTGATTTCCCACTGCTGAAGGAGGCTGAAAAAGTGATGCACGACTTTGCCATTAAATTGGGTACGGTCAACGAGAGCCAACATGAGGAAGACCAGCAGGCCACTTTAAAGAGGCTGGAACTCTTACTGATCACTGATGTAAGCTAACAGAACTTTTTTATTTAAAACTGTGGACTTTTGATATGATGTAACTATATATTTGAGGTGAAAATGATTCTGTCCATAAGTGGAATTTGCACCGAATCAGCTTAAAGCTTAAAGTTAGGTAAATGTTGTTGATTTCATTAAGCCCATGGCTGAAAATGAAATACATGTAAAAAAAAATATCAGATTGCTGTTTGACACAAACTAACACAAAGGTATATGATCTTGTTAACATAACTGTTTTGGAACCATAAGAAAATTGGATTTTAAGGGTATCCCTTACCCGAAGTTACTTCATTTGACAGTCCATAAGACCCCTTCCCCCTCCCAATATATACATAGCCTCAAATTCCTCATTAGTTTAAATAAGTACTTGGTAGCTGATGGTAATGGATAGGATTTTAATTTCTAATGACTATTATTCTGCCATCGCTGATGCCTTTCTAATTTTATGTTAATGATGAGTTATGATGCCTAGTATATTAGGTGTAATTGGTAATAGGTATAAATTTAAGGATTTACCAGTATACAGTTTTCAGCAGAATTAACTTTCAATGGACTATTGTGATATATTTCTTTTTGTTTTAGCTGGCTGTGCCAGACCGACAGTACATAAGGCATGACATGGTTCAAATAATGGTAAGGATAACATATATTTTTAACAATGAAAATTAAACCAATCTAGTTTTTCCTCAATTTTGAGGTAACCTTTTCAAATAAATTATTTTATTTATGTATGAAATATCAATACTTTTATGCCATTTAGTGTGAACTGTTTAGTTTTTCGTCATCCAAATTCTAAGGAAAAAAGAAACAGATTATACTACAAATTGTACACAGAAAATCTATAAATAGATTTAAAGGGCTATGCTACTATTAAATTCCAATTAGGGTAGCTGTGAAAGGTGCTTTTAACTTGTGAATGACTCTTCTAATGTATTTTGTACAGAGTAAAAAAGACCAGTGGTGTATATGGACTTTCTCTGATCTCATTATCATAAGTAGTCTCAAGAGGCGTACCGGGACCGTCACCCGTAAATCCATTATCTTGTAAGTATTCAAGTGGCTCCGCGACAAGTGCCACCGGTCACTCAGAACAAAGGTCACCCGATCAAGGCACCACGGCGACCCTCTTCAACACTGACCTGTGTTGTAATTGGTGAAGCCGGCCTTTTGAAAATTTTGGCCATCATAATCCCTGTGCTATAAGCTTAATCTTTGATGTTGTAACAGACAAAATCCTATGTAATTGCATTACCATAATATTAAAAGGATTAATGGTAAATACCAGTTAACGGAAGCTTTCAAACTTGAATCTTATTTGGAAAGACTGTTAAAATAGATAAAATGAGATGTTAAATTGACATTTTTGCTAGTTAAGGTATTTTTTGATACACTCCCTTCCTCCGTTTATGAGGAATAGAGTGTATTAAAAACCTTTTCGCAAGCAAAGATTCTTAGTTGAATGATGCTTATAAACTTTTTTCTTATAAAATTTGTTAATTTTATAGAAAATCCCCCACTGGACAAGACTTTGCTGAGAATATCAAACATAAAGTATGGCTGAAAGTTGGTCTTGATGCTGTAGAAATCGTTAAAAGTAAGTTACCAAGTTCAGATAATGACCATATCTTTAAGTACATGATAAAGAAAAAACTCATATTAAGGGGCAATGCCCATATGACAAGAGGGATAACTCCCACTGAATAATTCAAATAATACTTGACAAATTTTGTTCTGCATGGCATCTGAATTTATTTTTGTTTCATTCCTTTTTAGCAAAATTTGTTGCAAATGTACACAAAAATGTTTTACTTTTACATATTTTGAAATAAGATGTGTTTCAAAGTCTGTTTGCTGAGGGATTCTGATTGGTTGTTGCAGGTCCCACGAACTTATCCAGGAGAAACACAGTCGACCCTGAACAGTTAGAGGAGGACATCGGGCTACTGAATGATGTCAGTGACCTCATTACCCGCCTCAACTGTCCACATTCTGTAAGTAGTTTGTCCTTAATTGTAAACCTGCCTCATCCTAATAATTAAATCCTTAATAATTAAAAATTACTCTTTGCTAGATACTTGCCTTCACTGTCCACGTTCTGTTGGCAGTTTGTCCTTAATTATGAACCATTTGTTACATGATTAATTGTTCTCAATCTAAGAATGGTCTAAGAATTTTGTGCTCAATTGTTACCTGCCTAAACTGTCTTCATTCTGCCAACAGTTTGTCTTTAATAAAAAAAAACTACTGCATATGCTATACTTTGCATATCAAATTTTTAAATGCAATAAAATGAATACAGTCTATGCATCAACTCTTGTTTTAAGTAATTTTCCCTTAAAAATCAATTTTCTGAAAAAAAAGCAGGGTATGGAAAGTAAAAATACAATGGGCATGAATGATGCATTAGTTTAAATGCTTGAATACTGCAGAGTCTTGAAGAGATTGTAAAGGATATGTTGTCAACACTAAATAAGCAGTTGTCAGAGGCCATGCTACGAAATCCAACCGCTGAGTCCAACAAAGTGGATATTCTAGTCACTACACAGTATGTATTCAAATTATAACTACTCACATGCATACATTTACATTGAATTACAATTTAAAAGGTAGAGCAACTCATATGCAAAACCAGCTATACAGTATGTTGTGTTCAACTCCAAGAGTTAAAGAAAATATACAGTTGAACTTCGGTATCTTGAACACTGATATATCAAATACAATGGATATGTTGAAGTGATAGGTAAGTCCCAACCACTTATACTTTAAGTGTTTTACCCTTGATGTCTTGAATACTCATATATCTGGAAGTTTATAACTAGTCCCATCTAGTTTGAGATAAGGAGGTTTGACTGTAAAAACTTCAGCTTATTGCTCTGTACATAGGAGTCCAGTGGTATTGTTGCAACTGCAATCTAACCACGGGTAGTATGGTAGTGGGGAAGAGCAAATACATAATAAAAATGGTTGGCTGAAAGTACAGATCAACCCCCAGGACCCCAGCATTTCTAGCCTGGTGCTCTCCCACTAAGCTATCCAGCCAATATCTGTATACGGGTGAAATGAGTAGCTTAATCCATGTTTTTCCTTTTGTTCTTTAACAGGGAAGCCATCTACCCATTAGAAATAATGTTTACCTCGGGGGAAAAGAGGATAACCTGGGAGGCCACCGTCAGTGATGCCAAACAGAAACTAGGTCAGTGGGTCAGCAAAGCTTCAAATCATATTAAAATAATGAAATTAAAGGAGTAAATTGAAAATATAGTACTGTTACAATTATTTAGTAAATATACTACTATAGAACATTTGCATTTATATGATTCCTGGACACAATCAAAATGGGTTTTTTTTTACTTTCAGCTCAAATGTTTGACAAAAGAGCCCCAGAATTCCTGACACCTTTGCCTATTACAAAAACTAGGGCAGGGATGCAGGTAAAATTTTATAGCTATGGATATCTGAGACTTCATATTTCAAATTTCAGTGTATAAATATAACATATCAAAGGAATTGAGATTTGATTTACATTCATTTGTGAATATCATTGACAAGCTACTGTACTGGTACATGTTTACGTTACAGTTCTCCTGTGCTGCTCCGATTGACGGGGTGAACAACTCCGGCTACCGCGAGGTGTGGGTGTGTAACAGTGATGGCTATGTAGGTCACATGTGTCTCCTCAGTCTGCAGCCAGAACCAATCGTCACCCTCAACACCCCTGTCCCTGGCTGTAACGCCAGGATCCTCTGTATCTGTGCTGTCCCAGCATACAGTGGGACCTTCAGAAGGTAAGGGTCAAGGTCATTCAGGACAGTTCATGAAACGTTTGAACTGTGATAATTTACCAGGTTTTAACATCATGTATGAGGGGGGATTTTAAAATCTATCAATTACTGAACTCTATTAATAGAAAGAGCAGTGGTAAGAAGCATCAACATCAGGTGATATCCCAGCATCCTCTGATACCCAGGGTGTCTGAGGATGGTCCTCGGAACAGTGTGGCTGAGGGTGAGGATGGGATAGAGGAGGAAGAAGAGGAGAAATCGGAAAAGTCTGAGTCTGAGTCAGAGTCCAGTGATGAAGACACGCCATTTCCCTGCAGTAATGAAAACAATGAGGACCCCATGTCTGTAGATGGTGAGTATTTATAGCTTCTTTCCTGGTCCTAGTAAGGATAGGAATCTAGAGTCTGTATTCCTAGGTTATTACTAGGTTATAGGTATCAGGAAAAGAAAAAAATGAGACACCTATTATTTGTCTGAACAAAATCTGCTGTGATGAGTAGAACTTTATGAATAGAACTTTCCACCATGTATACAAGTTTTATTGTTCAGTCAATTTCTATCTCAGTAGATGAGGAAGGGAAGATCCCACCCCCTGCAGACCTCCCAGAACCTACATCAGAATCAGTTACTCCTAATCCAGATCCAGTCAGCAGTAATCCTGATCCTATTACAGTTGGCAGCTGGATCCAGGACTCACTCAAAAGCACCATGTGGCTGGGAACAGAGGATGGGTGGTAGGTGTTCACAAAGACTGAAGAGTCCACGAATTCTGTTTTATTGTTCTACTGGTCAGTTACTCAAGATTCCTAATGAAACGCGGGGATTTAATATAAGCTTAAAATCATGAGAAATACCCTTCGTGGATTTTAAAATCTTGCCATTATCTTTAGTGAGTTAAAAACTATAAGAAATAAGGAAAAAAGTTCTGTGCGTCGCGATTTTATGTTCTCGCAATTTGATGCAAAACAGCGGGATCGCGGAATTAAGTACTCCCATAAAATAAGGAATTTACAGTCTGGTTGTCTAATGTGGAGAGGCCAAGTAGAGTAAAAGCTTGTCAATATACATTTTGAAACATTTTTTAAGTTTTCTTTTGTTTCCATTTTGATTCCGAGTTTTATATTTTGGATATAAAACTGCATGTGGTTTTACATGCATTATTTACAGTATTTATTAAAATGATCAACTTTCTGTTATAGCATCCATGTATTCCAGTGTACAGACAATATTAAAACAACAAAGAATAAATTAAAAATACATCACGAATCCCCTGTATATTGTATAGTGTAAGTCTTTCTTTTTTCCGATCTTTACAATTCTGTTTATTGTAAACATACTAGTATTTGGAAAAATTGGTGATAGTTTTTAATACTTTTGATTTGCATTTACCTATAAAGTTGTTATATGAAGTGTGCTTGGTTGATTCATTTTACAGAAGTAAGAAAAATAATTGTGTTAATTTAATGTATTTTCAGATATTTAGACAACAAGGTATTTGCATCCTTAGCTAATGGAGATTTAATAGTTTATAAAAGAGATAATGGTGAGTATTCTTCATCTTTTGAGTTTTAATGGCTAGATAAATCTTTTGAAATGAATAAACATACAATACACATGCTCTAGCTACTTGTACATTGAGTAATTTTGGTATAAATCAGCCTTTTGATACTTCTATTTAAATGTGATGTATGCTGTACATGAATGATAAAAGGTTGGAATGAGAATTCAAAGGTTTGACATTGGATCTATATTTTAGAAGGTATTTGGGATGCAGAGAATCCTTACACAAGAAGTATTGGAACAGTGCAGTATCCCATTAATAAGATGCTAGCGGTGGCCGGCAAGCTATGGTGTGGGTGTCAGAATGTGATGAAGGTCATCAATCCCCTCACCCTCAGTACAGAGGTCAGTACCGGTCAATGTCACACCCTTCACTAAAACTTCTCATTACCAACAGTTCAACTATAGTTTTGTCTGATTGTAACCTTTTAGAATCACCATGTAGAGATCAAATAAATCACATGCTAGCTTTAAACTTGAATAGCAATTGTTCGGATTTTTTCATCATTAAAGGTTAAGATACATGTACATTTTCATACATGTATCATTAAAATATGTGTATTTATAAGTATAAGCATTGAAATGGAACTCTGATAAATACAGATTTTGGTTGTTTATATACATTATTCTTATAAAAAGACTAGGGAAAAGTCTTTCAGTTTGTTTAATTTCTTGTATACACTTCATGCTTAAAAATCTAGCTACATATATAAAAATTTTATGACTGTATGATATGCCTGAGTGATAGTCACAGGGGTTGACTGTTGTTGATGCATTGTAGACCTCGTTCCAAGTGATCTCTGACTCGGACCGCTGTATCCAGTGCCTGGTCTGTTCGGGTCAGGGCGTGTGGATGGCAACACAACAAAGCTCCAAACTGCTCCTATACCACGCCACCTCCTACGAATTCCTACTAGAAGTCAGCATAGCTCAGGCAGTGGCACAAAAACTACAATGTGAGCTTTCTCACCCAGATATAATGTTTATTTAACAATAATTCTTGCTAGTTCATCGAACTGTAACTATTCATTATATTTAATCATTTAGTATGATTCACCAAGGCAGATATATTTACTGTTAAAGTACAGCATTTGTAGTTTAGAACCCTAAGCATTTGTTATTGATACACACAGAATGTAAGAAAAAACAGAATTAATCCATATCATCTTTTTGCTTTAAGTAAATCAATTGCAACCACATTTTTTTTATTAGAGAAATTCCTTTACAATTGAGACGATTTTATGAATTTCAGCTGCTGACGACATAATACGTCAACATAAGGCGGCGTGTTTACGGATTACATCGCTGATGGTGTGTAAGGATCTGTTGTGGGTGGGGACCAGTGCGGGGGTGATCCTGACTATAACCATGCCACGGATCACCTCCACCACGACCCGCGGAGCTATCCCCACCCCCACCGTCACAGGTCAGTGAAAATATCTAATCAGTTGTGTGAAACATGCAACGTCTCGGAATGCATTTAGTGCTTGTGGTGTGTTTAAAAAGCTATATGAAAAAAATTTACTGTGTAGTGGTTATTTTTTGGCAAAATCATGCTTAAAAATATTTATTTAGATATTGGACATTGACAAATTATAATTTTTCAAATTAGACATTACCATATGAAAGATGTGTAACAATTAATTTGTACTGAGAAGTTAGTCAATAGTTGTCACAAGGACCACAAAAATCATCCTTTGCAACACTGTAACATCATCTAAAGTGTGCAGTATTTCTAACAAAACTGATCTAGAGATGATATCAAGTTCATTGGTCTTATAATATGTTATATCTCTTTCTTTTACAACAGGGTTAGTTAACGGACATACAGGGCATGTGAGATTTTTAACCTGTGTAGAAATGACAGTGACTTCCCCCACAGTAAAAGTGGAGGGGGACGAGGAAGATGACAGTATCAGTGAAAACATCGCGTTACACGACATACACAGACGCTCATCCATGGCAGCTACCACCACGCTCGCCTCGCGGATGTTGGTGATTAGTGGTGGTGACGGCTACGAAGATTTCAGAAATAACGCCGCAAACGAGTCGGCTGGCCGTGATGACAGCACTAATCATTTGCTGATTTGGCAAGTGTGATCAAGTTAAAAAATAGCTGCTGAGGAGGATAGCTGTGTCATGTGATTATGTTTGTATGTTACCATGGATACTTTGTATAGATTGTTTTTTTTTATACAATATATAGAGTCTGTAAAGTATTTCAGAGGGAATGATTAATATCTAAAATGAACTAAAGTTTTTTTGCGCAAAAGAAGGAATCAAGGGTATTACATTATGTCACTGTTCTTTTAGGTCTGAGGAAATGTGATTTGTAAATTTTATAATGTTGTTTTATTAAATCGGACAGTATTTTTAATAAAGTGCCTACAGTTTTTGGAAATTTTAATATTTTACAAGAGAACTATGAGTCATTTTTGCTGGTGCTATGTTAGGCTTACACTGTCGTTTCACTGTGTATAAAAGGTTATCTTTTATTGGACGACTTTTAAATGTTATTGCTGGTAATTCCATCCAATTTGTATAGAGTAACATATTAATCCTTTATTAAATATATTATAATGGTTTTCTTTTTGAACCAATTATTTTTGGTCTTTGATGGTGGTTTTTTTTTTAAAGATTAAATTACTCTTGTAATTTGATTCGTAGAAATCCCTCATTTTTGATGAAAAGGCAATACATATGTTTTAAAACATTACATGTACCTGGTAACCCAATAAAGTTAAGATATATTTCTTACAAGAAGATTTTTATTGATCTGTGGCAGTTAAGGTCACCTTTATTCAAAAAAGGATCTAACTTTATTTTATAATTGTACTCATTGATAAGTGATGAAGTCTGTAAACTGGTGCTATATTGTATTTGTGGTAAATGTACCCCTCCCTCCCTTCCTTCTATAATAAAGTCCTGTGTCTATTTATTGAACTCTGCTCTCACAAAGCTGATATTTATCTGGGTGATCTGTTTTCACTTTAAGACCAAGGTTTGATTAAAAAATGACACTTGGGTAATACTGTTTGAAAGATGTCAAGGTGGTATGGGACAACTGTCGATTGTGATATGGATAAAAAGTACATTATAATAACAATTTTGGAAAAGGAAAAATTATAAAAGGCCAAGCGGGATTTGAATTTATGACTTTCCAGTACAGATTGGTTGCTAATGCTCAAACTGCTTGCACTATGCTGTTAGGTAAAAATTTTCAGGGAAGACAATTATATAAAATGATACTTGGTTTTATTGTTTATTTCGATAGGAGGTACATCACAATATGTAGGTGTCCCATACGACCTTAAACTTACTATCAATAGTCCCGCAGATCTAGCATAATAGATTGTTCAGTTTGGAATGAGATCATTTCATGAAATGAACCTTGAACTTCATATATGATTGGCATTGTGAATTTCATGCTATGCAGTTTTTAGTAATGCAACAGATAAATAAGTGATTATTTGTAGACAAATTCTTTCTCTTTTATTTTAAATTATTTTATATTGATTGTAGATAATTGAACTCTGTGATATGAAATCAGATATATATGTTAACAGTGGAATAGATATTTCCTGAAATCAAAGTGATATCTGTGCCTTAACTTATTTGGATCAAATTTAGCTTATCAAGATTGCATTCTTTGTTATCCATTGTCGAATTGTTTATGATAACTATACCAAAGATTTAAAAAGATTGATGCACCATTAAGACATGTGTGAATGTGTTTGATGTGAATGGAAGAATGTTATCTGTCATTTATTTCATTCGTATGTGTGAAATAAACATAACTTAGATTTTGTTGATAATTATATGATGACAAGTGTTATTTCAGTTGTTTTATTTATTGATACTGAAAATTAATACACATGTGTATGTAATATAAGATATGCTTTACAAGTTATATAGTTTTATTCAAAGTCATAAATGTTTGCTGCCAAAGAAGAAATTTAGATGTCCTTTTATCACAGTGTCTGTGGTCTCTTTTTATTAGATCTGAAAGTGGAAAATAAATTTATTTAAAAATATTTGTAATAAAATATTCTAATAAATAATGTGATGACTTTTATATTTGTTAGGTGAAACAAAACTAGAAAAGAGGTTTGGTCCGAGTTGGTCAGGAAACCCAACATTGTGAGGAATGGTCAACAAGTACATGTACATTTGTACTTCCTTATATTCATTATTCGGTTTCAAGCTATGCTAGCAATATTATATAATTACCAGCCAGTAGGTTTCCGAGTATTGATTTACAAGAAGTAATGTAACAACCAGTTTGATGATTGGATGGTATAAGAAGCCAATTTTTTTTTAACGAAAAATTGACAATGACATACAATTAAACTTTGGATTTACAAAATGTTGATATCACTGTGCAGTGGCATGGATAAAGTCTGTAATAAGGCATGATCTAAAACGTGGCTTGGCTAGAATTGCTTAAAGACCTCCGATATCAGCCTTTTCTCTCACCAGGCATGATATTGAGATGAGATTTGTTGCCTTCATTCTTGGCTATCATTCTACATGGTCTTCAGTGATTTCATCTGAAAATGATTGCTATAATACATCATCTGGTAACTTGATTCAGCATTTCGTTTATTAGAGTAAGAGCAGTGGAACCAATGTACATGCATGTATTGTGATTATTCTAATAGTTCAAATTCACAATAGACCAAAATCAATTGAAATGAAATGAATCTTTATGATAAAAATATCACATGAAGAGGTAAAAGCCATTTAACTTGACAGTTTCAGGTGTTTTGGACATACCTCGATAAAAGGTCAAAAAAAAATATAAGTGGCCATTGAGGCCAATGTAAAATGTATACCAAACCAAAATTTAGGCCAGGCCATGCTATGTTTTAGAGTACGCCATTATGATTTATTCGCATGTCACGCACTTAGATACTTTTCAATATGAAATAACGAATAATAATAATTGACTGTATGTAAAGAGCAACAATTGGGGTAGCCATGTACCCGACATGCTTTTAAATGATGTACATGTACATATGTATCAAAATCACAAGACTTCACAGAAAACACACATGAATTGTCCAAAAAGAAGGTGAAATGAAATACAAGTGATTGATGAATGGTTAGACTCCAAACTCCATGTCAAGGTTACTGGAAGGTCATGGTGCTTGTGAAACTCTGATCTACAGGTGCACATGCAGGAACACAGGTGTGCTTAACTATGACCAAGACATGACCTGTTGCAAAACTGTTTTGAGAAACAAGACTAGCTTGATACCATATGCTTGCAGTTAAACTTGATGCATGCTTATATATAATTTTTAATTTTCTGGGGTTCCTCATATTTTCAGGATATCAAATTAGGAATTCAGTTCTATTGAAAATTGTATAAGACCTTGAGAAGTGCCCCGGGGTGCATCTGCATTGTTCAACGAGAATAACCACCCAGTGAAAAAAACACACACGTATTTTTGCTAAATCAGCCAGTACCTAATTGTCTATTACAAATGTACAAGTATAACACTATGGGAAAATTTTCTTGCAGAGACAATGGCCAGTGAATAATATAGATTAAAAACAAAAAATACATTGACCTCTTTAAACAAATAGATACCTGTAGATATACTTTGAGAGGTATTTTACCACACAGCGTTAAAAAAAAATATCAAGTCTGTGGTCTATGACCCGGCATAGATAAACTTTAGAATAAAGTAAACAGTTTAAGGTACAGATCTAGTATGTGAAAGGAATCTACGGATTCTTAAATTTTCCTTTAATGTATAATGTATAAATAGCTTGGTCAAATATGGTACTGTATCGGGCATAATATTAATTTCACAATTAAAAAAATCGTTTTAAACCGAAAACGAAGAAAACTTGCAATACATATTGGAGATGTTTCTATATTTGATAAATCAAATGCTAGTAATTCTCAAGCAGTTATCTATCGGTACTTAACGATAATAAAATTTCAAGTTGAATACATGAACCAAGAAAATTGTTATCTTATATATAAAGTATGTAAAGACTTATTTGATTTAATGGTGCCATAGTTGTTCTACATATTGTTGCTCTAAAATACAGTACCAACACATTCACTCAATTTTTGCATTAAGGTACAGTCAGACTATCACGTAACCTGTTTTTATTTTATGCACCCATTAAGAACTTCCGGTTGTTTCTTTGGAAAGCTAATTACTTTGGCAAGTGAGGTGAGATCGGATGGTATTGTATATAAGGACATATACTGGTATTGTATATGATAAGGACATGTACTTGTTTTGGGTTACAGATTATGGTGCACCCAGCGTCCCCCCCCCCCCCTTGAAATTGACAAAATAAAGTTAAATGTACAACTGTGAATCTTAATTATCAACTTTCTGGAAATTAGGTTACGCTCTTTCAAATGACACCAGTCACCCACCTTTAAGTAATTGGTTGTACTTGTATAAGTATAATCGCAAGAAGTAAAAAAAAAGTCTAAATTAAGACTTCATTTTTTACCCTACAAAATCCCGATACCCCATTAAAATAAAAAATAAAAATAAATGCTTCTAATATTTCTAATATGTTTGCAAGGCAAATGGTATTGATTGAATTGCTGTATGTCTTAAACCTTCAAAGCTTTAAACAAAATATGAAGAAAGATTTGATTACTTTTAAGTATAATCACTGGAAGAAATATCACAAAAGTAAAAAATTTGAATACTTCAGTTTTAACCTACAAAATCTCTAGAGTCCAGAAGCTACCACCACCACCCCCCCCCCCTTTAAAGAAAATCAACACTCATGCTTTGCCTATATCCACTTTAAATTCCTATAGAAAAAATAAAATTCCCTGACTGTCAGCTAGATTGGTCCTCATTGATCTCAAACCAATAAAATGAAATACATAAAAGTATATCTTTATATCGCTCAGATGCTAATTTGGCCATGTATCAGAACTTCCAAAACTTATTTTATGAGGAAGAAAAAATAAATCCAAAACTATGCTACAATAATCACCCTTTTTTTTGGAATAAGGAAATATTTATAAAATCGAAGCAAATGTTTGATAGAAGGGGAAAAGTTTGCTTTTCCTTGACATCGTAATGTACTATTTTTTCACAGAAACTTATTTTTCCAATGTGATCTTGAATAAGATTTTAAAATTTCCCGCTATAATTTCCTGGTTTACAAGCGCTATATTAACATTGATTATGACGTTTCGTTGGATACAAAGAGAGTCAAAATGGCGGTTGAAGTAATGGATGACTTCGAACTCGAAAAGTTAAGAGCTGAAATTCAGCAAGAAAAACAAATGAAGTAAGTGATATTCTCCATAGTGTCACATTACCAACAGTTTTATTCAATACTGGTTTTAAGAATGTTATTTAACGCTTGCTTTGAAGATTTTAATTGATTTAATTAGAGAGCACGCACCTGTTCCGTGTATATATCGTTGTTTATCATTGTTTATTATAATTTGTGAGATTGACATGACTGATTTTTTTAGTATTACTTAATCAATGTTTAATGTTTTTTCATTGCATCCTACTTATATAGCATGGGGCTTAATTCCTTGGATTGTCAATCCTGACGTACAATGACATGTTAAAAAATAAAATAAAAACACAACATGCTCTGTCTTTTGATCAACTCTTTCAATGTTTTACAGTTAGGGAATACATTTTTTTCGTGTGTAAAGCCATTTAAAGGTTGGTTAGTGGGGTGAGATGGTATATACTCATTTGGAGCAAAGAAATCTGTCAATTTTAGCAGATTGGGTATTATGAAATGTTTTAGCAAAAGGAAAGATATGGTAGCCACTAGCTATCACTCCCACCCAACCCCTCCCCAATGAATAATAGTTTTATTTTGTTTGCTATTGATTAAATAAGAAAATATTTGGATCTTAAATTTTTAATGATCAAATAAGGGAAACATTAATTGAAGTGCCAGAAGATCCTGACATTAGTGATTGATAGTTGGATTTAAATGAAAATTCCTTGTTATCATAAATGGCTAACTTTGGTCAATATTTGTTCTGCGCTTTAGTTTGTTTATTTGGTTTGCTTACTTTAAGTAGGATAGAAACGTTTTGTTTAAATTATTTCTTTAACAAAGGCTAAGCTTTAAGTGTTCAGTTAAATTTTGATAATTGAATTTTCTGGAAGATTCGGATAACATGTAGAATTAGTAATTGTCAAAGAATAAATGAAATTCTCGCCACTTAGGATGTAAAGTTTTGTTGCCAAAAAAATTGACCTAGACAATAATACATGTAAATACATTCATATGTTAACTTAATCTAATAATTTTAAAATTACAGAGAAATGCTAGAACAGTCTGCAGCTGAATTACGTGCTACTGTGGAGGAACTAGAGAAACGATACGACACCATTGATAATGAAGGTGAAATATTCTATAGAAATCATAGTATACATACATGTACTATCATAAATTATATATGAGGATAAATTTTCAACATTTACAGTATTAATGTTTTTACATCAGTGGCGTACTATGTGGCATTGTTATGTAGCTTAACTTCTAATAATTAAGTGGTTTTTTCAACTAATGTGATAAATTGATTGCATGTAACTGTATTTTGACACCACAGTATATTATATAGATTGATGTTGTATATAGTGATCTGTGATTCCTCTAACCCTAATCCCTCTCTTTTTTTTCCCACACACACACCCAGTGACCGGTAAATGACCAGCTAGTAGAATTATACTCGTACTTTAGAATGACTGCCACAATTAAGTCCTAGTAGTGGAAGTAGTGATGCTAGATCTGTTTGTTTGGTTTTTCGCAAATTTTACATACCTGATTGGTACATAAATTGAAAGTATGATATTAAAAGATAATTTCTAGCTATCCTGATGCATGCCTGATGACATTAACTGGTGGCCTGACACAAGGGAAATCAATGTAAAAAAAAATCAATAAAAAATTAAAACATGGCTAGCAGTATTGGATTTTGCTTGCCTGAGGGCTGAGTTAGATGGGTGCTTTTCCTTGTATGTTTGATAATCTTGGATTAAAAACCAATTAATTTGTATATGCTAACATATAATGGTTTTATTTTTTCTCTTTTAATACATGTATTAATATACATTTATATGCATTTGAATTTTATTGCTCCATTCTCCCAGTTATGTCATCAGTGTGTATTTCAGGAATTTCTGAATTAATGCAATCAGGATTGAATTTTCATTTTTTTTTTAAATCAGAGATAATGTGTTGTTGCTTTGCAGTGACTATTAATGCTTTCATTGTAGGATATTATTTCCTAAGTCATTAGTTGTGTACATATGGCATATCTAAATGTCATAAATTGCCATACAAATTGTGTACCTCTTAGCACCATTTAAAAGTAATTTCATATCAAACCAAAACTGAGTTTTGTCAATTTTAGTTATGTTCAGAATATAATATTGCAGACCGATCTTCAAGCAAACAAGGTCGCTCAAGCGCATCAAGCTCTGATGATTTGGATTGTAAGATTAGTTGTTTCAATATCCAATAAATCAATGGCTGCTTAAATACTCCATATCACTGTCTCTCAAAGCAATCAATGCTAAATTAGTACTGCATGAAAATCATATGAAGTAATATCATGTGAACAGCATGATTTAATTTTTAGTTGTTGTTTTTATCTGTTCATCACCTCAATTGAATGGGAGAATTGAATTGAAACATGTAAATGATTGTGTTAATCCACAGTTTTGCCAGCACATACAGAGCACAATATGAGATCAAATTGTCCGTAGATTGGAGACAGTGACATGTTTGAATTTGAGCAGGCATTGTGAAATCTTGGACAGATTTGTGAAGTGTAGACCTCCCACCAGCTCTGCCCCTGATCTGTGGTTATCTTGTCAACTCTGCTTGTAGAAGCAATCTGCATGGATTCCTTTTATTTCAAAATGATTTAAAGTTACGTTTTAATGCCTATACTTTTAATAATGTGTTTCATCTGATATTGCTTAAATTGTGTAAATTATCACCCTGTTGCATGCCTCAAACTTTCCTTTGTCATTGAAATTGTCATAATGATTATGTTATGTACGATGTGCTTAATATCTACTGGTTATTTGTATGCATTTTCAATGGTATCATTCAAGCTGTTGGCTATAGTTGTCTAGAACTGGAGCATTTTAATGGCTACACATTAGATCTGATGTTACAGTAGTACATATATGTAATCAAGAAACTACACTATATATTCATGAATGTTTTTAAAACTTCTAGTTTTGTAGGGAAGAGGTAAACCTTGTTTTTATTGTTTTTGTGTTAATTTGAAACCCATGAGTTCCTGTTATCTTAAAATTCTGCATACTTTTTCCTTTTCATTTTCTGATCTAATATGATTTCAGTTGTTCTCTATATGTATATAGGTTCAATATATCTACATTATATATGATTTTACAATGGTTTCATTCTTGAGCTATTCATTTTGCACCTTTCAACTTTTAATGTTCATGTTTACTTGTGATTGAGCATTGATGGCATTCAAATTCATATTAAATCAACATCAGTTTCCGGTATATCACTTTGAGTAATGACAATTGAGTTTAGTGTTTTTCTTAATCAGGGAATGAATGGAAGACGAGGTACGAGACCCAGACAGAAATAAACGAGCAGTTAGAGCGGCAGATCTTAATGTTACAGAACAAAGTACAGGAGGCGAAAGCCAACCTCAAAGATGGTATGTATTCCCAGGATTCCATTTATAACGTTACGACTAAGTCAGGCTACCTCAATTCACGTCAAGTTCCATATTTTTGTTCTCTGTTTTAATTTTGATTTTATAAAACCAGTGTCAAGAGTAATTAATCTAATGGCATTTATCTTATTTATTTTTTTTTTTATATAAATTACCTTTCAAGCAATTAGAATTTGATTTTGTCAAAATTTGCACAGTGTAAGTATCACCAAGATTGTATACTGCATGGTTCAATCATAAACACAATACATGTACTACAAATAAATAAGTTATCTACAGCCTGATATTAGTCACTAATATAGTCAGTATCATACAGAGAACCACTTACTTATGTATCATATGTATCATTAATGCACAAAATTTCAATTCAAATCACTTTTAACATCAAAGGAAAGTGATTTTGTCAAAAAAAATTAACAAAAGGTTTTATAATTAAAAAACAAACCCATTTTGAAATAAATCAACTTGTGTGATTTTGTTGTGTAGAAGATTTAGCTGAGTTGGATCTTAGGCCCGGAAGGGGTATATTAAAACGCAGAGGAGGTAGGTCTCGATCGGGGTGTGAACCGCCATCTTGTGACTAATATTCATCATGTCCGACTGGTACTGTATACCTCATCTCAGTCATTCTAACAGAATGAACAAAACATGATTCTGTCGTTACAGAGGCTGAATTTAGATTAATGTGACAAAAGTCTAATCTTAAATGCTTTTCGTGAATATTTAACACCTTTGCATAATGTACCCTCTTTAAGTTAGAAATGGGAGATGATTTAGAATTTTCTACACTGTAAAATCATTTACTCTTCCCAAACAAAAATTTTTCTTACGAAATCATATCAAAATCACTTAAAAATCATATCCAACTCACAAATTCATGATTTTGTTCTATGATTTAGACATGATCCATTAAATGAATCATACCCAAATCATAGGTGACAAATAAGGAAGTATGATCCTGATGTGGTTTGTTTCTTGGTTTTGAGTCTGCTATGATTTTCTTGTGATTCTGGTATGTGCTATTATCTTAGAAGGCAACAGAGCATGCGTTTGAAATGATTCGTTAATTGCCAGATAAACTGACCACTAAGAATTAAGATTTCTGCATAACAGGAAGTTGAGTTGCAAATTTTGAATGTTCATCTTGGAGCCTAAATGTGATGTACATGTCAGGAAAATTTGTTATTGTTGGGCATCTTGCTCTATCTTGGCATATTTATAAAGTGAATTTATGGAAGTATTTTGGGGGAATTTATTCTTATTCACTTGAGGTAAATAATATTTGATAAAGACTTATTTACAATACACTTTCAAGTGATTTATTAAGTGAAGCAAGAAACTAATGCATGGATGTACATGTATCATTAGTTCAGACCGGGAGCTACAGACCTGCAGCTAGGTTTTCAAATGCATACATAATATTTTAATTTGAACAATTCATGTAATAATTGCTAGAAGAGTTTAAAATAATAGTATGATTATCATCTAAATTGTGGAAGACTTTAATCCTGCGTTCTAATTCAGATTATATTGGCTTAACGATACAGTTCATGTGACATATATGTATACTATTTGTCATATTTGATAATTGACAATATATTTCAAATATTAAAAGTATATAGTTGTCTGTTGCAAAATATGAATTAAGTGGTCATTTTTTTCTTTAAGAAATTATTGTACAATTGTCCTTTAACAGGTCATATAAGGACCATGGTTTTGATATGAGTTGTTAGTTACAACAGTTCATACCAGGACCATGGTTTTGATACGAGTTGTTAGTCACAACATACCAGGACCATGGTTTTGATACGAGTTGTTAGTTACAACAGATCATACCAGGACCATGGTTTTGATATGAGTTTTTAGTTACAATAGATCATTCCAGGACCATGGTTTTCTTGCAATTTGTTTAGTTTAATAGATCACCCGAGAATCATGATCCATTAACTCATTTGCATGTGAAATTTTCCTATACCGAAATCATCTCAAAACCATGATTTACACACAAGTCATTGATATGATCCCGTAGGCTATTTTTTCTGTTTGGGTTTGTGGGAGTTTGTTCCAGCTGTTTGCCCCGTTTGACTTTTGGAAAGAGTGTTCATGGTTGAAGTAGATGGCAATACTTACCAGAATCATATATTACCGGTATTGAATATACAGTGATACGTATCTGAAAGACTTGGAAACAATTAATATATAAATGTAATATAAATTTTTTTCATCAAAATTTCCCTTGTTTAATTGCAATGCCTGCATTCTGTAGATTCCTAATAAAACATGAGGAATTTTTATCCGAGTAAAATCACGAGAAGCACCCATCACAGGCTTTTTAAATTTCTGACGGTTGTTTACTATGTGAAAATATTTGGTGCTCATGATTTTATGTTCTTGGGATTTGATACAGAACACTGGAATTGCAGAATTAAGTAAAGTATTCACGTACAAGTAAGATATCTTTATAGTAGGTTTAAATATTGAAAAGAATGAATTTACTAGTAATTGTACTTAAAGGTATCAAACAACACTCAGCTTTCCCCACCTCTTCTCCACAAAAATGTTTTTACAGTGAAAAAAAATAATACACACTATCAAGAACATGTTATTATACCAGGTATATGGTATTGTAGCAGCTGTTGGTCAAAGTTTATATCACTTTTAAGTACCGTAAAGAAGGGTACACTATGCAAATGTGAAATAAAGAATAAAGAACTCAGAAATATATTTGTCATTTAAAGAGGGTGCATGCAAAAAACCTTGTTGTTTGAAAGATTTCTGTGGTCTGAGTTTTGACCATTGTGATTTATTGCAATATTCTTCATAAAAATTCTAAATAACTTTAAAATTTATAATTTAAAAATAAAGTAAAAGCAATTTCAGATATTTTTTTTTAATTATAAATCTTTATGTTTTGGCTACATAAACTGCATGTATAAGAATCTGATGTGATTTTGTTTGACTACCAAAGCATGTCTTGAATATTTTCCCCCATTAATTAATATAATTAATATCAAATAAATCCAAATGATATCACAAAATAAACACCATGAAGATAAAAAAATCTGTATCATTCATGTTTCAATATTTGATATTTTTAAAATTGTTGATGATAAATTTGACTGCAAAAATGTACACTAATTTAAAATATTAAAATTAACAAAGTACATTAATTATCATCAAATTGTCCAATGTTAAAACAAGTGTATGGAGTACAGATTACTGTGTATGTAGTCGTTGTTGGTCATTGAACAGTGGCTTTCTCGGATGAATCATCAGAGGAGGGGAATGGAAAGTCAGTGGACAAGTGTATTCAGGTGGACAGGACCAAGTCCAACCTGACAAGTATACTGAAGCCCTCCCCAGGTATCTGTGTGCTGGGGGTCAGGCCGGCAGCCCCACCCTAAAGGCTGGTAGAATGCATGTCATGTGTGACAAAACCCACTACAGAATGCAAACCAGTGCATGAAAATTTATACCATAGTATTAATCAACTACTGAAATCAGATACTTGCTTTGTGTAACTGGAGAAAAAAGATTTCTAAAAATGCACTAATCAAAAAGGTTTGCAGAAAAGTAGAAGATATCTGCATGATAACAATGGCCTTATATGCAACACATTTACTATAAGGTCAGCAAAAGGAGATTAAACGTGTTTTATTAAAAAGAACGTGTTTTATCGTAAACAAACCTTCTGACAGCATGGGCTAAGAAGTTTGTAGAAGAAAAGTTTTATGGCATGAAGAAATTGACAAGAATGTTGATTTCCAGCTATTACTGCATGAATATAACATTCCCATAAATTTGAAGAAAAAAAATACTGCATTGGCAACGTTTGATTCAAGTGTGACAAAATATGAAAATATTTGTTAAGAAATTGTTATTCCTAACTGTGAATGACCATTCCACTAAAAAAAAAAAAAACAACCCAAAAAAAACAGTGCAGCATGTGTCAAAAATGTAAATGACAAACCATTAACCAAAGTAAATCCTTCAACCATGCAATAATCGAGTAATCCTAACAAATATAGCTAAAACTTAATTTTGAAACAGCTGCAGCATGAGCAGTAAATACTTATTAAATAGATTAGTAGAACTAAACCTAGCAAAATTATTCAAAAAGACTTCGATTTATAACAATTTAAAGTGAAGCATTGTGAAAATCATAAAAAGACTGAAATTTCAAAAGAAAAAATTATCTTGAAAGTAAAGTTTCAAGTAAGAAATTTGAATAATGGATTATCATAACATATTCCATCGTGTGTAGAGAGCAGCGCAGATTCCAAAAGTAGTAAAAAATCTGATCTCCCCGCGGAAACCAAGCCCAAACCACTGAAGAGGACGATTCAGATCAGAACCAAGCCGGGTAGCTATCTACCAGGTAACAAAAACAGACCCCCGCTCATATTCTATAAGATGGTGCGTTGATGGTAGTTCAAATACATATTGATGCATCGCTAATGGTTCCTTGCAATGACATCGGTGTTGACAATTGTTCTCACAATGTCATAGAAAATCGTGTGTTGAGTCTTTTAGCGCATGTATAGTTCATGTCTTATATGTCATTTAAAGCTGTGAACTTTGGTACATAGTAAATTTTTATTAATTTTAAGCTTATCAGCTGAAGCTTGTTCAGCAGAGCGAGTGCTCGCGAGCGCTTGCCAAAAATTGTGTTGCGGGTATAGAGAATTTTGGCGAGCGCTTACGAGCACCCGCTCTTTTGAACACGCCGAAGATGTAATCGTGTGTGGTTAAAGTATGATTTGTAGTTGTTGAAAAAAAAACCCCAAAATATTTTACTAGAGTTAGCTCAGCCAACTTAATATGACAAATGTGGTATGTGAAGTACGTAATACTTTGGGGTTGAGTTGAATTTTTTTGTCAAATGCACTGCTATATAGCCCACAATGGTTTTTCCAGCTCGCGACCATGTAGCAGGTAGGGACTCTACGACCCGCTCTAGTGTAGCTAGTCAAAGCGTTAGGCCAAGCTCGTCCGAGTCTCTGTCAAACAAACCTACCACTGCAGCCACTCAAAAATCTACCGAGATCACCATCAATTTAACCTTCAGTCCCCGCTCTCGGGATCTAGGTAATGGGGTCAAGGTCAGGGAGTGTCAGACTGCGAGTCCGCACCGTGCATGTGTTTCCAGTGGTGGAGTTGGTGTAGATGTAGATTTGTACTGTGATGGTGTATCTGTAGATCGGTTTGATTTTGGGTGAAGTAGAGAGTAAGGGTGACCCAGACTATTTGTAGATAAATCTGTGTGGTGCACAAGGTGTATTATTTATTAGGCTACTCGAGACGACTTGGTATTGCACTCTATCATTTACACAAAGGTGTTTAGCTACCGATATGATGGTGTATGTATATATTTTGTTATTGACTGATGTAGTGGGCTAGTAGAGGGGTGAACTGTGTACTAAACGTTTTCATGTGTAACTTGTTTGTTTTAAAAGATTATGTATGGAATGTCTTTAGTGTTTAAAATTTTGAGAAGAGTGTATAATCAACTTTACGTGTATTTCATTTTGCAGCCGGAAAGACTCCTAGAGACTTAAAGAACTTCGATGACCTTTCTGATGTATGTATTTATGAGTTCTTGAAAAATTTTGCAAATGTGTCTTATTTTCAATTTAAATGATTTTATTTAAAAAAAAAGAATATAATAAAGTATTTGAATTGTTGAAATTACCAGTAGTAATTTCTTGAACCTAAGTAAAATGTAGGTTGTTTGAGTTTTTATGCCAGTAAGTTATATGTGTAAGTTGTTGAAGTTTTTGACTTAGTGTTAGTAAAGAGTAAGTTGTTGAGTTTTTTGACGCAATGCAAGGCCAATCCACACATGATACGAATGCTGGAGAAAGAGAAAAACGTTTTGATGAACCAGATGAGGGACATGGAATGGCGCCTGGACCAGGAATCCAAGGTAACCAATCAAAACCAAATGTTTAAACCACCAACGTTAAAAGCACTGCACATTCATATTATAGGCAAATAAGTATATGATTCGGTCGCTTGAAAAAGAAAAGCAAATGCTTCAAGGACAAATGAGAGACATTGAATGGAGACTCGACCAAGAGTCCAAGGTGAGATGCATGGGCTGCTCCGGTCCGATTTGGAACCTTTGCTTTCATCTTGGATCGGAGCAGTGTGTAACACTAGGAAGTCTGTTTCCATGTTAACGCAGGATTTGATGCCAGTAAAAAATGAACTGCTTTGTCACTAGTTGTGATTTGAACAGTGCTAAAGTGTGTCCTTGTTGAAATTGAAACAGGCGTTCCATGTTTACTGCACGTGCTTTGCATGCATTTGTTTGTTTACCTTGTTTCGTCTTTACGTTTTGGCCCGATGACGTTTCCTACTCATTTCCGTGTTCTAGGGCTAATTCAACCTAATCACATTGAGACTAAAAACTATGACTGTGTTTTTCTCTGTTTGTCCTGTTTCATTGTTATATGCATGATGTAAATCTTTTACCTTAAATATATACAAGAGATTATATTTATCTATGCATGATTACTATTTGCTACAAGAATAATTGTGGACAAACTCTATTACTATCACATATAACATGCATGAGTACTTTACAAAAATATGCATACTTTTAGTTTATATATACTTCATTACCGATACTGTAGCATAGCTAGGCTAAAAAGTGCATGTATTATGTACGTTAGTAGATTTTTTGTATAGAAAGGTATGGTAATTAATTGCTTGACCAGAAAACAAAATACAGTATCTATGATGGTAGTACTTTGGACTACAGAATGTTAGTGGTTTCTGTTTGCAAATCATGCTCCGTCATATCTCTTTGTGAACTGTGTTCAATGTTTTTGTTTCTGTTGCTAATTTAACATAACCTTGGTTTTTAAAATGTTTGAAATTCTCTGTGTTCTGTGATATAATACAGGACACAATGCAGCGGAGAATAATAATTCACTTCACTACACTGTGGCCTGTTTGCTTTGTTGTTTATTTTGTGAAGAATTATCTGAGTGTGAAATTAATTCTTTCCTTTATTTGTTTTAACTCCTATATAAAAAATGAATGAATGATTAAACACAAATGAAAAATACATGCTGTCCACGCAATTGAAAATTCAGTCTACCGTACAATACAATTTTTACCAATGTAAACTTTTTAATTTGGTTGTGCATCTAGGCCTACCACAAGGCTAACGATGAAAGGAAGACATATTCCCTCGAGATCAACTCCACCAAAGGCTCCATCAATGACTTCTCAACACGCACCAAGCTCTCCTCAAGCAGGGACGCCCTGGACACTATTCCGGGATCTCGAACTCCTAGGAGTATGGGGTACGTGTTTGGTTTTATTTATTACTGATTCTTGTAGTGATGATGTGTGTTCCTTTTTGTTTCCTCCACATTTTGCATATTTTCCTGTCACGTAGAATTTTTTTTTTTGTATTTATTATAGCTTTGCATCTGTATATTTCCTTTAAGTATTTTAAGATAAAAATCAATTTTTTTATAACTTTGATTGAAAATTATTAGTAGTAAACTTTAATGTTTTTGTTAAAATTAGCTTTAATGTTAGTTTATATATGTTTTGGATAAGGAAGAAATGAAAAGTAATGGTGTATATTTTGACTGTGTTGATGAATGCTGTTAATTGATTACCTGATAGAGGTCAGAACGAACGAAACTCACAGAGGTAGGCACCTGCTGGTGGAATTGAATAACATACCTGTACATGTTTATTGATAATACAAAGAGATGGTGTCACTTTGCCGTATAACCACAAAATGTGTACATAACTGTGCTTTTTATGTTCTAAAGGGTTGGACGTTTGGCTTTTCAAGCAAAAAAAAAAAATCTTTGTAATAGGCGGCTCTGGAAACGTGTCAGTGATGTGTTAAGTTGACAGAATATAAATATATAATCTTTATGTGTGGTGTAATATTAGTCGCTGGTTTTGGTGTTTTGTTCTGTTAACCATTTCTGGAAGTTGTAGGCGTCATGTAATAAAGGTTATCATAGCTGATAGCAATTAAGGAATGAATTGATATAACGTTTCAAATGTAAATATAGATCTTCAAAACGAGTCTTTTGGGATCCCGTAATTGCTCAAACCTATTGAAATACAGGTAAGCCACCGTCTTTAGGTAGAAAGGGCTCCTTGGTTCTTCTTCAGCACTCTTTGCAATGGACAGGCTTAAAATGTCTAACAATGTGGGGAACATCTTTTCAGCAAAAGGAAGAACCGGCGGCTCTGTGAGATCCTAGGGTAAATGTTAGAAACATACTGGCTTCAGTCGCTACGCAGTTTGACCGTAGGCTCGCTGGATTATTTCTGTCGCAAGGTGGCGTTGTTGAGTTCTGTTCCTTGTTTTAATTTTGGTCCGTCTCGAGAGGTTTTGTTTGCTTTCAAAAAAGAGGGAGGAGTCCGAAGTTATCGCGGTTTAAATATCAGTTTTAGAAGTATTCTTGTTTTTTTTATATTGTAGATAATAAAATTGTAGAAAATAGATCATTTTATATTTTATGACTTAGACTAGTATTTATGTAAACATATGGCTTCAAACCTTTAGTTCTAGGATATCACTGAATGAAATGGACGAAAATAGCTCTAGTCCTTCGCCACGGAGGTCCAAAATTAAAACTGTTCGAAACACTAATTACCGTAGCCTAAGGTAATATTTAGTTCTACAGTCTTATCCACCCCCGTTTATTAGCCTGGTTGATGTTGTACTATCAGACTATTATACATATATCCCAGAACAACTAACGCTGTTTGAATGCTACCTATATACCTCTTGCAAGACAAGCTTTGGAAGCCTTTTTCAAGCCTCAAATATTAATAACACTTCCAAAAGTTTAACAGATATACTATCTTAAAAAAATGTCTTCCTATGTGCTTATCATTCCATTTCAAACGGAATTATATGATACAGACCATGTTATTGCATCATAACGTTTTTTGGTCAAATCTTGTATATATATATATTTTTCAAATCTCTCACCGGTAGATCTAATAAAATAGTTATTTATGTAGTGAGTCGTCATATCTAGAAAAAGATAATTTGGATTCATAAGTAATCAAAATATTACTCGCTCTAATTATTACTAAACTCAGGTTTTGCTTAAATGAAGTAGTATATTTTCCTATATTTTTTTTTATTAAAGCTTGATAATATAAAAAAGCATTTCATTTAAAATGACATTGGAAATAACCAAAAAATAAAGAAAGAAAAAAAAGTATCTTATTATTATGTATTAATAATAAATAATAAATCGTGATCCCCCTTCTCAAACTGTGATGGCATGTATATATCGTTGTAACAAATTGGTTGCTCTTGTCTTCAGAAATTTGGAGAATGAGATACGGTAAGACTAGTACAGTTTATAACAAAACACCTTCCTGTTGTAACATAAACAAACAAAATACTCCTCCTATAAATCCATATCCACTCTCTAATACAAATGTACAAGTAAAAGAATAAGCATGAAATATAATGTGCATTTTCTAAAATTCACTGTCACGAGTGATTTCTTGAAATATGTAAATTATATTCACTATACACAAATTAATTCATATCGCATTCCTGTCAGTACTGAAAATAATATAATAATATTGTGGTATTTCGTACTAGGTTGATGGGGTAAGACACCTGTTGATTTCATCTGTTTTTCCCCTCGTTCTAACTGTCCCTTTCTTTAACCTTCCGCTAGCTAGATTGTAGTCTATATACCTAGTCTTTCTGTTCTTTAAATTCTCTCACGATTCCTCTCGAATTTTGATTGGATTTTATTTCAGTGCAAAATTATGCGAGTTGTTTTGGATGAAATATCTTTGTGCATATAGTTTCGAATGGTTGTTTCGTTCAAAGTGTTTCACTATTAGAGCTGTTTGAATGAACCTTTGGTTCTCCACAAGAAATTTTTAGTTAAATTGTTGTAGCTAGTGTCTGTTGAATCGTGTACGCATGCGTCGTTACCAGGTAAGTCCGTCACGTGTAACGATTGGGTGTTCTAGTCGATTTTTGTTGATTGATGTATGTATCTGTATAATTGTTATTCTCTTGTATACTCTTGTTAATGGTTTCAGGCTTAACTAATTTTAGGTTTTTGCAAAATTTATTTAGTGTGATTTGAATTGTAAATATTATTGTGTATTCGTAAAATATTCCATTTTGTTTTCATGTTCATATTTTTTTTTTCAATAAAGCTACACCTGAGAGAATTTTGTAAATTTTAAATGTGGTGAATTTTAAAACTTAAGAATGAATTTTTAAATTAAAATTAATCAATATTATACAACTTTCATTTGCAATAAATTCCAAAACCCAAACCTGATTTTACAAATGTACTGGAATTTTTCGAATATTTTCCCCTCTCTTTTACAGCAATATTCCAGAAGACCAGAGAATACTGGATCCAAAACATGGACCAATCAAAAAGGCCGCAGCAGTCAAGAGTCTGCCCAGTTTAGAAACCACGTGATTTCGTGTAGATTAGGGGAAAGGCAATATTTTATTGTTTTGCACCAACACTGACCGGATAAGCACATGTAGGACCTTTTATATGACCACTATGTACCCTGTATGTCTGTAATCATGTCAAACGGAATTATTCATATTGCAATAATTAAGACAATTTTCAATATTCTGCATCTTTATGTTTCAACTCGTTTCGTTGAATAATTTATGTATTTCATATAAACTGTACTTTTGTCTGATATTTTTTATAAATATAGATAGTCTTTTTATAATAAGAAGTTTTACATTATTACTTATCATTGCAACAAATTTGAACTTGTGATTTTTAAATGTCTTTAAACTTGATAGAAATACCAAAAAAAAAAAGAGGTAAAATATGTCCTCTAAAATAAAAACTGTATTATTCATTATAGCAATAATGTAAATATATCTGGTTGATTTATATTTTATCTTCGAAGATACGTGACTGTAAATAAGTATCTTTTATTTGACACAACACTATTTGCACAATGGCAAGGTAATATTTATTTTCTGTGATAAATTGAAGTTTTTACTCATTTTCAGTATTTTACATATGTATCCTGATGAAAGTGCTGATGAAATATTGCAAAACCGTCCATGATTTATTTGTAATGTTTCTAAGAAAATGGAATTAAATGTTATTTAATTTACAAATATATATCATAAAAATGATTTATAAGTGTTGTTAATAAAGAAAGAAATATATTGAGACATTTACTTTGTTATTTATGAATATTATTTCCATATTGAATTGAAGTTTCCATTTAGTTTAAGTAAATGAACTATAGATACGATTTAAAAAAGAAGAGTATTTTACTTGTAGGGTATGTCCCAAATTTTGAATTTAGACACAACTGTTTTAAATTGCATAATAATTTATTCGAGAAAATATCTCTTTGTACACAAACATGGTCTCACATGCCTCTACATTTTGGACAGTTCAGTGAATTTAATAAATTGCATTTATAAAGTGACGTTGGATATACATGTAAAAACGTAAATATTATTATTATCATAATTATGTAGAGAGGGAAAGGCCGCATCAAATTGCAAAGTACACGTATGAAAATAATATTGGTTAACAGTGAATCATCTCTACTACAATAAATACTTGGACTTGGACACGATTTGAGCTCAAAATTTAAAATTTTATTTTTCCAATTTTTATGTTTAGAATTGTTAATTTGGGTACTTTTAATGCTTTGTCGAAGTTTGAAAGTCAAATATTGAGTTATAAGCAAGATACAGCTTTGAAAATCTTTGTTTTGTAAACAAAGCCCGAGCTTTGTTATGGTTTACATATGTGTTTTACTGGTATAAGTCTCAATCAAATGTTGCTTTTTTCTGTTTATCATATTATCTATGAACACATTGAATCGGTTTACCTTGTTTGCCACAAGTCATTTGCTTAAAAAAATGGTAATTCCATACTTTACATTATTTGTAAACAAATATAAGACTCGAGCTTTGTTTACATAACAGTAATTTCTTTCCTCCGTATCTCTCTCATAACTTGAATTTTAACGTTCAAATTTTGGTCAATCATTCAAAATGAGCAAGTTAACCATTTTATACATAAAAAAATAAATATAACATTTTGATATAAAATCGTGTTCAAGTCTCTATAAACAACCAGCTAATGATTAAATATACGTAAGTAAATGAAAAAGAGCATCAATAAATGGTATTTGTTCATGCGAAGATACAGTACAAAAACACAAACACACACATTAATATAATGGCATTCAGATTCAGAAAAAAGTCAAACTTGGAATCTATGTAAAGTTTCTTTCTCATCACCTCTTGCACCGGGTCCACGCTTTTTTCTCTGGCTTCCAACTCCAGCCTTCTGGTCCTTTCCAGTTCTTGGCGTTGGAGTTCCTGAATTCGAATTCTCTCTAACTCCTTCTGTCTCTCCAACTCATTTATCCTCTCCAACTCCCTTCTCTCAATTTCCCTCTGACGTTTGATTTCCCTCTGTTTCTCTAGCTCTATTTGTCTTTCAAGTTCTTGAATTCTCTCCAGTTCCTTCGCTTTCTCCACTTCGCTTTTTCGTTTGAGGAATTCCGAATGTATCTCCAAAGACATATCACTGGCATAGGAACTTTCTGAGAAAAAAAAGAAATAAACAGATCTTACAAAATATCTTTTGTCTGTTCTACTATTCAAACTGAAGGTTGATTTTTGAAAAATGGGTGGTTGCGGCAATTGTAGCTGCAGGTCTGTAGCTCCCGGTCTGAAAAAATTCGGATGGACGACCTGGGAGCTACAGTGCCTCCCATAATAAAAATCTGCAATTTACGGCGCACAAAAAAGTGCGCTAGCTTTGGACTGATTAACCTTATATCCAAACACATTCTGTACAAATATTTGATTCCAAAAAATTCCTCGGACATTTTACTACAGATATCGTCACTTCACTTGCATCTGATATTCTTTTAAACACTATCACCAGTCCCGTAAAGTGATGTTTACACGTGAAAATGGCGACTCTCGATCTCGACGTAAATTAATATACTTCGTTTTCCGAGGTCGGTTAGTATGTTTAATAGAAAGTCTGAGGCAAGTAAAGTAATGATGTCAGTAGTAAATTTCCTGAAAAAATGAATGGTACTAACTGTTTTCACAGAATTTGTGTGCAAATAAGGTTAATTAGTCCAAATATAGCGCACTTTTTTGTGCGCCGTAAATTGCAGATTTTTACTATGGGAGGCACTGTAGCTCCCAGGTCGTCCATCCGAATTTTTTCAGACCGGGAGCTACAGACCTGCAGCTACGGCAATTGAGGAATAGTCATCATTTTAAAATATATTTGCATAAGAACCTAGAGAGAAGTTTTACTAAATCCTTTAAAAATACTAAAATGTAATATACTAAATTTTGAATGAAAGCAACTCATTTTTCAAATACAACACGCTATCTTTACTTTTGACACGGATCCTCTTGTTTCTCAGCTCCACAGTAACGCCGTCACTGTCGTCTGCGTTCTCATTGCCCTCGCTCCCACTCGTCAACCTGTAGTCGGTCACAGTCTCTTCTGTCTTGCTCTGCCTCACGACCTTGTCAAACACAGCGTCCCGATTGGACTTGGTGCGTCTGAGTAGAGGACGCTCACTCTCTATGTGATTTGTTTCGGCAGTCTTTTCCTGGATGCGGTTCGGTTCACCATTTTGTTTAATGTCATCCACTGATGTCACCTTTTGATCGTCAACATTTTCATCACTGTGGTACGCCTCGTTTACAATTTCTCTCATAGGATAGGTCACATAATCGTCAGGGGGTGTAATTCTTGCTGGCCGTTGCAATGTTTCTGGAATGTCTGGTTCATTTTTCGGTGGAGGTCGCACACGCTCAACCGTCCAAAAAGTCAACCCTTTACTCTGAAAAGTAATTTTTTGCGATCAAAAGCCAGTCAAGATATCAAATTTTTTATTATATATGGCGTGTTAAAAGAATGCCTTTTTAAAAATTTAACTCTAGTTTTAAAAAAAACCGACAAACTCACCGATTTGTTTCTTTGAGGTTTCTCGAGAAGACTGATGAAAACCACAACCAAAGCTGTTAAAACCAGGAGCAACGCGGAAAAGTAAGTAAAATGGACTTTGGCAACTACAGCTGGACGATGGTCGGGTTGCCCACAGCCAGGGGAGGGATACACGAAGTCCAGAACCATCCTTATCAATCCACTCACCTGCCCCACCATCATGCCCCAGAACGCTCCCTAGAAGTGTTAATATAAAAGGCGACCTTTAAAGGTGTTCGATATGGAGAACTCGTATTGTGGAAACTTAATAACTTGTGCAAGTACCTTTTCTGTGACCCTTGGTACAAATACAGCCAGCAGAAATACAGAGCAGATCGGTGGAGCTATGTAGCCTGTTAGGGCCTGTATGTAAAGGAACAACTGTCCTTGTTGAGCCGCCTTTATCAAAGGGATCCATAAGATACTGATACCCACCAGTACCACTACAAACACTCTGGAAAGAAGTTTTTTTTATGAAGCAATTACTGTGCACATATACCTCTTAGATATGTATGGATGGTACATGTACGTACTTTCCGACAATTAGCTGCTCCCTCTCGGTTGCCTGCTTCCGCACACGTCTCCATATATCCATAGTGAACACAGTGGCGGCGCTGTTGAAAACGGAAGTTAGAGAACTCATCAGAGCAGCCAGCATCACAGCCATCATCAAACCGCGCATGCCTAGAACAATGTTGTTGAACTGAATATTTTGAACCTTACGACCATTTGAAAAGTCCATTAAAATTGTTTTTACTACAAACATAATTGCTCTATGCTTGAAAATGTAAAGACACCAACCTACTGGAGCTAGTCCTAAGATAAGGGATGGATATGCAATGTTGGAACAACCGGAGGGATTTTCACAGACCTTCATGCAAGTGTCTGGATCAGCACAGCCAACCGTGTCTGGAAAAAAAATATCCTACGTCATCTTTAATATGTACAATTGAATGACAAAATCTTGACTAAAAACTCAGAACCTTTTTTTTGGATCCAGAAAGACTTACCTGGAAACAGTACTCGACTTATCATTCCAGGCATGATGATTAAAAAGAGAGGTAAAAACTTCAAATACCCGGCCATTAGCGTTGCGGCCCGTGCATGGCCAATGTTTTTAGCTGCCAATGTCCTTTGTACAATTACCTAGTAATATAAAGAGAAGTTTAATATGATTTCTGAGTCACTTGTAATTTAGGCGCTTTACTTTATATCTTTATCACACCAAAGTGCAATCAAAGCAAATATTTGCATGATGTACATATCAGTTCGGACGAAAAATTGGTATACCTGATCAGCACACCAATACCACATGGAAACAAACGTAGAACGGACCAAGACTCCTGGCCACGGAAGGTCAGAGGTCAAAGGGTCTCTCAAAATATGAAAGGCGTCGTCACGAGGCAGTCCACAGGAACTGTTGGAATACGTTATGTTATGTACATACGTGGCATTGGAATCCGCGTATTGTTTTGGAACAGCTTCAAAATATTTGACCATCAGGCCATCTATGCCCCCAACCTTCACAAACCCTACAAATGACAATGACCCGTGTAATGCGAGACGGATTGTTTTAAGATGGGAGGAATTAGTTTGTGTACAGGTTTCACTTACCCATTATTGCCAAGACAACAGAACCAGTCAACATTATGATGGTTTGTAAGGTGTCTGTGAAAATAACCGCGGCCAGACCTCCTGAAAATAATAAACGGGTCAATTTGTACCTCAAATACTGTTCACAAAGCAAAGTTCTGTTAAATAAGACGGTAAAATATCAACATACCTACGACAGTATAAATCGCAGTAACGGCCAGTATGGCTGCTATAGAAATATACGTGTTCCATCCTAAGGACTGTTGAACAAACACTGAACCGGCGTATATATCGACCTATCAAACATCAACAAAGACATACTTGTACCCACAAATGTACTTTAGATGATGATAAAAATCTAGAGAACCAGAACAGTTGTTGAAGTACCCTACCGATATTTTGGTACATATATACAGAAACAGGGCGAGCAAGCTTAGGTAGATCCTCAGTCGATTGCCTCCAAAACGCCGAGAAAGATACTCGGGAATGGTAAACAACTAAAATTCGAATAATAGTGGAAAAGGATATGAGTGTTTCATACTTGAATGGTAAATAAATATTGAAGGAATATCGCCTCCGATTTTGTCAAATACTTGTAATTCACACATAATTGTACTGACCCCGGATGATAGGTAGATAGGCAGAAAGACCCATCCTAGCAGAAGAAGACAAAGTGATGCCTGAAACCGAATTCAAATAAAAATTCTGAATTCAAATAAAAATTCTGATAATTATTTGATAATCATTTTTAAAATCAATCCACCTTATATATATTTTTTAAAATCTTACACCCCATTCAAATGCTACAACAGCGATTCCACCAGCCGCCCCGCTGCCTGCAAGACCAATGAAATGTTCACTCCCAATGTTGCTGGCAAACAACGAAGCACCAATCTGTTATGTGAAAATAGGAACCAGCTATAAACATAATGGTCATTTGGTGTTATCAACAAGTAAAAAGGTTGATGGAAACAGAACAGTGTTATAACAATATGAAATACAACTTTTATCTAAAAACTTACAGGAAACCATGTCATAGAGCGGCCCGCTAGAAAGTAACCTTTGGTTGTATTTCTCTCCTTTCTGCACATAGACTGTAGAAAGTATGTATAAAAAGAATAACAACACCACGGAATATAAAAAAAAATAATAATGTTGGGTTTTCCCGTAGGCACTTTTGATTAGAGGTCAGCAACACAAAAAGTCATACGAATGTCTGCATACATTCACGGTAGTATTTGCTATAACATATAAATATAAACAAAGCACCGTGACCCCCATTCACTGAGTGTTGTAAAGGACATACCCAAAGTCCGACCAGCATCACGAACACGAAGTACAGGGCGATGACCAGAATGTCCACCCAGTTATCAAGGCCCACCTCCATGTTGATCCCGGGTGTGCAAGGTGCGAGAAACAGGTGCGAGGGGTTCTTCTTCTGTCACTCATCCACACCCTCCATGTAGATTCCTATCACCTATCGACGACTCTCAAAGTTCATCAGATTAGATAAAGGTCTACCTTAGTGGCTAATACTGGCAAAGAACATGGACGCGACCTGTTTGCTTTAAACAAGTTGACTCGGGAGATTTTGTATGAAGGTAAGAATGCCTCGACCACTTGGTAGTAGAAAAGGTTTTGTTGGGACCAAGGCGTGTTCCTTTTTTTTTCTTTCAGACATAGTAATATTGTAAAATGTTGATCCGTTATCGGTGTTTTAGCAATCATGACTTCATTGAACAGGAAACCCACAGACACAGAAGAAACGTAACCGCTCATGGTACGTGTTATAGAAAAATGATGATAATAGACTTGGTTAAGTGGTTCTCGCCAACAAACGACGTGAAAACCAGATTGTGTCTTCATATCTTTGCGAGTATTATGAAATAAAATTATAGAAAATCACAATGGTGTCTGTTTATTGTTTGTTTTTTGTTTTTTAATTGCATTACTAGTATCACAATTTCACATAGCGGTATTATAACGTGCACTAGTCTGTAGTCGAAACTATTGAGTTACAGTTAATTTTTATATCAAATTTGAAATAAAGTTTTTTGCACTAAAAAGATATATATATTTGAAATATCCACATGAATGAACCCATCATAATGATGAATCTATACTTATCATTTACAACCCAACGAGTTGGGAGAACTAACCAAGAAAATGAATACTTGTGCATTTATCAATTCGTAGAATACGTGGATGATTCTAATTGCTGGAGATTAAAATTGACCAATAATCAGTAATTCGAGATTGGCATTGTTCTCTGGTCCCTGTGACTCATATTAACTTGAATATTTGGGTGTTATTTGAAATGACTCTTACAAGAAATATTTTTTTGCTGTCGATAACAATGACGTCTCCGCATCTTTCTTCTCTTCCTGGGTGCGGAAATTTTATAGTGCAACGTTTATATTATTTGAATACGAGTTAATATATATTCATATTTATTTTCGAGAAAATTTCATAGAGATATAATGAGTATCAATTGCTTATTGATATGTTTTTATTGAACTGGATACAGATCAGTTTCCTCAGAGCAAATTATTTTAAAAATTCTTGTCATAACACAGACATTGAATTGCAAGACTCTCCGAAAAAAAAAGAATGACGTCATCAAAAATTTATAAGAAATGTTTTCAAGGAGGGAGTTAATCCAGCTGCAATGAGGTAAGTACCAATAAAATCCCGGACAATCTTATGATCAAGAGTATTTGTATATATTAGTGAAATAAAATCCGGATTCAGAAAATTAAAGTAAGCTAACCGGATGTTGCGCGACGTGACTGAGTTTGGCGTCCAAGAATTGTAAATGCACTGGAATGACACCCGGAGAAAAGCAAATTTGCAAGAACATACAGACAGTATGCACAAAAGCGTTCCAAGATTTAATAAAAGGATATAAAATTATGGGATGCTACTGTAAAATGAACACCTATTAAGGTGGCAGGAGTTGCACTCACTTAAATTTGGTCTGAATGAATATTAGAAACATTTTAACAAGAGCTTGGACTTTGGGTAGTTGTGTTAAACAGCAATGTAACGTAGACCTGTCTATTTCATTGTCAGCCACTGAGCAAAGGCTCTCTGAAATCAACAAAAAATTTCTGACTTTTGAGATAAGACTACGCAATCGGTGCATATTTGCTTGAAACCGCGTCATTTTTAACATGTTTTGATGCAAGAAACAGATAGCTTCGTCCTACGGAAAGTCAACGGTCTTGATAAAATGGTTCTAATATAAGATTATTAGTAATATAAGACATATTTCGCTCTGTTATATTTGTATTCAATGAATATTTCCCTTTGTTTGCATAATTGGAAATCTGCAACGTTCAATTTAATCTTTAATTTATTAATTAATTTAGTCTTTTCACGGCGCATGAGCATTAAATATAAACGCCATCGCAGGTTTTGAATATATTCGTTATTTTAAGACTAAATCAAACGTTCAAACTTACATAACGAATGTGATGTGTACTTATGAATCATATGTATTCCTTTATCCAACAAAAATTTCGCGAAAAAGTTTCTTGCACTTATTATAATATTTTTATAGAAAATCTATTGTAAAATCTTTGTGTTATTGTGAATTTTTATTTCGTAGAAGAAAACTGAAGAAACCAATACTAGTATGGTTGAAATGTTATCATGGAAACCGTTAAAATGTCTAAAATTGTTTTTCTTTTCTTTTAAGAAGTTGAAAAGGGAAACTATTCAATATTTACATCCCCATCAATGTCCATGTAATATACATTAATTGCCACCTGTTGCTATGATAATAAGGCAAAGAAATAGGACAATCTGAACAATTGCAGGTGATTTTGGTATGCTGTAATTCCTGATTTTAAAGAATCTTAGCAATTGTTTTTTGTCGGTACTTGTGAAGATATACCCGAATTTTCATTTTATATCACTAAAAGATTTTATATCACTAAAAGATTTTATACCACTTAAAGATTTTATATCACTTAAAGATTTTATATCACTAAAAGATTTTATATCACTAAAAGATTTTATACCACCAAAAGATTTGTTATGCAACACAGAAGTGTTGTTGCTACTGAGATAAAAGTTACGTAAAAATCACACTGAAATTCTGACTTGAAAAGGCCATAGCAACGGCAATTAAATATAGGAAATTTCAAAAAAAATTCAAGTTGCTTTAAAGTTCAGAACACGCTTGTTTTATCTAACCAATATATATATTAAATATTTATACTTTATATGTGATTAATACCTATTCAAAAATGCCTCAAAATGTCAGAATTTACCGTATTTATTTACCATAGCTACGGTTCTCAAATTTCATTTTTAAATTCTAATAGCACAATCATAATGTGTGCAATAAACGTTGTCTTGAAAAATGACAATTTTTTTCATGATATATTCTAACCTGGATACCCCAAATAGTTGTTTAATACTCACAATATATTCTAAAATGCTATACTATGCTATACTATGCTATGCTATGCTATACTATACTAACCATACCATACTATACTATACTATACTATACTATACTATACTATACTATACTATACTATACTATACTATACTATACTATACTATACTATCCTTATCCTCTGTTACCATGGGACCACATAGTAACAAATAAATGGTGTTAGGCTGTTTTTAATCATTCTAATCTATCAAAATATCTTTCAAATGTTCCCCATATTTCTTAGAGTACACAGATAAAACATTAGAATTATATTATCTTTCGTTGACATAAAATGGGGCAAACAGTCAACCGTTTTCATGAGCTGACATAAATCGCCAGCCCCCAGCAAGCGGCTCCATACATGTACCTCTTTACTCTTACCATAACCTATCGATATGAAGGCTGGTCTGGATAACTGGATAGACATCCTGATCCTGGTTGCCTACTTCGTGTTCGTATTTGTTGTGGGAATTTTGGTAAATTACGAAGAGTTTTTCTTCTCCTTGTTTTAGAGTTTTAAATTATGTTACTGATATCGTATACCTGTTTCTACAGACAGTGTCTTACTATCATTTTATTCTGATTAGTCCATATGGAGGAGAGACCGTTCTACAGCCAAAGGCTACTTTCTGGCTGGAAGGTCCATGCAGTGGTTCCCGGTAAGTTCTGTCTTACTATGTCTTTAACAGAAATAAGATGCAGTGACATGTCTCATTTTCATTTTTTCGTAAAACAAAAATAAAAAGATGAGAATCTTAATTCTTAATTTATTTACGCAACGCATATTTTAAATCGCAAAGCCGCGATTTTACATGTTTTGGGGGGTTTAAATGCAACTTTGACCTGATTTCTTGATAGATTGGTGCGTCTTTGTTTGCCAGCAACATAGGAGCGGAGCATTTCATTGGCTTGGCAGGGAGTGGTGCGTCAAGCGGAATAGCGGTTGTTGCATTTGAATGGGGGGTAAGAAGTGTTAGGAAGAAAATAAATAATTATTTATATAAATAAAAAATCTGAATTTAAATTATGAATTTCTGTTGAATGTCTTTTTAGCTCACTGGGTCGGAAGCTCAAGTGAAGTGAGCGTTTCTGAACACCCGATGTCTGGCGTTTGTAGTGTAAAGTTTTCTTATTTTCACTTTTGCTTTAGTAGTAATGGGCGAAACTAAAATTGTTCAAAACCGTGACACCCAAGACCAATGATGGCGTACCAGAACTGGTGCAATGTTAAACTTAGGATTGTTAAGGAAAATATCTTGAAGAATATTTCTCTGCATGAATTCAATGCTACAAGCCTACAACTTTGATATTACGATGAGAATTCTGACATATACTGCAGTAGTGAAAATTCTAAATAGTAACATATGTATAACCATATAGGAAAAATCTTAAGTTAAGATTCATGTACAATTTGTAATTTTATTGTAAAAGCATACAGATAAGCTGCGTATTAATAATGGTTAAAACGCAATAATTTGCAAAATAAACTATACGTTTGGTATGTCCCAACTCCGATGGTGACGTTTTGTTTGTAAAAAAACGTCATCGAGTCGCGCACCAAGTCGCTTTCATAGACCGTTCACCCGCCTTTTATATTGAGTGAACTCATTGTTGGTAAATGTATGTGCGGATCCAGAGGAGATGGGTCAGATAAAATATAACCAAATATAGGCCTAGGACTTTTCTCCCACCGGCAAACAAAATTATCCCTCCGACCTTAATCCCCAAGGTTATCTTTTTTTAACCCGCAATTAAATTGTTGAAATATCAAAAACTAAACTGTACTCAGGTGAGCACTGTGACTCATTATCCTCTTGTTTTAGGCCGTGTTCTGCCTGCTGATGCTAGGATGGGTGTATCTTCCTGTTTATTTGACATCAGAGGTACTCAGCTTATTATGTGAAAGTACTAATAAAAATGTAACATTTCGATAGTTAATTATTTGGTCACTTAAGACTCAAGTTTCGTTAACTTATTTTAAAATTTAGACCTTTGTTGATGCAGAGGTTGAAAAGGGTAATGATAATAAAAATTACAACCTATTAATATATTTTCAATGATCCCAAATTTTCACATTGATTGATAACTTGAATGAGTGTTCTATTTTGTTGATATTTAGGTCTACACTATCCCGGAATTTTTAAAGCGGCGATTTGGCGGGAAAAGATTACGAATCTATCATAGTTTGATACTCCAGTTATCCTACATCGTCACTAAAATATCCGTAAGGAGAAACACCATCTTCCTATTGTTTTATGATTCTAAAAACAATAATCTTTCAAACGAGAGCAATGAAATCATATTCAGAAAAAAAAACGTGTTTCGTAATAAAACCAATCAACCAATGAGAACTCAATACAGTTTTAATAAAAGTAATGACTTTGATTGACAGGTCGACGTGTATGCCGGGGCAGTGTTTATCCAGCAAGCGGTGGGATGGAACACTTATCTCTCCATCTTTGTTCTGTTGGCCGTCACTGCTGCATATACCATACTGGGTGAGTTCCAGCATTGTTAGCAAATTGTATAATTTGTCTACTCCGGTTCACGTTAAAAGAACACAAATGGGAAGATAGGCGAGACCGTTTAGCGATATACTGTGTAAAAGAGTCTCTAAAACGTAGTAAGACACTGTAACATACTATACATATATTACATGGCCGCCAGAGGCGACAGGAAAGCCCTGAAGTGTTATGTCGCCCGATGCCGAAGGCACTCTGGGGCTTTCCGAGGGACAAATAGTCTGGTATTGTCGCCCGAGAAGACATGTACTAAAATAATTATGTAATATAACATTTTTAAAAATCAAAACCAGTCTTTAAACATATTTACCTCATAAACAAGTGTATTTTAATTATTCATGCATCTTCATATCATACAAATCAATGTTTTGTAAAAGGTCGATCGGTGCTCTCAATTTAATAGGTATGTATTTTTTCAAATTAAACAATTAAAGTAAGTCCTCTGAATAGCAGACTCTGTCCTGACGTTTTAGTTTTCGAGGAACTGTTTACGTTTGCTTTGCTAATTTCGAACCCAGCGTAATTAATATGCAGAATTATTGCACGCGATTTTAGTGTTAATAGTTTTGGAAGGGCAATATAACTATTCCTTGTGAAATATAACTGTTTCTGCGAGGCCAATATAACTTTTTCCTGTGTGATACAGCAATTTTCAGCGCATAGTAATAAATTTATTTCATCTGTATATATAGATATATCCTGTATCCTGATCTTTAGCTTTGGTCATTTTTGCAAGTTCAATGTCACTATAAGAAAACTGGTGCATCCATTAATAATACAAAAGTAATTATATTTTCTTAGCGTGGGGGGGGGGGGGGGTATAATTTTTGAGCTTGCTCACAGTACCTCTAGTTACTGTCGGAATATGAATTATGGTTTTTTTTAATGTGGCCTCGAAGTAGTACTAGTAATTTGTTATTAACAGGAGGTTTGGCTGCCGTGATATTTACAGACGCTCTTCAAACCATCATCATGATTGTCGGAGCCACAACGCTTGCTATAATGAGTAAGAATAAACTCTTAAGGAAGTATTACAGCATGAATATTTCCAATTCATGCTGCTGTAAAAAAAAAAAGCAGAATGGATGGATACTTTTCTTGCAGGCTTTATAAAAGTTGGTGGAATTTCAGCGTTAATTTACAAATACTTTGAGGCCGTTCCTTCCCATAGCGATGGCTTAGTGATAAATGGGACCTCTGTGAATACAACCCATAATTTTACGGATGCCATCATGTCCAATATCACACAACAGTGCGGTCTGCCTCGGCCTGACGCCTTCCACATCTTCCGCGATCCTGTCAACTCGGATCTTCCATGGCCGGGGCTAATAATTCGAACCACCTTCATCTCCACGTGGTTCTGGTGCTGTGATCAGGTAATGGTTAAAATGACTAACGTAATACTGAGTACTTTCAATTTCAAATCATTAAGGTGTTTATAAGAAAGAACTCGGTCTGTTCTTCAACAGTTAATAGTCCAACGAACGTTAGCAGCCAAAAATATTGCTCATGCCAGAGGCGCGACCATCTTCGCATCATACATCAAATTGTTGCCCATGTTCATCATTATTCTTCCAGGCATGATCAGCAGGATATTATTTCCAGGTAATACAAGTTAAGTTCAGCAGAGCAGCCACATGCAAAATTTACACGTGTTTTAAGGATAGAACATTTTGGGAACGTTTTGTTGAACAGTTCTCGTGTCAATAATATAAAACTTGACAATCTCCTCCATAATTTTATAAACTTTGAGCATTTGTAAGAATTGATTGTACTTTTCAGACACCGTGGCCTGTGTGGATCCAAAAGTCTGCATGGAGGTCTGCGAAAACCCAGCCGGGTGTTCAAACATCGCTTACCCTCAGCTCATCTTAGATTTGGCTCCAACAGGTACATGTACTATATCTGTTCTTTGTCTATTTGAAGATCGTTCAATGATTACAAAGTCTTAAAAAGAATAAACAGGAAACAACTAATACATTTTGTAGGCATGCGTGGTTTGATGATGGCAGTCATGATTGCCGCTCTCATGAGTTCTTTGACATCGATCTTTAACAGCTCCGCAACATTGTTCACGATGGACCTTTGGAAACGATTCAGAGTGCAAGCCACTGACAGAGAACTGCTTATTGTTGGAAAGTAAATCATTAAAATCTCTCAATCTCTCTCTCTCTCTCTCTCTCTCTCTCTCTCTCTCTCTCTCTCTCTCTCTCTCTCTCTCTGAGTTAAATTAGCTGTTGATCAGCTGTTGAATGATTCGTTGATTTGATGATCACAGAATCTTCGTCGTGATTTTGGTGGGGGTCAGTATTTTGTGGATCCCCCTCATTCAGGCGGCGGAGGGTGGGCGCCTCTATTTCACCATACAAGCACTGACTGGCTACCTGGCTCCCCCTATCGGCGGAATTTTTCTTCTTGCCATATTTGTACCAAGAGTCAACGAACAAGTACGTATTTGTACGCTGTGCGACCAATAACCATTTTGTGACTACACGTATTTACAAAGTTTGGCTCTTGATGGTATAATTCCTCTTGAAGTATATTTTTCGATGTGCAGGGTGCATTTTGGGGAATGGTGATCGGCCATTCTGTCGGAATTTCCAGGATGGTTTTGGACTTCATCTATCCGTCCCCTAAATGTGGTGAGCAGGACACCAGACCCAGGGTGGTCGCTAACATCCACTTCACGTACTTCTCCGTGCTGGTACTGGGGCTCTCCTGGGCAGTCTGTCTGTTTGTTAGTCTGTTTACGAAGGCTCCGTCAAAGGATGCGGTAAGACTTGGGGGTACACGATGGGGTGCACTGTTCTATAGTATAATGGCTTTCCTTTATCTCTACATACTAGTGTATGCCAATACAACGATTCTTGCAGTTAAGAGGCTTAACCTTTTGGACTACGGATAAGTTACTACCGCCGCCAAAGGGAGTCGACCTAGAAGCCGAGACAAATTATGACCCATCAGGTTTGATCTCTAAATCATGGAATTAAGTTTCGAGACAGACGACATTAAACAAATTCATTTGTAATTTTTATGGTATCAGTATGTTTATTTACATATTTTGTAGAATCAATCAAACTTAAAGAGAAGACAATTGTAGTGCAAGGGGATATCGGAGAAGGGAACAGCACTGTTCCGGTCGTTGGAGATACCCCTTCCCCGGCGAAGATGGGGAACCGTCCGGGGCTTCGGAACAGGAGGAAGCTGTATATGACGAGGAAATCCAAGATCCTGTTGAACGTGAACGCTGTCGTTCTGGCCTCGGTCTTTGTGTTTCTCTACGCGTTCTTTGCGTAACTATGATTTTCTCTTTGCGATTCAATAAAACATGTTATTGTTTCATGCTTTTTAAGATTATATTTTCGAATGGGATTGATTGTTGGGGAAAAACATATTGCAGTATATCAAGCCACTCGCGTCTCTAGTGTTCATGCCAAAAACAATCAAATTTGTATAAATTTATTGATAAAAATGATACATGGGTATTTTGATACTTGACAGTAAACCAAACATATTTGACATTCACTGTTTATAAAACTTGCCAACTAAAGATCTTAAGATGACTTAAAAAGTGTATCTATTTATATAATAGTGTTGTGTTGTGCATGTACTATGCCTATAGTAGTCAGGGTTTGATACAATTACATAGTGCACGAGCCGGAGGCGAGTGCACTATGTATCAAGCCCTGACTACTATTTAGGCATAGTACATGCACAACACAACACTATTGTTATTATTATGCCGACTGTTGAATATACTGACGTGCTTTGCTATAAGTAGCTGTGACGTTCGAGTGTTGACAAGTCCCTAAAAATAATCACCGGAAAAGCAAGCTTTTTTCTCTCTTCAAATTAATCAATTGATTTGATTGTTTATTTAATCAACACGTTGTTGTACAATAAAAAGTCAACAAAGGTTTATGTTCTTTTCAAGAAATGAGAGACGTTTGGCCTTACCGAGAAAACTCGAAATGTTTAGCAGACGAAATCTCATTAAAAGCGTTTTTGTGATTCTCATGTAGAATTTCTTTGAAAAATGTTCAATCAATTTGTTCAAAAGTTTATAGAAAACTTTACCTTAAAAATTACCGTCAATAATGAAGTGTTTTTGGAAAAATGAATAATTTTAATTGCTTGATGTAAGTCGTATATATCTACGTTTTATATTTATAAATACCGTTGGTTATAATAACGTCTAATTTAGCGTAGCGGTAACGCGTGGGGCTTCAAGCTGGAATGGTTTTAGCGTCGTGAGTTAGAACCCCGCTGTCGGCGCTTGAAAGGTTTTCGTTGAAAAAATTTGCCGTGCTCTATTTCGGCAGAGTATGCTTACGCTATATAAATCCTTTGATACTATGCGAAAATAAATAAATAAATAAAATATTGAATATATAGTGACAAACTGACAGAAGGCATAATAATATTTTATAGTACATAAATCTATTGTGGTATTACATGTATAAACAAAATGAATTTATATAGAGTGTATCTAAAAATGTTTACCATAATAAACTTACCTACAAAACATTAACCATGCAGATTCCCGTAATGAAATAAATAAACTCATTGAATTTTATTACCTGGAGTAAATATTTATATGTTGTAAATTATCGAACAAATTTAGGCTTATAGAAAAGTTTACGTTGTTAATTCAATTTCCATAGAAAATGTATTAAGAAACATCTAATTTGATCGTGCCCCGACCGAACCGATCACCTCAAAATTTAAAAAAAAAATGATTCCTTATTATTTTATTTATAGGATTTCAATTTCAATCTTCAATTGTGTGATTAGATATTATTAAAATAAATCCTTGGCATTTTTACGTTGTTTCCATTTCATATAAATATACAAACCCTGCTTGCGCCCTAGCAGTTCATCATTTGTGTTATAGATAAAATGAGTGGACTATACGTCGTTACATTTGATTCGTAGTGTTATCACAGACAAAAACACGGGGAAATGTAAATATATTATTATATATACAAAGCTTGTAAAAATGTATGCAAACAAATATAATTTTTTTTTATCCAAACAAACAGTACAGGAATACAAAAGCGCCTATTAGAACACCGGCATTTATATTTAGAAACAGGTTAGTGCTCCTGTCCATGTAGAGTTTATTCGGTCTGATGGCCGTGTCGACCTCAATGTCCTTGTCTCCTTCGAGCTTCCTTCTGACGTCAAACTTGCTAATCACTGTGACTGTAGTTTCAATATCAGGGTCAACTGAAAATGGCAAATAATCATTAGATAAAGATGAAGTTTGAAATAACTAATTATTTACCATACTAGTATTCTGTACCACTTAAGATTATAAACCAAACTTTTAATACCCCCCAGCATCAATTTTTCATTGGTTGATTTTCCTTCTTCACACTTTGGTCTGGGGCCTATTCGCTCTGAAGTCCAAAATGTCAATCCTTTGAGCTAGATCAAACAGAATAAATTATATATTTAATTCCGTTTTAAATCAAATTAAATAAATCTATTGCGATAACACTAACTACTTCTACTTTTCATAATTACTGAAATAACGTTTTTCTTAATCATTCCTAAAATCCATCTTCTGGTTAATTTTTTTGAACTTGCGCTGCTTTATGATATTAAAACATTTCCACTGGTGACTTCATCGCAGTCTCTTACTATATCAATCAGAGACTGGCTTTAACTTCAAACATATCACAATATTATCATTAATTAAGGTACCGTACGTATTCACTGCACACGATAACATAAACAACAGCTGATTGATCAATCCAACTTACTTTCCTCCTGTCTTGAGCCTCAGTAACAAAACTGACCAACAGAATAATGACAGCAGCTAGAACTAGAAGGATGGCGGAGAAGTAGGTAAAATGTATATATTTGACCACTCCTGGGCGATCGTCTTCCTTACCGCACCCAGGGGACGGGTACACAAAATCCAAAACCATTCTTGTTAGTCCTACCAAGTGACCAATCAGTAGCCCCCAAAAGGCGCCCTGCAATAGTTAGAGTTATAACATGCAAAACCGTTCAATTGAACCCTTCTCTGGGTTGACAAAAACACGCACCTGTTCGTTGACCCTCGGGACAAAGACGGCCAGAAGGAATAGAGAACAGATAGGGGGTGAGACGTAGCCGGTCAGAGCCTGTATGTACAGGAAAAGCTGTCCCTGCTGAGCGGCCTTAATCAGGGGAATCCACAGAATACTGATCCCGACCAAAATGACCACGAAAACTCTAAATAAAGGCGTTCTTAATTCACATTAGCTTGTATAGCTTGAACATTCACAACATACATACATGTACAGTGGAGCCTCATTATCCGGACGCAGCCCAATCGTCCGGATATGTGAAGCGTACTTGTAAATAACTATTGGAAATTTGCCCTGTACTTACTTGCCCACAATAAGTAATTCCCTCTCTGTCGACTGTTTCCTTATCCGTTTCCATATATCCATGGTGAAGAGAGTAGAAGCGCTGTTAAAGATGGACGTCAAGGAACTCATTACTGCCGCCATCATCACGGCTACCATTAAACCACGCATGCCTGTTTTAGAGTATTTGAAATTTGTAGCTGTTTATAACCACAATTAAGGTAATGCTTCGAAACTCGTCGTTGTTTTAGAAACTCTCTTACCGATTGGCGCCAACCCCAGAATGAGCTGTGGGTACGCCACATTGGAACATCCGGCGGCGTTATCACACACCCTTAAACACGTCTCGGGGTCCGCGCAGGCAACAGTTTCTATAAAGATAAAATTCTCAAAAAAATTCAAATTGTAAGGTGAGCAGATAATAAAGGTTTGTTTGATGGAATTGGTCCTTTTGATAATCGTTCGTACCTGAATAAAGCACTCTGCTGATCATGCCGGGCATAATAATCAGAAACAAAGGCAGGAACTTCAAGTAACCAGCTAAGATCGTCGCAGCACGGGCGTGTGCAATGCTTTTAGCGGCCAAGGTCCTCTGTACGATCACCTATGAAATCAATATACGCGGAAGGGTTGTAAATTCGAAATTGCTGATGATATATATTCTATATATAGGTAACTTACTGAGTACATGTATGTATATGCTATCTGATGTGATCTTTATTAAATTGAATTGAATTGTTGTGTCATTTTGAATTGTGTTAACTTGTACGGTGTACAATCCAACAATCTCCAAGCCAGAAACCTGCCTACCTGATCAGCGCACCAATACCAGACTGACACAAACGTTGACCTGATTAAGATCCCGGGCCACGGGAGATCCGAGTTGATTGGGTCTCGTAAAATGTGGAATGCATCAGAACGAGGCAGTCCGCACGTGTTCTTTGTGACGTTAAACATGCTGGAGGTGATGTTGTATAGCACACTGCTGTTAGTGGAGTTCGCCAACAGGATGTCATTAGGTAGTGCGTGCGAAGGAATGGCCTCAAAATACTTTACCATCAGTCCTTGGATCCCTCCAACCTTCACAAAAGCTATAAGAATGGAAATCATTAACTTAAGATGATATACAAACCTTGATATTATCCAGAAATTAAGAACTCAGCAGAGACTCACCCAAAACCGACAACGTAGTGGAGCCAATTAGCATGATGATGGTCTGAAGAGTGTCTGTAAAGATGACAGCCGCCAAACCTCCTGCAATTCAAATAGTGTAACCGAAGAGAACCAAGAAATGGAATTTCTCTAAGGAAAAACAAATAACATGAACACAGGGTACCTATGACAGTATACACAGCGGTGACCACAAGAATGGCTGCTATGGAGATATAGGTATTCCATCCCAGGGCTTGTTGAACAAATACTGACCCGGCGTACACGTCTACCTGAATAAAAAGTTGTACCAAATTTTAAATCTTAAACCTATTAAGTAAAATTCTCTCTTTGTTTGAAGATTTAACTAAAAAGATATGCTAGTGCCTTGTGCATGTTAACTGTTACCATAGAAACAGAAATTACATTGAAGGACATTGACTTCTCCTGAAGAAAGGGCATTAACAAGGTTTACCGATATTTTGGTTATTATGTTCAGAAACTGTAGCAGCAGGCTGAGATAGGTCCTAAGTCTGGTACCTCCAAATCTTTTGTTCAGATACTCGGGAATGGTAAAAATCTTAATGTGAAAAAATAAACGAATTTAAATAAATTTTAGTAAAAACGTCTTTGCAATATCAATCCAACGTAAAATCTGCAATCAACTATTAGGCAAAATCTGTTTTTCTAATATGACATCTTTTATAGTTGTCTGAAACTTTGATTGTGCAGAAGCCAATAGTCAAAACTATTGCATACAGATACAAAATCACCACTGAAAATCTGCATATGAAAGAACTTACACCGGAAGTAAGGTAAACTGGGAGGAAGACCCATCCAAGCAATAGAAGGCAAACAGCTGACTGCAACGACAAACGTTTGGAAGAATATTATAAAACAAAATATTATTATATAGCCCCAATTAATATGGATAAAGATTAAGAACACCAATACACGTATTGATCGTTTTTAGCCGGGCTCTGCTGAAAGCAGAGTCCTGGGCTGCGTTCAAGATCGTAGCTGCTAGCATAGCCACTAGGTCGTAGATGTCTAGGTCTATTGAACGGACAGCTAGGTTAGCCGTTAGGTCTCAGATTTGAAGTTGGAAATATTCTACTAAAGACTTATTATATTGACATAATTTGTTAATTTCAAGCGGAATGTACATTATAACTGAAAGGATGAATAAAATATCACTATATAAATATATTTCGTGTTTGTTACAAAGTGGTAACTAAGGTGGCCATCTTGAATTCGATGCTTAGTATAAAATATTTAGGCTACGAATTTAGCCTAGCGGCTAGGCTAGCTTTCCGTTCAACTACATAGCCCTACGTAGCAGCTACGATCTTGAACGCAGCCCTGGCTGTAGGCAGGCAAATAGCCAATGTTACTATAAATAGCACAACTTCAAAAGTAAACCAAATAACTATACAGCGTCAAAGTAAAAGCTTCCGCTATACCAAATAGTTCCACAAAGAGCTACGTTTTGTCAAAAGTGTTGGCATTTTGTTTCTTTCTTTTTTTTTATTTCGAGAGAATTTTCAATCTATTTTAGTTTTCTTATTAATAACGTGTTTTAAAAACAAGACTATGCATTTTGGACACATACAATGCGCATGAATTTACATGAACTACTTTGCTGCGCGTTGAAGAAATAGGGATTGAATATATAACGCTTGTTGCAAAATTCAAGGCAATTCAAGGCAACAACTGTTGAATTTTTACTACTAGACAGACATATTTTTGTTTATAGCCGCTTACAAAATTTTGAAGCTCTCTGACGCTTTGCCAAAATTAAAAACATGAGAGAGAGAGAGAGAGAGAGAGAGAGAGAGAGAGAGAGAGAGAGAGAGAGAGAGAGAGAGATTTATTTTCAGTCTTTACTACACAGTATGCATAAAGACACACCAAAAGAGCCCGGCTTTCAGTACTTCAGTACTTAAACTAGGCATTGATATTTGAAAGATTTCATAACGTACTCCCCACTCAAATGCTACAACAGCGATACCGCTGGCCGCTCCGCTACCTGCCAATCCAATGAAATGTTCACTACCAATATTGCTGGAAAACAGCGAAGCACCTATCTGTAAAAGGTATGTAAGACATCTAGAATCATCATCTGTCATCAGAAATTTAATGTACATGTACACATCTCCAAGAAGCACCAACAACAATGCAAACACGACATCGTCGTTAGAAGTTGGTTTTATTTGAATATGTATTTAAAACCCACATGACCAAAAGGGAGAGGTCACATCTTAAGCATCATTTAACATACACTTGAGACGGTAAATAACATTTATCGCAGATTTTCTCACTTAATTTGTCCATTAAAATATTTGAACTTAAATCAATTAAAAACTACGCAGAATATGAAGCTATAGGTAAAATCATTTAAATAGTTCTGCGCAGTTACGAAAATATAAATACTTTCCTTAGGATAAAATGTTAAGAAATGAACAGTTTTACTGCACATAGTTGTATGCATATTTAATTATCGTATTAAAATGTATTAAAGTGGATAATGCATGCTCTATACTTACAGGAAACCATAACATTGCCCTTCCCGCCAGAAAGTAACCTTGTGTAGTGGTCCGCTCCTTGCGCCAAATGGACTACAAAATGAGAAAACGGCGTAAAATGATCGTGTAACAAGTTAGGAAATAGTTTAAACCGTAACAAAGTCTCGAATCGCTGCTTACCCATATTCCAACTAAAAGAACAAAAGCAAAGTACAGCACCACCACCAATATGTCCACCCAGTGGGTCAGACCAGCCTCCATTTTCCTGCAGAGCCGTCTCTGAAATATGTCGGGCAAGGCTAAGCTTGTCGGTAAATGTCCCGTCAACGAATCTAATGCTCAAATAAAATAGTCCATGCGTGAGAGTTTATGGATCGTCTGCTGATGAATCTATTTTCAGTGGAGTGAATTTCTATGAATGATGTTCGATAAGGGTAATTTTACTAATTTACTATAGCTCATCAACGATTTGAGGAACATGTATAAAACACATCATATGTCGAAGTGTTAAAGAACGCTTTTTTTCCCTTGCACAACATCCATATAACGCGCGGCCTCGCTAACAATTGACCGTGCCTGTAACGCAACGTTTAACAGTACGTTGTCACACTAAAACAACGTCTGACAACAGGACGTTGCGTTTACACAAATTTCACAGGTTGTGTTTGCCCGCGGGACAACGTATCGTGTCAGGTTATGTAATCTTATTAGCATATTGAATTAAGTTATTATAATTTAAATTGTGCTAGTTCCAGCGTTTTTCTGAACGCGCTATTGAGCTTTTAAAGTTTGCAATAATTGGAATAACATGTCTGTGCGTGACAACATAATTAAGACAGGATCTCCGCCATCAAAACCATAGATACAGCAAAAAAATATACTGAAAACACATAAATCAAAAACAGACCAATAATAATATCGTAAAAAGCTCGTGGTTGTTTGTATAGCTCATATTTGTTATGTTGAACATCTTGTAAACCCAGCCAAAATTGGATTACACCCGTTGCTGAAGAAACTTATCCTAAAGGAAAATTTGGTTCCAAACCCAAACGTTTCCAAGAGAGCACCAGATGCGCCCAATTGGATTTAACTTGATCTATAAATACATTAGCTTGCTCCTATATTAATTTTGCACGTTTATAATAATTTTTTCTCCATTTTATCTGTGTTAAATTTGTGATGTAATTAATTTCAATCCAATCTTGAATCCTGCATGAACATACAAAATATGGAATATACTGTTTTAAGAGTATGGGATAGAATGTTTTAAGGTAGCAAGGGACAATTATTTTGTAAAATTGAGAGTTGCTGTACTTGAAGGCTTATAAGTGTTGCTAAAATTCATGAAATGATTTTTAATGATTATCATTAGTTAGAGGGATGTCTGTTGTTGAAATTGATATGCAATATGTAGGCCCCTTATGTTAGGTACATAAGAATCATAAGTAAAATGCGAAACCTGCGGCTATGACTGTTGTGCTGACTTTACACAGTGAAATTGCAAGTTACAGACGGGAGGTAAAATAACACGAAAAGTAGGTGGATGGGACATTGTAAACTATACACCAGTAAGTTTCTGACATGTGATAGTGCAACATGCACGCGGCACGGAAGGTCAACCCTCTGCAGGGAATTAGCTTAGGGGGGGGGGGCCAAAAAGCTGAAAAATCATGAAAAATTAGCAAAATATGAAAGGGTCAAAATCTCATAAAAACCAGTATGTAGAGAATTTTACAGGTTTTGACTAATAATTTTCTTCAGAAATTGGTGATTGGCCTTGTAAAGAGTGAATTAAAGGTATTTGTGCTGAATGGGAACTGAGGAAATTCTAGTTACAGAGTTCTAAGGACATGCGTCCCTTGGCTACAATGAATTGTATAAAAAAAACTGTCCCCTGCCACCTAAGAGTATGGGATATAGTGTTTTAATGTATGGGATATAAATGTGTAGTGTTTTAAGAGTATGGGAAATAGTGGTTTAAGAGTATGGGATATACTAAAAGTGTTTAAGGAGTATGGGAAAGAGCGTTTTAGAGTATGGGAAAGAACATTTTAAGAGTATGGGAAACAGTGTTTTAGGAGTATGTTATATAGTGTTTTAAGAGTATGAGATATAGTGTTTTTTAAGTATGGGATACAGTGGTTTAAGAGTATGAGATATAGTGATTTAAGAGAATGGGATATAGTGTTTTAAGAGTATATGAGATAGAGTGTTTTAAGAGTATGGGATACAGTAGTTTTTTTTAGAGTAATGGATATAGTGTTTAAAGAATATGGGATATAGAGATTTAAGAGTAGGGGATATAGTGGTTTAAGAGAATGGGATATAGAGTGGTTTAGAGTATGTGATAAAGTGTTTTAAGAGTATGGGATAAAGTGTTTTAAGAGTATGTGATATAGAGTGGTTTAGAGTATGGGATAAAGTGTTTTAAGAGTATGGGGTATAGTGTTTAAGAGTATGAGATATAGTGATTTAAGAAAAGGGAATATAGTGTTTTAAGAGTATGGGATACAGTGTTTTAAGAGACTGGAAAAGAGTGTTTTAAGAGTATGAGATAGAGTGATTTAAGAAAATGGGATATAGTGTTTTAAGAATATATGGGATAGAGTGTTTAAAGGGTATGAGATACAGTGTTTTTAGAGTATTGGATATAGTGTTTCAAGAGTATGGGATATAGAGTTTTAAGAGTATGGGAAAGAGTGTTTTAAGAATATGGGACACAGTGTTTAAAGAGTATGGGATGTAGTGTTTTAAGAGTATGGGATGTAGTGTTTTAAGAGTATGGGATATAGTGTTTTTAGAGTATGGGATATAGTGTTTTAAGAGTATGGGATGTAGTGCTTTAAGAGTATGGGATAGAGTGTTTTTAGGGTATTGGATATAGTGTTTTAAGAGTATGGGATATAGAGTTTTAAGAGTATGGGAAAGAGTGTTTTAAGAATATGGGATGTAGTGTTTTAAGAGTATGGGATATAGTGTTTTAAGAGTATGTGATGTAGTGTTTTTAGAGTATGGGATATAGTGTTTTAAGAGTATGGGATGTAGTGCTTTAAGAGTATGGGATAGAGTGTTTTTAGAGTGTGGGATATAGTGCTTCAAGATTATGGGAAAGAGTGTTTTAACAGTATATGGAATAGAGAGTTTTAAGAGTATGGGATATGTGTTTTAAGAGTATATGGGATATAGAGTCTTGAGAGGGTTGGATAGTCTTGGACAATATTAGGCCATGTTTACCTCCTTGAAATGAAGAACTGTGTACATTTTTATTGAGATATAGAAAACGTTTAAATAACCAAAATATCAGTTTTTTCTTTACTAAATAACGGTTTATGGACAAAAATATCTCACTCAAAAAATTAAGTAGATCAGAGGGATAATTTTGTTAACATCCTAGCTTCCTTAATTAAATTGAATAACCTCATATTCCACGTAATTTGCCGTCATACCGGTACTTATTATAGCATTGAATCATGATTTTTTGAAGTATACACTCTCATAACTGCAGCGGTGTGTGCATACAAATTGAGTAACGCGCGTTAGCGCGTTATGAAAATTTGTATGCACACACCGCTGCAGTTATGAGAGTGTATACTTCAAAAAGTCATGATTTAATGCTTATATTTACATTTTTTTAAACTTCCTGCCTTGTCTGCAAATGTGATCCATACCTTAAAATTCCTATCTTATCCTAAGGGTAAGTTAATATTAATGGAAGAGCCACAGTAACAGCCACAAGCGTGAACTTTGATTTTCGCTTGTGACGTTGCAGTTTACAGCGTTCAACGCTTGTGACGTCATAATAAAACTTGTCAATTTGACCTTTGACTACTTGTTGCATTTAGAGGCATTTGAAGATCACAGAATTTAATGGAAAAACACAGTAGAATGTAAATATAGATATATAAATATATAATAAAAATACACATACATGTACCTGTGAAAGAAGTGCAATTGAAATAGTTGAAAGGAAAAATTTCCCAGATAATTTCATTTACGCAAAACTATTTTTCACTCGGAAAAATTCACAGGAACGAAAACTGATTTCTTACGGCGATTTCTTATTGGAGAATGTTAACATCTTTTCTCCATTTGGAACTGGAAGTCACTCGGAATATCTCGCACAGTTTTTCAACGTTATCATCCGGGTCTGTTGCAATACACAGTCAACGTAAACATCACATTTCTTAGCTGTGTATTGAAACCCTGAAGAGCTAGAGGGGGCGTTTCAAATGAGAAATCTTGAAAAAATGTCATACTTTTGAATGAACATTGTTTTAGCCCTGAGGTATTTATAAATATATATCTAGTAATTAAGCCAAATGTGAATCGAGGACATCTTGGGACAGAGTACAATGCCCTCGCCCTCATACCTTTCTTTGCCTTATATAACGTGTTTTCAAGATTTTTTTCCGTGATATACTAGTACATTTTTTTTTTGAAAATGTGTGTTAAATGCCATTATTTGCTTTATTACTCATTCTTTTTATTTTTTGAAAGTTACATAAACAGCACGTTAACAGTACTGAAAGGCTTTATAGAACTAATATGTGTGTTACGAGCATTTTTGACCGGGTTTATCCATCAGGGATCTTAATGTTTAAACCAGATGTGTTGAATTTCGACCCTTGATTGTTGAAAAAATGAGCAGTGTCGTAGGTTTTTTGACTTTTTAAACCAATTTCATATTCAGCAACATAAAAAGGTGAATTAATGAAGCTGTAATTTATTCAATAAAAAGTTACGTTGATACGTGTTTATTCTTTATTTAAATATATTTACATTTCTGAGCAGTTGTTTTGCTCGACAAGAAGGCACAAGCTAGCCTTTTTTTTTTCATTCAATAAAGATAACATCTGTTGGGGTTGAAATCATACAATTAAAGAGAATAGGTGGATAAGGCGTGTGAAATGCCCATACACGGTCGAACAAGCTACTGAAAAATTAAAGTATCAATAAATCTGATATATTTTTAAAAAATCATTTGAAACAATATACATTTAACATATCATTGATTTTCAACCTATAAACATGTTCAATACTTGAAATATGTTGATTCAAACATGCAGGCGTATTCGTATCAAAACCTGCAAATACTGTCATTTTTTACAACTTCAAGGCAATTTTTTGGGGGTCTGTGCTCCATATTTTTCTCATAGTCATAAGAAATAACTATTACAGATTTTTGGCGGAAGGGTGACAATTTTATGCATAAACGCTTTACGCATATAAATTCAAGTAACTTTGTAGTTACAGTCGATTTATTAACATTATAAAGCAAAAGAACTAGACAATAAGGGTAACATTATTGCCAAATAATAAAACTAAAAATAGAAATCATTAAATTTGCATGCATGTAAACTTTGAGATAGGATACATGTATCTTACGAAAAAGGCAAAGGGCCTTTTAAAACCCCTCAATTATGGAAAAATTTTGGTTCTCGAAACACGTTTCCTTTAGATGCAGAAAATTGCGTACTTAACATGTTTTATAGGTTTAAGTTTTAAAATTTTAAATCGATCACCAAACAAACGTACAAAACATTGCCATCTTAAGGGAACACTGCATTGTCAAATTAAAGGACCAAATCACTGTGAATTGAAAGAGAATGTTCCAAAAAATCTTTTTTTAAAAGATACTAATGTTGATAAACAAAAAAAGTTAAGTGCGTGTAATATAAAATCCAAATTTTTCAAACTAATACCCAAGGACAAATTCTAGGTCAAGAGAGAGAGAGAGAGAGAGAGAGAGAGAGAGAGAGAGAGAGAGAGAGAGAGAGAGATTTTTTCTCTACGGTATATCGTGAAATAAAGTCGTCGAGATTACAGTAATTGGACCTCTGTGTGTAAAAGCAAAGTTTTGCTTATGACCATGCATTAAAAGTTTAATGTCTTTTTCTCCAGCAAAAAACAATACTTCGATCTTTGATGTAAATAAATAGCTACTGGTAAGTAAAAATCTGAACACTGGCCGCTGGACTATCAGTGGGGTTGCTGAAAGGATGCTCAATTCTACCCTAGAATATGTATGGAAAACTGTTTTAAATGTTGGGGCGCAAGCGGGGTTTGCGAACTTTGCATAATTAATATTCTAATATAAATCATACATTTGCTGAAAATTATATAACTATAAGTAATAAGAAACCATTCCTTGAATATTATGAGATTATGTTTAATTTCGGTTGGGGCGTGATCATATCTATCATAAAGCCCTTCGGGCTTTACGGGATTTTTATGACGCATCGACAAAAATTATCACGTCATAATAATCTAAGAATGATTCCTTATTTTTTTTAATAGTTAAGATTCGTTTTACATATTGTGTACCTACCTCCCTCTTCCCTCTCCCCGAGTTCTTGTACGAGAACTTTTAGCTGTGCGATTTGGCCCATGGGCCTCTTATTTATCATAGGATAGGAGTGTTGGTGTTTTGAAGAAAGAAGTTTTTTGAATGTTATTTTTGAATGTTATTTTAATTTGATCATATAAAGTCAATTGAATGTTGACAAATGTTTGATGTGGACTTCATTGCTAAACACTTTCAAAGAATCTACATTTACACCCAATTTTACCCCAAGCTTTCAATGCAAAACGTAATGTACGGTGTTTATGTTTAAATTTACGAGTTTTTAAAAACTCAATAATCTGATATTTATTGGAATATTAATTATTGACAACAGACACAGAAACAGGACAACTGTGTCCAGGGACTAGCTCTATCATCACTGAATAGGCATCGAGTTATTTACATAATCAATAACTGCATGGTAGGAGTACCAGTGTTAAATGATCATTATTAGATCTTTTTTTTATAATATGATCATTCATGTATCAGCTTGGAAATGGATTTTACATTTTTATTGTTTAAAGACCAAGAAGTGTTGAAAGCCCCATAATAAAAACAGATCAATCATTAAGTGAGTTTATTTATGCATCAACAAAAAGACATTTACATCAACAAACACAATGTTCTATAACACAGTAGCTGTTGATATCTTAAATGAAATGGAAATCACTTGATGTGCATAACAACACAAATTAATATGTGTTAAGTCATCCTTTATATCACAGTTATTTTTATAAAAATTTTGAGATGCTGTTATGACCTTGACCTATGGCCCCAGGTCACACTCAGCCTGCTGACTGCTCAGTTTCGGTCCTTTTCCTTGTGTACAGTTTCCTTTGCTTGGCATCCTGTTCAGCCTTCAGTCTCTTCTGCTCTTCTATGATAGCTTGTTCCTGAATCTTAGCAACCTCGTCCAGAAACTGGAAAAAAATCAGATTGAGCATTACACATTTTACTGGTAATATGTCATATGGAATCAGAATTTATTCCTTTGTTTATTATATCACAAACTTTAAGATTAAATGTGATGGGACATCTAAAATGGAGCTTTATTATGCTTTGGGTTTTAATATTTAACCCTCTGTGTAAACATAATAAAAAATGCATATCTTCTATTTTTCAACAAAAAAAAGGATGATGAATGTAACTTTTGTCAAATAACCAAGAATGATAAAGGATTTTTAAATCGTAATCTGTTATCAAACCACAGGCACCTGAATTTTTATCAATCAGTCGCTTAATAAGTCATAGACTTATTAAGCGACTGATTGATAAAAATTCAGGTGCCTGTGATCAAACACACAAAACTTTTGCAGCATGTCATCAAATTTGCAAGAAACATTTCAATAATTGGTTCCAGTACAAAAATGGCTTTTCAATAAATCAAAGTCTGTATAAGGTATCCATGTTTCTGCAATACCACATACACAGAGCAATGAATAAACGAAAAGATCCCAAATGGGTATCCCACAATGACTGTAAATTAACTTGAACATAAATAACAAAATCTGCAAAAAATGAACTGGAAATGCATGCACTATCATTAAACATACAACAGATTTCTTGAAATTTTCTGGGGAAAACACTGTAATTACAGTCTATTGCAGTGTAATAGATGTCTGATTTTATCCGATTGCGATTTTATCTTATTTCCAATAAAAAATACGTTTTTAAATATGAAACAAACAAACATTCTTAGGATTCATACAAAAAAAATATGATAAAATAAAAAAAAATCCCTACCTACCTAACCTAATTTTTTCATCAATGTTACCCTAAACACACAATTTTTTTTGTTAGGCCCAACAGTACTTATGGTACATTTTCATCACTAAGCATGCAGTTTCTTCACACAGGACAGCCACTGTAATCAAGTTACAACTAACTCTTAATGACTCAGAAGTGAAGTGAAGACACTTAGGATTTAATTATTTAAGTGTTTGACTTTTTTTTAACAAGTTTATTGTATTGCATTGTCATAAACTCACAGCCAGTCTCACATATGGTGACTGACAAAAGGCCAGCTTGATGAAATTTTCTCATCCTCATGAATAATTCATGCCTAATCCCATTGGCTCTTAGACAGGTTTATGAAAAACATTTCATCAAATATATCATTAATTACACATGTACTCATTAACAATTGTATGTTTAAATTACATGATCTTCCTTTTCATACCTCCAAAATCTAAAGAGTTTCACTTTTTCATTACTGGAATAATGAACATTCTTGCAAACAAGAAGAGTTCAGTGATTTGTCACAATAAAGATCAGTATTTATACATTGTAAGTGCATGAAAGACTGAACATGGGTTTCCAATGATGTTTGTAATTAAAAAAAGATATGTAAGAGTTGCAAAATCATTCCCAAATTAATATTTAAAGATAGTCCAAACAATTTCAAGGTCTTTGATCTTTCAATACAGATACATTACAAATACTGATCATAATGAAGAAGTTTTCCTCTTGGTTTTAATTCTAGTTCATTATTATTTCATAAGGACAATCCGATTCCATTCCAGGGCGAGCCTTCTACATGTACCTACCTCTGGTTTGTTGTGGTCGCTCTTAGGATCCAGGGGTCGCTTTGGATCATTGACCCAATCCATGAACAGCTTCGCTCCCTGAGACTGAGCAATCACATGGTTCTAAAAAAACAATTCAGAACTCTTGTCATATGATTCTAAAATAACAATTCATAATTAACTCTAATCGCATGGATCTCAAATAACAAATCTTATATGAAACATTCCGAGCTTTGTATAACAGAAATCCAATGGTGATAGCAGAGAACGAAATAAAAGTTAACAATCTTTATATCAGAAAAAAATCAATTTTGATTATGAGATTTAGACACTATATGGTAACCTTCCAATATCAAAGTTTCTACATCATTAACACAATAAATCCAAGTCTGTTACTCACCAGCTCTTTACTCTTCTTCTTGGCCTCTGACATTTCTTTATCTTTGATGTCTTTTGGATTCTCCAGGGGTTCATCATCTTTTCTCTTATTCCATGACTTGGGGTCTAGATACCAGGCCCCATATTTAAACTTCACCCAGCTTGGTTCATACTGACCAGAATACTTCTACAAATTTTAAATATTTTAGAAACGTCAATTATTGACAGAATTTTTGAACCAGACTCTGTTCAAGTACAGTACCAGTATACAATTCTAACTTTAAAGGTACAATTTCATTTATGAAAGAACGATAACACACACTCTCTCTTTCTCTCTCTGAGATAAATTACTGTCTGTGTTTACCAAAATTATCAATAATATCTGAAAATTTCCGTCCTAATAAGGTATGCTGAATTAAATATTTTGCTTCTCAATCAAACCTTAAAATATTTTTATCATAAAAGCAATATTTCATGCAAGTGTAACAAAGAATATTTTTGTTTTTCTACTAAATGATTCATTTTCAAATATTAATTTACATATCCACTAACCCATTTTGTGGACTTCTTCTCGGGTGGGGGTATATTTTTGTTGGTTTGTTGGTTTGACACTGTGGCCTGTTGTCTGAGCTCCTGGGGGACGTTAGTGAGTTCCACTACATGGATCGGGACGGACAGAGCGGGCTTTGTCTCGTACCCGCTGGCAAACAGACTCATGATGGTCGATTCCTCAAACTTGTTCTGGTCCCCGCCCAGACTCTCTGCCACCCAGTCACAGAAGTCCTTTGTCACATTCTTAATGTGTTCCTCCTACAAGATATGTCATAATAATGTATCCCTTTATATAAATGTTCTTCCTACAAGATATTGCAACAGTGTGTGCCAATACATGTACAGGATATGCTGTGACAGTAAGATTTCCCTTGACCAAACATTAATCAATATTGTTCCTGGTATTTCAAAATTTTATTCTTTAATTACTTAGTATTTGAGCATCAGTCTTTACAATTTTAAACACTAATTGGTTTGACTTACTCCCTAAATGACTTCTCCACCATTTATTATGTAACATTTTACCTGTGACTCTGATGAAGCAGATTTGTCAGATGATTTTTTCTTATCCTTTTTGTCTTTCTCATCTTTTCGAGGGAGCCATCTGTATGGATTTCTTATTCTTGGTTCATCTGAGCTGAAAAAGAAATGGAAAATTTTAAGCATCATAGAAATTTGGTACTATAGACACTAAAATCTATAATAGCTTCAATAATTTAAACAAAATTTTACATGATTACCAATGGATTTGCGTGTTGAAATTAAGACGAAAGCAAAATTTTTCATGTTCTTATTATCAGTTCATCACCAACTAAAATTGTATGGAAGATTAAGACAATTAAAACAATCGTGTCTTCATTTTGAATTCAAACTGTATTAATAAATAGGTGTTTTATCTTACCCCTGACTCTGGCCTCCCTCTGATTTGACTACATCTTCATCCCTGTCCTTAGGTGACCCTTGACCTTCCTCCTTAAAATCATCTTCCTCTTCTTCCTCATCAAGCTGATCTGAGAAATCTTCATCTGGATCAAGATTCATTTCTGGATCTAATATATCAACAATGTCCTCAAATAACTGCAAAAGTAAAAAATTAAAAAATATAGATTAATTTATAGGGCATTTCAATCACTGACATTTTGATACAATTTCCTTAAATATGAACAGGAATCACAACAAATATCTGACCCCATGAATCTTTGATACATGTATGTATTTATATTTAAATTTTTTTAAAACTTCCTTAAAATTAACAAAAATAAATATACCTTACAGATAACTAAATATCAAGGAATAATCTCTTTGGGTTATCGTAAAATTGCAAAATATACAAAAAAATATGAATACTTTTACAACATACCTCTGGAGGGACACTTTCTTCTAAATGAGGATACAGCGCTAGAGGATGTAGCACCAGACTGTACTCTATCTCGTCTATGTGGTCCCTCCTGTTTTGTTGAAGGGGGGTAGATCGAGAATAACATATTTGGTGTTTACTGAAGCGATTCCTTACTGCTGGTTGCTTCACCGGACTAATATTTTCACTACTTCCTGTAAGATTGGGGCCAGGACCCTTAGAACCCTGAAAAAATATATAAAGCAAGATTTAGGTTGGGAGACCTTTCGAAAATCTCACATTCACATGCCTACGAAATTCCCTGTTTAGAATAAACCATACCCATGCAATTGTTTGTATTACAGATACAAACAGCTATATCTACCACATCAAAAGATGTCTTATTCTGCAATATTTATGTGCAATGTATGAATGTAAGTGGTATAACAAACCTTTATTAACACTTCTCCCTTCACTGGTGGTGGTAGACCATCTCTGAAGTCATCTAACCCATCTTTAAGAAAAATCCAATTCTTTCCTACCAGTGACTTAGATGTGTCTTCTGGTTTTAAAGATTTGATGTATTTTGTTTGTAGTCTTTCTTTGTACCTTTGAATTAAAAAATAACAGAACATATTTTTAATGACTATGAGTATGACATAAATTATGTGTGTATATATATAAATGCAAACATGTAGTCTTGCACCGACGAAAAGAAAATTAATAGTCATATATATGATATCGTATAAACAAAAACAGGTTTGATTTTTTTTTACAAATCGTGTGTCTCGTTTAAATTTTGGTTTGTTTTTATTGGCATCGCCTTACATTTTCACTCGTATCTTAACGACTACGGTCATATTTTGGTGAACTTTGTTGACATAATTAACCTTAAACCACAACAAGTAAACATGCAGATTTTTGAAATCGTACCAAGGTTTTTCTCTTATCTTTGTCCCCGATTCTGTGTTAATTAGAGCTAAATCATATTTATGTTCTGCCATTTCGGTTCGACGGCGGCCATTTGTTTACACCGAAGTACAGTTAACGGAAAAACTTCCGCGACAAATTAAAAGGTGTAAGATTTATCTGGCATTCCACATTTTTTAAAAATATATCCACAAAATGATATCATTTTACTCTTATAAGTAAAATTAAAACTATTTTAGCTTTGTTAATTGAAATATGCACTATTTCTTTTTTAAAAGAAAATAGTTCCGCTCACGAATGTTGTCAAGGAAAACAATAGATTGGAGGGAAATTTAAATTTCCTTTTTTCGTTATGAAATGTCCATTGTCTCTATGGAGTTAAAGAAGGGCTTTTAATATAAAATTACAGGTCCCTGTTAAACCGGATACACTGTATAATTTAGAATAATTGAAAATGTGTTGGTATATTTCTTTAAAAACCTTTTTCTCAAAAACCATATCGCCAGAAATTAAAGGAACATACAAAAGACCTGAAATACTAATGACCTGAAAGACCTGAAATTTTTTATAAAAGATACTTTAATAAGATTTTTGTCAAATAAAATTACTTTGTGGGGGTTTTATTCATATTTCCAGGCATAATTGTGTTAAAAAATATCATAATGACCAGTTACTTGCACAGAAATTCGACAGACCTGAAAATTTGAATTGACCTGAAATTTTCGAATGACCTGAAATTTTATATAATTGATACATTTCTCTGTTCTGTGTCAATTTTAATGTATATTTGTGAGTTTTTAAACATATTTCCAGGTATATGTCTTAAAATATATCATTCTGATTAATTATCTATGCAGGAATACAAAAGACCTGAAAATTTGAATTGACCTGAAAATTTCAAATGACCTGAAATTTTATATAATTGATACACTTCTATGTTCTGTGCCAATTTTAATGTATATTTGTAAGTTTTTAAACATATTTCCAGGTACATGTGTTAAATAACACTAAACTTTAATGATTCATTACAACTTTCTTGACTCTATTTGTGATTTCAGTTTGGTCGTGTTTATTTAGAACACACATTGACTAGTCCCGTTTGCCACAAACAAAGGGGTTAATCTGTAATTGAGGGGATGGGGGTATTACACCTTTTAAAACGGAGCATAAACGCGGCCGTGGTTGAGAAAAAAGAATCGAAACATGAAGTATATTTTTTTTAAAAATCATGTCAGCTCAAATTTTCAGGTCATCTAAAATTTTCAGGTCAATTCCAACTTTAAAAGGGGATCGCACTTCTGCGTAAATAACCGATAATGTTGCTATTTAATGATATATTTCAACACATATATACCTGGGAATATGATAAAAACTCACTAATATACATTAAAATTGACACAGAATAATAAAATTTCAGGTCATTTGAAAATTTCAGGTCAATTCAAATTTTCAGGTCTTTCGTACTTCTAATAACAGCTCATTATGATATTTTTCAGCACAAATATATCTGGAAATATGATGTAACAACAACCCCCCCCCCCCCCCCCCCAATGAATTTTTTTGACAAAAATCTTATAAAAGTATCATTTACATCAATTATATAAAATTTCGGGTCTTTTGAAAATTTCAGGTCAATTCAAATTTTCAGGTCTTTCGTATTTCTGTAAATATGATTAAAACCCCCACAAAGTAATTTTATTTGACAAAAATCTTATTAAAGTATCTTTTATATAAAATTTCAGGCCTTTCATGTCATTAGTATTTCAGGTCTTTAGTATGTTCCGAAATTAAAGCTGATATTTGTGTGGAAGCATCATCAGGTAGTGTAAATTCAAGATTTAAGCTCACCTGAACCGAAAATTCAAGTGAGCTTTTCTGATCACCTGTTGTCCGTCATCTATCCGTCTGTCCGTCCGTCAGTTTAAATCATGTTTATGTGAAGGTGATTCTAAATTGTTAAAATAAAGGGCAAATCCCCTTTAAAAGGGAGATAATTGCGAAACTGGCCCTTCGTTTGATCAAACTTGAAAGCTCTTCTAAGGATGTTTAGTTGAAATTGACTTTGTGGTTCTGGAGAAGAAGGTGAAAATGTGAAAAGTTTACAACAACGCCAACGACGACGACGAAAGACAACGGAAAAATTTTGACAAGAAAAGTTCACTTGAGCCTTCGATGGTGATTTAAAAAGATATAACCTCAAACAAAACATTCTATAGTAGGTGCACAACAGTTTTATTTTGAAAGTCTATGACAGTGTACAAGATTTAATATGCAGAGACGCAAACATACTGAAACAAATACTTTTAAATAGGGTCTTCCGTCTAAATTGTAAAATTATTAAAAAAAAAAAATAACCAAAAAGAACAAATGAACTTGATTGATTTCCATGAAATTTCTAAATTTCTAAAAAAAAATCACTGACATTATAAATTACAGTTAATGTTTTCTAAGAATGACCTCTATATAATGTTTAAGGATCCCAATATATTCTTTCCTTAATATCTCGAAAAATATAAACATGTACATTCTGAACAGTTCTGGACAATGTTTATAATATATCAAGAAAAGCTTGGGACCAAACCTTTTGTATGATTAGTTACAAGGCCAAAAACAATTTTGGTCAGGGTGAAACAAAAAATATCTTCTTAACTGATGGTATCACCTTATTTTACTGGTCTAGGACGGAAGACCCATGTGATATAGTTTCTAGTTTTCACTTATTATACAGCAGGTAACAAAAACATGTGTAATAGGTTAATTAACAAAAAGTTTGGTGAATTGTAATATAATCATTTATAGTTTATAATTTAACTATAGTTCAACTATGAAAAAAAGACACAACAGTTTAAAACCTTGAACACACATTAATCATATTAATGCTAATAATTAACACACACTTTACTAAAAAAACAATAATAAGAATAGAAGAACAAGCATGTTCATTTCATATATTCATAAGCTTGGCTGATTAAAAAGAATGGCGCTATATTTGCTCACAGCTATAAAGAAACTAATAATTTACAAATACTGTCTGAATCCAATAAACAAATCAACTACAGCATTTAAATACACAAATTATAAAATTTAATTCTATAAGAGATCCAATTCTTTTTTTTTTAAAGAAGGTAATATGTATTGCACATTGACCACCCAAAGGGGAACAATCATATGCAGTAGTTCCTTTAATTTTTGTAATTGTTATATTTACCACTGAGGAATAGGCTTATTCAAATTATCTTAAGTTTTTTTTACATTCACACCTCTCACATTTTTGTCATTTTTAATCAAAATTTGCAATGTTTACACTAGGCCACATCTAAATATAGAACACAGAATTTGTTTTATAGACTGCTTAACAAATTAATCTATCAATATTTGTTTGTTTGTAGCTAGTTTCTTTAAACATTAACATGATATTAAATCTCCACAATTTAAATCTGAAATAGTATTCATTCTATTTTACCTTTTCAAAAATATTTAATTAATCATAATTGACTGTAATCTAGTTTTAGTAGCATTATCATTTATTTCAGACCAAAACTGTGTCAGCTAGTGTAACTTTTTGGCACCAGACCAGTAAATATAAGTTTTATTTCTGAAAATTGTCTAAAATTCTTAGTGTTTTTTTTTTGTTGTAATGATCTAATTTTACCATTTAGCTTTTATCATGCCTGCTTTGACATAGCAAAATATGTGGATATAACATCCGATATTGTTTGCTAGAAGAAAACTTTTTACATTGTAAAAAAATGTTGGACACAAGCAAAAAGGTTACAGGTTCACTCCAGTTTTGTAAATTTTGTGATGTACACTAATTATGTTTTAAGGTGGTTTGAGACACCAGCTCTAGCCATTTAATTGATAGAAATATTCCTGACATTGAGTCAGACTACATTCTGAGCACCTTTGTCTATGGCACATATTAGAATGACAGGTTCAAAACCAACAGTACATCATTGCAAACAATTCTGATATCAATCCTAGCTTCAACAATACATATAAACTGCTTTAAAATACAAGTGAATATAATCCCCCTATAAAAATGCACCATATTGTATGTGTACACTGTTAAGGGTAACCTTAACAACATACTTTCTAAAATTTAATGCAATAAAAGATTATATATCATTTCATTAAAATTCCATATGCCATTAAAAAATTACATAAGTCCTTCAAGCAAAAACAAATGCCTTTAAAATTAGGAAATGTCCTCAGCTTTCCATGCATATTAAACACATCTACCAGTAATACTGAACAAAGCAAACTGTCAACTCAACATCCATTCATTTCACTATCTTGTAACAAATCAACATAATATATATACATAACTATCCCAGATCGGGCAAATAAATCAAACAATTCTCACTTCAAATTAGACCCTTGCTCTAGAATCAACATACATGTATCTGTACTATTTGAACTGAGAAACTTCATTTCATCAGAATAAAGGGGTTTACCCCTTAATGGATTACAAAATCGCAACAATGAAGTAGTATGATATACTCCTCCATAATGAAATGTCTATATCGTCACAAAAGGGGTTGACCCTAATGATTCCCAATAATTGTACTACGCATGTAGACAAATTATTGAAATCATACCAGTAATTCTCTTCATTTAATGGACCAACTTTTTACCCTATAGCACACAACGTGCTTGGCGTAGTTCACATTAAATGTCGACAAATACAAAGACAGTTACATGCAAGGACCCTGCCAAGTATAACTTAAGTAATTTTTTCATATATATTATAGTCATGTTGGGTTTTTTTCTTTAAAATTTTTTAAATTGGTCCCAAAAAAAAAGACAGCAAGTTTAATAATTGCATGTTACATTAGGAGAAGAATAAAATTCACTTTGCCTAAACTAGCTAAATCTTATATGGTCTTAGATAGGATTTTAAGTAGTGAATTTGGCTACAAATCATATTTACTCATAGATACCAGTATGCAGTCAAAGAAAAGACATTTTATTGTAATAGATGTACATAGTTTTATCTTCATAATGCAAAATTAAAAGTGACTGCTTGAATTCTCTGACACTCATAAAATTGTTTTCCAAAATTTTAATAATTTTTTAACATTTCAGAATTTGGAAAATAAATTCCTAGGTTAATTCATTTTGACCTAGCAGAGTCCTTATAATATAAAGCAAAAACTGTACCTGATATGTACATGAATAAAGACATTCACAAATAACAAAGCATAAAAAAATTGTTAGTATAACTAATTGACATTGATTACACTTGTGCATTAATCATATATCTTACAATATTATCTGTTGAAGCAGCAAATCCAAATCTACACATAAAACTACATGTATATCACTTTTACAATCTAAAAATTAATTAAGAACCAAGCGTATAGAATAAGATACTCTAATGTGTCTAACAATGTACAAGAAATTTCAAACTACGGTAATAAACAGTTAATTTGTTCTCTGAAGTCAAAAACGTTAACACCGGTAAAACAAAATCAGAACATATCCTCAGAACTGCCATACAACGTTAACATAATGCATACATTGTGCACTATGGCTCATTTGAGCCAGCCTGATCTAAAGCAATGAGAACTTTTTCATATACTTTCCGATCATGTTTCTGCAATGAGTTTTTTAACTCATGAAAAGTTATCTTCCCCCTTTTTTTTGTAATCAGCAGAAGCATCTGGTAAGAGGTCTCTCTGACATTGCTATACTTTTCGTTGTCAATCTTCACGGCTTCTATGTCGGCTTCCTCCATCTTAAAGTCTCTGGCCACTGCAAGGAAGAGGTGTCCAGAAACGAGTTCTTTGGATATAGTCCATAGATTGCCTTCTGTAAGTCTAGAGTTTGCTAAAAAGCCAAAAAAAAAGTGTCATTGTGCATTTTAAAAAGCTCTACAAATATGATATCACTAAATTATTTTATGAAGAATGAATTTCATCAAGATTTAGAAAAAAAAAAATTGCTTCATCGATTCCCAATAATTGTTAGGTTTAGCTATGTCTGGTACTAATGAACTGAAATGAATCAAATGCACTAATGAATTAATGAAATATTTTTCAAAAAATTAATCTAATTTTGAAAGATTTACTCTATATAAAGACCCATTTAAGGAGATTTTGGAATGGCATATTCCTCCTTGATAAAATTTTAGAAATGAAATTTTACTTTGGGCAGTAGCTGGCATTGGATGATCCTGTGGTAGTTCCTGAGGGCTATCTGTCTTCAACCTTTCATCATTTAGGTTAGACAACTGTCCTTCCTTTTGAATCTTAGTGGGAGAGATTTCTGGAGGTCCATCTGTTTCCAGATCCCCTTGTTTGGTCTTGTTGTTAGAGCTGCAGGTATCATGCAGAAGATCCATTTCATCTGGATTTGCTCCAAGCGTTTGAAGCTCAATAGGTTTTTTCTCAAACTGAGATTCACAGCTCTTTTGAAGCAGAGGTTGTAAATCCAATTCCATATCAATCTTAACATCCTTGCTACTAAAACGTGAAACATTTACTTTGAAATCAGCAGCAGGCTTTATCACACAAATTGATAATTTCATACCAATCTCCTACTTATGCATATTTCAAATGAGAACCTTTAAATCGATCATATCGCAGTGTAATTTATTAATACAATGTACTGTAAATTCCTTATTTTACGTGAGTACTTAATCTCGCGATTCCTCTGTTTTGCCCCAAATCGCGAGAATATAAAATTGTGAGCACCAACTTTTTGTTTTGATTCATATAGTTCAAAACAGTCTGAAAAATAAGAGCAAGATTTTATAATCTGTGAGGACTGCTTCTCGCGATTTTATGAGGCAATTAATTCCTTGCATTTAATAAGGAATTTAGTCAATTTACGGTAGCTAAATATGAAGATGACAATATTTAGGAAGTTTAGCATAAGAATTAAAAAAAAATCTTCAATAGTAAATTCCAAATTGGCTTGGTAGTATCATAAAATATAATAGTCATAAAATATTCAATTAACTTGTAAAAAGGTAACCTGAGTGATTTAATTGTGTAAGTCATAAAAGTATAAAAGAATAATACTGGTACATGTACTTACAGGTCACTTGATGTGGACTTTATCACTTCAGAATCCACTTTTCTCTCTGATTAAATAAATTGAAAAACAAATATTTCAATTTTAATTTTTTAAGCTGCACAATAAATATAACTATAAAAGATACAAATAAAAGATATCTTTTGCAAAATCTCCTCAAAGATTGCTGACATTTATGTACTCTTGATTTGCATAGAAAGAACCATGCAAGCATAACAAATTGTGTAAATGTTGGAAACTAAGACCATCTATGCTTTGATCTCCGTTTTAAGTAACTATGAATTACATGGGAATTGTTCAATTACTGATACAACCACTGTACGACCTACTGTATTTTTAGTATGACACTTGCTTTATATAAAAACAGTAGACATATGTCTAATAGTACATGAGAATTAAGGTCCATTCAGATAGAGGAAAGATGAGCTAATAGAGAGGTTTAGATTTCAAATGTGTATGGGTACGTGTACGTGAACTAGGGGAATCAACTAAATTCTTCGCTTATTATGTCATCAGTTTTTGTGATGACATGGTTTCTACACGTTCTCTAAACTTGTAGAGTGTCGTCTACACGTACCGGTAAGTACAAATGTGTAGCTTTTTACAACAAATAAAATCTTATTGATGAGTGAATGTATTCTTGTGATACATTATATAGATTTTTAAACTTCATTTGCATGAAAATTGATAAGAAATTTATCATTTATTTGGAACTAATTAAATAAACTCATGTCACAAAACTGCATCGATTTACGTACAGGTTTATATTTACATTCTACTGTGTTTTTCCATTAAATTCTGTGATCTTCAAATGCCTCTAAATGCAACAAGTAGTCAAAGGTCAAATTGACGAGTTTAATTCTGACGTCACAAGCGTTGAACGCTGTAAACTGCAACGTTACAAACGAAAATCAAAGTTCACGCTTGTGGCTGTTACTGTGGCTCTTCCATTAATATTAACTTACCCTTAGGATAAGATAGGAATTTTAAGGTATGGATCACATTTGCAGACAAGGCAGGAAGTTATAAAAAATGTAAATATAAGCATTAAATCATGATTTTTTGAAGTATACACTCTCATAACTGCAGCGGTGTGCATACAAATTTTCATAACGCGCTAACGCGCGTTACTCAATTTGTATGCACACACCACTGATGAGAGTGTATACTTCAAAAAGTAGAGTTTTAACACACGTACTCGTACACGTTTTAAATCCCAACCTCTCTAATATTTCAATTACTGACGATTGATCTATAAAGATTTATCTCATGTGAATATACTTCTAAACAAAACAATATAAAAGTATAAACTATCATAGGATGACTATAACTTTTTATATCATTCTTGAGAAGAGTCAGACAGAGTGTGAGATAGTACGCTGCCTGAGAGGCCAAGGGTGATTAGAAAATAATATTAACTATATGCTTGCAGCTTAGAAAAAGACTTACCATTTTCTTTATTACAGCAGAATTTCCTTAATGATAAATACACAAACAAGATAAGTATAAGGACGAACACAGTGGTACAAATCATCCCAGTAATAGTTATGCTGTCATTAGAGTCATCATCATCTGCAAACGTCAAGGAAATAATTCATTTTCTTAAATTTTCAATATATATACACCATCATTTAACTGAGCAATTAACAGTCTAGACGGACTCCCAAAACGGAGTCAACGGAAGTGAATTTCTGCAAGTATTTTGGACTCCGTTTTGGGAGTCTACGCATGCGCACTTATACAAAAAATGGCGATTTTTCGATGAATACGTGGGGTCCACGAGAAATCATCTTGCAAAGTGCTACATGTGTTGGCAGACTTCTAACATGTTTTAAAAGACCCAGGATATAATTTACTATCGATCGTATTTGCACGAAATAGGTGTTTATTTGCACTTAAGAAAGTTATTTATCTCCGAAGTTGGATGTTTGGACGATGCTTAAAATGTGATATTTTTGTGTTTTTCGTGGAATTTTATCGTTACTAAAAGGTAAATTGCATTAAATTGTACTTTTTTCGTATTGTGTTACAATTTAAAGTCACCAAACACACAAATTGATAAGTGCATAAACGAAAAGGGCCCCGACTACTACCGTAACAAAAACTGGCTGCTCTAGCGATGATTAAAAACGTCTTATTTGTTTTGAAAAAATAGAATTGGTAGTTTAAAAAACTAGAAAATCAAACAAATTGTCATTCTAGATACAATAACTCTTAAAATTAAACAGATAATTATCATTTAAACAATATAATCGCTCGCGGCGTTTCCGATGTTAGTTAACCATATTAAATGCATAATTATTCAATATAATTAAGTAATTAAACCTGAAAATGATGAAAATGAGACTATATTTCAACAAACAATGATAAATAATGATATGCAAGCATTTAATTTATTTCTAAAAAGTTATAGTTATGCGCGATCGAAGATATAGGCGAATTTTTCATTTTAAAAATTAATCTTACGTAATACAAGTAAACAGTTATGAACATTTGACGTAAATATGACAAATAAACGTTCAGAAATGTTTTTGAAAGTTTAAAATTAATTTTTGTCATGTTTTTGGCCAATTTTAGAGATTTCTTTTGAACTAAGGGGCATAACTCATACGTTGTTTACATTAGAAACGCCATTTTACCGCAATGCATGATGGAGCCAAAGACTCCGTTTTGGGAGTTAACTCCGTTTTGGGAGTCTCGTCTAGACTGATTAAGCTGGCCTGACAACATTCAAATGAAATTATTATAAAGCATGTTGTATTTTAAATAGCCAATAAAGGAATATTTCTATGTACCGGTAATTTATAAGAAAAAATCATTGGATAATAATTAAGAGAAATTTGAGCACATTCTTATTTTTTTCTATTCACTACCTATATATATAGTTTTGAGAAAAATTACTGAAAATTGAATTGTTTTTAGATGTTTAAAGAATTTTTTTAAGTGTATGAAAATCAAAACTTGCTTTCATGTTGTTTTTCTGGATCTAGTTTTGTAGTTTTCGTGATATTTTGTCTGAAGTAGAATAAAAATATATCATTAATTCATCATGCTGAACATTAAACTGAGACATATTGCTTGTGAATTAATTACAATAAAATAATACTAAACAACGCTTTACAGTACGCTACAAACCTGGGGGTAGTTGGTCTGACTCCATCACATACGGTGTCACTAGTTGCTGTACACTCGCTGACCTGGTACTGGTTGTACAGCGTACAGTTCCTGCAGGGTTTACACTTATAGGACCGTTTATCACTGTAGGTCCCCGACTGACATTTCCGACAAAGTCTGCATTCTGTGGGACCTTTCTCTGGATCTGAATGTTCAATGTTCCAGTCCTACAAAATAATTGCAAAAATGATCTATCTATTGCATAATATCAATTGCATTTTTTTAAATAACAACAAACTGTCCGATTCATCACCGACATTTTATATAGGATTATGTATACAGGAAAATGAGGGTTTTCATTTCATATTTAAAAAATTACAAACATACGATTTTCTTTAAATTTTCAGCGATGGAAGGTTAACGTATAAGTAAACTGTTTGCCAAATTAAAACGAAATTAACCGGATGATTTTTAGGCTATCCGTCCTCATAGTTTGATCCTATAAACGTGCCGTGCCAGCAACTGTACATTATAGAATTGTATAAAAGAAAAGGTTTACGAATCAAATTTCATTTTATTTGTATTTAATTTAGAAGAAAAAATACATTTCCACTCACACAGAACGTAGAAGGGTCGCGTATATGTTTTTATTTAGCAAATTATAGTTTTGATTTTAATTATTGACGCTGTTGTAGAAAATGCACGATGTTAATTTTTGTCAATTGTTACGTCAGAGTATCAACTGACGTCATCCTAAGACGTTGACTCCGACGACAATAACGTCGATTTTGAAGAAGCGGCGAAAAAATTAAAATACTTCTGACGATTCATTTCACTTAAAATAATTTTTTGATAAGTAATTTTTCTGAAATAAAAACGTTACATGATAACCTGTATCATTGAACATTTTACTTCAAATCTGTGTTTTACAACAGTAATGTGCAATATCCTGCGCAGAGGGCGCAAAATTTTAAACCCACTACCGCCCTTAAGTAAGATAAAGAAGGCAAAATACATGTACCAGTGAGTGTCAGTTGCCTTTTCAGACACATCGGTGTGGAATTCATGTTTTAAAAGAAAGCATATACATGCCACTACAGAGTATTAGCACTAGGCTTCATACAATATCAGACCGTGTGCAGAAACTTTAGATTCTCAAAAGCTATGAAACTTTATCCGTAAGTTATTCATTTAAGTGAATCCACAATATTAATTTTCCACAAACCTGTTTAAAAATTGGCGCCCACAAATTCAAATACAATTTAACAATGTGGGTATATACACATGATGTACTGCACTTTAGTCAAATTCAACTTTAGATACTTCAGGGATACATGTAGTAATATTCAATTCCAACTAACTGCTTCAAATAGCACAAAATAAATGTTTACCTCTAAAGATATTGCCTCCTCTCCTTGGAGACACTCTTCACACTGTAAACACGTGTCAGCCTGGGTGTGATAATATTTATGGTCCTCCGGATCACACATGGGCTTTCCTCCCACCCCCTGGATGCTCCAGACCATAATTAAAAGAATCAACACTTTGAAACTCAACATTTTTTTCTCCTGAAAAAGATAAACAAAAAACTTTGCAATCAGACTACAATTCCCTCACTTTTACATCATATTTTACTTAATCCTTACGATTTTGAAATTCAATATCAATCTTTATTGAAATCAGCTTTAACATTTAATTTTTTATTAATATATAAAAAATAAAACAAAATAAAACAAGAGGCCCACATGCATACCTTGACAGTCACTTAAGTAACATAGGTATATATAGCTGTCAGAGAGTCTCATGTTTGTATTTCAAGCTTTATTTGGAGTCTAAACCCTAATCCAAGACTCCGGTGGCTGACCCCCCCCCCCCCCCCCCCCCTTTTTTTTTTTATCATTTAGTGTATGAAAACATCAATTATTTAAAAAAAAGGGAGGGGCAAGAGTCAGAGGAATCGCAGATTATTTATACATGTACCCTAGCTAAATATGGTAAACTTATAAGGGTTATGAAATTCACAATTTAGGTAAAGGGCTTTATGGACATCATAACCATACTGATTATTTATCTCCCCCTGCTGTGGAAGTAGAGAGGAAGATTTTCTATCAGACTAGCAAGTACATGTACATAATTGTTTGTTAGTTAAGATTTTTCTAAGATTTAATACATGTTCACTACACTAATGTCAACACTGATTACGCATGTAAATGATCGCGTTTTAGCAAAGGTAACTCGGGTAAAAACATGCATCCTCACAATTCAGCTTCTCACTTTATTAACACCGGCTTTATGTACCAGGTATTTGTATTTTTTGAAATGGTAAAAATGTGATTGATTGAAATGTAAAAAATTAAATCCTTTAGGAATCATATAGTCATGCGATTTGTGTGTTTGTGTGCATTAGTAAAAACCTTCTTTACATAATTTGTTATGCATTATTTATTCCTCAGCGATTTCAAAATTAAGAAAGTTTTAATTTGTGAATTTCATTTCAATTTTCTATTATGAGAGAGGAGAGAGAGGTCTTCCATATTTGATAATTCTCTTGGTGCATGGTCAGAGCACCAGTGCTGTCACGCACAGAAAGTGTTTAAGTTATGTAATATTTATACACAGGTGTATCCACAAGGATAACTTTTTTAAATGTGCTGTACTGCTTTTGATTTTCAATGTACCTGTCTGAACCATGAATAATTTGTGTTTATTCTCAGGCAGTCTACCTATTGTATATACATGACATTTCGGCGGCAACGTACCAGTGCTTGACTGGCGGATTAACGCTAGTTATGTTTGGGAGGTAAAAAAAAAAACACAAATAAAAATTGCTAAGAAATGTCGATGATCAGGATGTCCTAACTGACACAAGATTTGCTGTCGGCAAATGTTTATGTATGAAAGCTATTTTTAGTTGTGATTCAACGTCCCCGTTATGTTGCATAAATCCCCATGAATCAAGTTTACAAATGACTTTAAAATTCTTTGCAATAGATATCTCACCTTAGCAAACCCTCGAATCCTAATTATTTGGCTCTAAGAAAGTCCACTGGTACTTTTCCCTGGGCTCTGCAGCTCTATAGACTTCACCCGTGACGTCAATGATATCACAAGACTTATTTACAGTACAGCGCCAAAGTATTTCACATTGAAATGTTGATTAAAGCCTACACTCTATAATAAACATCTCTGTAATTTTTCAAACATCTTCACGATTTCATTTTTGAGATTTTTTAAAACTGAAGTATGAATTTAATTTATCATTAATTTATCGCTTCTAAAAAAAAATTAATAACACAATGGGAAGGACTTCTGGAATAAAACTGTAGTTATTTAAAAAAACAAAACGGGTCAAAAATATATATAAATACCTACCGGTATGTGATAACGATTTTTGTGGCTTAGGGACGCAGCAGTATGAAATGTATAACAAATAATCAATTTAACCAACTGTTGACAATAAATTATTAATCTGATAAAATGAATTATCAATAAGGCATTTATAATTACGATTTGTTATGAAAATACAGGTGTTATGTTATCAAAATCATCTTTAAAGTAAGAAATCTTTTAATGAACTGTATTAATTAATTATATACATACGACAGTCTTTCCAGCGGGGAATCCCCCAAAAAATTTTCAGTTTGTTTACATTTTGTTGTCGAACTTCAACAGTTAGGTGTCTGCATTAGAGACCCCTCCATAAAGATAGAGGGTTTGAACTCCCCAAACCCATACTGTATTCTAGACTTAGTTAGGACCACATGCATCGTTTTCAGAACTTACGTATTTAGCCTGGTGTTTTTTTTAGCTCACCTGAACCGAAGGTCTATACTCTGTCCCGAGTTTTTGCTTCTACCACTTTTTGCTTGATATTTCAATAATAGTAAATACCTTTGTGCTCAAACTACGTTCATCCACTAATATAAATAATGTCCATGCAGAATATCTGTTTTGAAACACCCCCTCTACCGCTTCAATTTTCAATTTTGCATTGCAACAGCCATTAAATAAGCCCGGATGATAACGTTAAAAAATTGCGCGATGTATTCCGAGTGTATTCCGAATAGGGAAAAGATTTAAACATTCCCCATTATAAATCTCCGTAACGAATCTGTTTTCATTCCTGTGAATTTTTCTGAGTGGAAAGGGATAATTGTTCAATGAAGATATCTTGGATATATTCCCTTTTAATGATTTCAACTGTATTTCTTTCACAGGTCTGTGTAATTTTATCAAAAATCATCAAAAGCAATGGAAGCAATAACTTGGGACAGACTATAGTGAGCTTTTCAGAAATATTGCATTTTCATAAAGAAATCTTACTTTAAAAAGTGTGGTGTACACACGTCACAACAACACACATACAGGGCAGTAACCATAACCTACTTGAAATAACGTTAGTTGCCTTCTTTAAGGAAGCATTAATTAATCCTATGTCTACAATAAACATCGTATACTAGCGGGAAAAAGAAATTGTGCATTATAGATTTAGTATAATTTTTCTATATCTATTGTTTGTATGTATAAAAGAAGATGGGGGAATAAGATGGCGCAAATGCCCATTCGGTTTAGTAGTGAAATACAATTTTTTTATTTTCCCCAATTAAATCTATTCAAATATATTATAATACAACTTTGCAAAAGCAAAATTTCTAACTATAGTCAGTTTTTAATATATTTAACAAAAAATAAGAAAAAAAATATTGTCGGAAATTTTGGTGGTATCGAACCCGTAACATAAAAACCCTAAATATATACCGTTAACTTATGCCAGGTACTCTAACCACTGAGCCATTTCAGACACAAAAATGGTGGCTATTTAAATATTATGTGTGACTAAGGTCACGATTTACCGGACTTGTACTATTTTTTAAATACGTTCAGTTGTTGGGATACAAAATTATATTTTTAAAGTATAGTGGGTCATCTCTCCACGTTTTTCTTGATTGAAATCGGTTTGTTTTCCATTAGACCTTAATTAGACTATGAGAAAAATATGGAGCACAGACCCACTCTATAAAAGAAAATGCATTGAAGTTCTAAAAAATGACAATATTTGCAGGTTTTGATACATGTACGTATACGCCTGTTTGAGTCAACATATTCCAAGTATTGAACATACCTACAGGTTACAAATCAATAATTCGTTAAATATATATTGTTTTAAATGATTTTAAAAAAACCCATCAGATTTGTTGATACTTTGATTTTTTAGTAGCCTGTCCGACCGCGTATGGGCATTTTACACGCCTTATCCACCCATCTTCAAAAAACAATCGATAATGGTACATGTATTGTTTTTGACAATATCGGATGGTAACCGTCCGGGTGCACGGACTTTTTCATGGTTAGTGAGCACCTGTTGTTTATTGAAGAATTTGTACGCACAAGTTTTACGGGCCAATACTGTTTGGAATAAGAACTGTAAAGGATTTTTAAAACCTTTTTTTGTTAAGAAATTTACCCCTATGTCATGCCACGACTCAACGAAAACCAACGAAATCGTGCTGTTGGGATGCTGCAAGCTGGAATGCCACAAAATACTATAGAAAGACACTTTGGAGTTCATCGGAACACCATCCAGTCGACTCATTATGGAGACGTTTTCAACAATCTGGCAACACCCAGGATCGACCGCGCTCTGGGCGACCTCGTGTGACGTCACGTCAACAGGACAACAACATTAGACTTGTGCATCTGAGAATTCGTTTCCAGACAGCAAGTTTGACTGCTGCCCGTAGCATTCCAGGGCTTCGACCAGTTAGTCCAAGAATTGTGCGTAATCGTCTACGCAAAAAAAAAACATCAGACCAAGACGTCCAGCGGTGCGCCCAGTACTGCTCAACGTCATCGTATCGCCAGACTAGCGTGGTGAACACGACATCTGCGATTCAGAATACAGGACTGGGCCAATATTCTGTTCACTGATGAATCCAGATTTTATTTGGATAGCAGTGACGGCCGTTGTAGGGTGTATCGTCGCGTTGGGGAGGTTACCAGGACGCTTGTGTTGTGCAACGTCGACAATTTGGTGGAGGTAGCGTTATGGTGTGGTGTGGAATATCAGCACGTGGAAGGACCCATCTACAAATTGTCAATGGAAATCTCACCGGTGTAACGAAGAATATTGACCCGGGTTGAAAAATGACCCGGGGGTCATTTTTCAACGTTGAATATTGACTCGGGGGGGGGGGTGTCATTTTTCAACGTTGAAAACTGAGACCAAAATCGTGAAATTTATACCCGGGGTCATTTTTCAACGGTATGAGAAAGATTTTTCTAAACTCTGAAGACATCGACACGTTGAAAATTGATCCTGTTGAGAATTGACCCCAACCTCAGAGTTTTGATCTGAACTGGAACTTACTCTACACAGTTTAAATGTACAATCATGCACATATTTGAAAGTTTTAGTTTTAAAATGTTCATACTGTCCGATATATATGCGGACGGGCTAATTTCTTTTAGGTTGATAGGTCCAATTAATCATTTAATTTTGAGACTAAAAATATGATATCCATTTATTATTACTATACTATGTAAATAAAGCTAAGAAAATAACCGTTTGCTTCGGAATGGTACAGGCGAGTAGGGCTAGAATACTTTTTGACATAGATGACATGGTTTTCATTCCCTCATGTGACAGAATTTTAAGTTTTAACTTGTCATAATCTCTGATAAATATATCTAACAAATGTATTGCCCGTTATTGTCACTTTTAAGGCAATTCAACAGAGCTCTATTCGACAAGCACCTGGCGTTGTATTTTCTAATAATTGAAAATATAACCTCTATACTGTTTTATTGGGTAAAGGGTATATATATTTATATCAAGACAAAAGGATATAATGACAGATACCTATGCTTAATTTGGAGAAGTCAGCATCCCTGACAAAAAAAATAAATGAATGGTTATCATTTTTTTTTATCTTTTTTTATGTATACTGTATTATACATATATACTTAACAATAATGTTTCATAAACTTGTCGGATTAACTTTATTGAAGCACCATCCAATTTTCTGCATATGCAGAGTCATGGTTTTTAAAAAAAAATGCAATTTATTTAGAACTATCAGTGAGTTTTCAATTCCATTAATTACCAGTAAATTAGAAACACAGGCAACTGACGTAAACATATACTATTAGCATACAGCAAAAATGTTATCAATTTTTAAAAAAAAGTAGGTTTTCATCTAAATATACAGTCGGAGGATGGTTGATCTAATTATATTAATGGTATACATGAAAAGGCATGCAAAAAGAATATATTAAGATTACTCAAGCATACAATTGATTGATAAACACTTGTTAAAATTCGGCTTTTATCAGACCTAGACTTGAATATGGTGATGTTGTTTGGAGCAGCTGTATCAAGGAAAATCCGATTTGCTTAAACATGTACAAATTGAAGCAACCAGGACAGTGAAAGGGATCAGAGTTAATTCTTCTTAAATCATTTTATATTGTGAGCTTAATTTGGAAACCTTACAATCTCGAAGGGATAAACATAAACTAATTATATTCTCCAAGATTATAATTGGTTAAGCACTACAAGATATGTTAAATTGAATTCAATCATATTTTCTAACTGAACATACATATAATCTTAGGTCGAATGAGCTTTTTTACTATCTACCACTATATACTTATTACAAAAGCTTTGCTCCGTCTACATGTAAATTATGGAATAATCTTCATGCAGGAAAGAAATTTCATCAACTTTATCTTTGTTTAAGTCAAAACTTAAAAAACAAAATCTACCTAAAGCTTACAAAAATTTCAGTTAAAGCAATAGGAAATATTATTTTACGTCAATTACGGAATAAAGCTAGTAAAGCTTACTTTAAGGATTTTTTAAACTGATGGGAGTTGATGTTTATAGTGTAGGTCTGCATCTGAAGGAAATGTGATTTTCCCCCTGGATATCCAAGATATACTCAACAAAGAGACGAACTTTTTAAACAGTGTACCTTTTTATATGAACTATATACTTTATGGTAGTTCTGATTTTTCATATAGATAAAATTGTAAAATTGTTTCCCTTGTTTATATTTATATTAGAGCTCCAAAGCGTTTTTGATTCTCTTAGGTTACATGTACACGGTTTAAACCTATTTAAGTATTATACATGTATATTTACTTAATATATAGTCCCCTTTTATTTACTGTTCTTTTCAAATGGGCTGGATCATGAAAATGTCATTCTTATGTTTGTATCCCTGCAGGTATAAATGAAGGTGATAGGTTTGTTAATGTAGGTGTGAGTCAACATGTCTACCAACAATATGTCGTACAATCATATATGATAAATATTCAGATAATTATTTAATATTCAAATATCCCCTGTCTTATATGCACATAATATCAATAATATTCTGTAAACTTGTAATACTATATTCTTATGACTACAGATAATTTCTTCTTGACTTTGTATGTTTGAAAGGGTTTACATAGGCTATGACTCTTATCCAATCCATTCAATAATTTGAACATTCCGTTCAATAAAATACGTTTTAATTGAATTAATAATGTAGGTGGCTGTGATAGGAAGGTCAACCATCTACTCCAACGGTGCTGTATGATCTTCTTCTACAAAATGCTATTCAAAAAATGCAATTTACCTATCTATTGACGAAAACAATTACTGTTAGTATTAATGATAAATTTTTGTAATCAAAGCAATTTAGAAACTATTAAAGCAAAAATTATTTTATTGTCACCCTGTACAAAAATTAGGTTGCTAACTTGCTACAGATTCCATGAAGCAGAATTGTTTATGCCTAAAAAAAATCAGCGATTTGATGATATTTAGTTACCCTAGTAACTACGTAACAAATAAAATTTAAAAAAAAAGGCTTTCAAGATATATTTACTACAGCATTATTCATGAAAGAGTACATGTTAGCATATCATCATTTTGTACACTGTTATTGGCTGGATAGGTGTGAATACAAAATTCAGATAATCACAGCTTTAACAAACTGAGTGGGTGCGAGCACAAAAATCTCAATATGACATACTCTAAATTTTGTATTTGCACACACCCAGAAAATATACAATGAACAATATCAAAGTTTCAATTTACGGGGTGAACGTAAAACCAAAATTAAACAATATGATGTATTGTAATTTTTAAAATATTTACATTTGTACACTTCTCCAGCGAATTTAAAAAATGGAGTTTAACTGCATTGACTATTTTAACGTGTAATTATGTACATGTCAAGGGGTAGCTGATATATAATATTCTGGGCTACATTTGGGAACAATTAAGAACTCCAAGGCCTTTTGTGGAAATGACGCTGAATATTTATTGTTGTATTTGTATATCGAATAAATGGTTTCCTCAAGTACAGCTAGGTGATTTATAATCATATACAATAAAATATTACTAAAACACTCTCATTTTCTACATTCACTCATTAAATTTATCTTTAGTTAAATGATATTTAAATTACACATATTTGATTAAAATAACTCACCAAGTATAACAGCAATATGAACTAAGATAATAGTCGGGTTGACAAGCTATGAAGCTTAATAATTCAACCGTCTGTCTTGGGTGGCGTCGTGATATTAAATCAAAGTTCGTGCTAAAAATTCGATAAAGCAAACGGACATGCGCACTCACTCACTTAAACCCGAAAAACCAGTCTAACACACCCATTCATTCACTGATCCATCCGCCAAACGTAACCACATGACCTCTCGTACTACTATCATACTATGAATGATTGTATGAATGAATGAAGTGGTGTGAATGTAAACAAATGAACAATGGGAAATAGAAACATGGAATGATGAAATAAGTGAACGCAAATATGAATACTAATTAACTAAAATAATTAATCCTGTGACATATACAAATATTCTCAAAAAACATATATTTTTTAAAGAAATATATAGATATCACTCAAAACAGCAAATATACGCGAAAAGTTTATTACAAGTATGAATAAAATAGTTATTACATATTTAAAGGGATAATATGTAAATTAAAAAATATTCATTTATAAAGTTTCATTTTTAACCCCCCCCCCCCACCCCCTTGAAACATATAAATATAAAGAATAAATATGTATAAACTGATAATTTGTAATTAAATAAACTCAAGTTATAATATTGATTCCTTATTTTGTGCTTCTTTGCTGTTGAATTTTGAACCGGTTTCATGATCAAAATTCCACGATGCGGGTCAATTTTCAACGGATTAGGGTCTTTATTCAACACCTTTCGTCTCATTATTCAACGTGGAAAAATGACCCCCGGGTCAATTTTCAACCCGGGTCAAAATTCTTCGTTACACCGGCGTACGCTATCGAGATGAAATTATTCAGCGTCATGTGATACCCTTCATACAGAGACATCAAAATCACATCACTCTGCAGCAAGACAACGCAAGGCCACACGTTGCACGTGTAGTCAGGGACTTGTTTGTTCAACAGAATGTCGATGTCTTGCCTTGGCCAGCTGTTTCCCCCGATTTGTCGCCGATCGAGCACGTCTGGGATGAAATGGAAAGACGTTTACGCCGTTTACCAAATCAGCCAGTGACATTGGCTGATTTAGGCCAGGCTTTAACCAACATCTGGAGCATTTCTGAACACTTTAGTGGCATCAATGAGGCGTCGCTGTCAAGCATGCATGAACGCAAATGTTGGTCACACGCGTTATTAATTTTGTTAATTCAATTTCAAATAACAGTGACTTTCGAGTGTGCTGAAATTGACGTTATTCGACGTTGACATTAATGTGTTATGTTGTTACGAATACATGTGTTAACAGTATTACAAAAAATAAAATTTGTTCATTGTAATTTTTAAATGTTTTTTCATATATTAAATAATGCACAGTTTCTTTTTTCCGATAGTACATTTTATCTACCTGTATATTCTTTATGTATATTTATTTTACAGGCCGTACTAGTACACACGTGCATCTGCTCTTATTGCACTGACCATTAATCAGAAGAGTTAATAATCAACTTACTATGCACTCCTCCCACAAACACGAAAGTGGACAAAAAAACCACAAAAAATTAAAAAAACAAACAAACAAATAAACGAAGGTGCTGCCTTTCACACAATACCATCAGATATATAATGGAGGAAGATCTCCCATAGGCTTGCGTTATATGCTTAAACGTTATTTTATTTTATTTATTTTATTTACTTGTGTTTTTTTTTATGTATTTATTTAAAATGTAAATATTTCAACGTAGAATATATCAAAGCCTAAAGCCAAACACCGTGTTTAATTTTTAAGGACAGAAGTATTTGTGGTTTTTCTATCAAGCTTCATAATTTCTATTAACACTTTCCAGTGTCTTTGTCTGCGATAACACTACGCATCAATTTTGTAATGTATGGTCCAATACTTTTCATCAATGAATATTTAAAAATTTAATCGTAAAGTTGCTGAAAATTATATAAATATAAGTAATAAAGAATTATTCTTTGAATATTATGATGTGAACAAATACGGTCGATTCGGAAGTTATCCAATCTATTATACAGCCCTTCGGGCTTTATTGGATTTGATCATGCTAGACCGTATTTGATCACCTCATAATACTCAAAGGTAAGATAAAACAGTTGAAACCATCTTTCCTACACCAAGCTGCTTCAATGCTTTTGATGATTGAACGTACTCCAAGCATCCCCCCACTATGAAACCACCGTAATAAAGAGGAACATTTTCTTTTGAGCACTTACAAACAAAATAAAGACTCAAATGCTAATGCAAGGTAAATTATTTCATTTCAAACTATTGACACACAGATTATATCTTTTTATTGATAAATCATGTCTTGAAAGAAGTTATGCATGTATTTTATTCTATACCAAAATCAAAAACCATAAAACGCTAAATCGGTTAATATAATAATCGGTTAATCTGACAATTTTTGTCTGACAAATTGACTATCAGATTAAGCGTAACCCAATGTAATGCTTTGTACACAATAACGTATTTTATGCGAGTCCTAGCTGGGCTGCTTTCAGCAGCGTAGCAGCTAGTCTAGCCGCTAGGTTGTAGATATCTAAGTCAATGAATCTAGTTACTAGATCTCTGCACAAATTTATTTCTGCCAGCAAGCTTAAAGATCTTTGTGAAGGCCACGATCGTTTTTTTATCATACTAGTGTCTCATATATTCATTGACAAGAGTTCCGAGCCATCTACATACAATACAAAACAAATGAAAACAATTTATTCAATGATTTAATGATATGAAAACAATCATTATTTTAAACAATTTTATAATATGTGCATACCAGTTTCATTAGAAGATTTTTGCAAATGCAAGACATGCTAGTACAGTTAGAATAAATGACAAAAGACAACAGTCAGAGTATTTCTAGGGTCTTCCATCTTTTTCACTGACATGGATTTCATGAAAATCATTTGACATGTCCTCATTTTTTTCTTTTGACTTTGAATTTATTTTCAAGGCTAAAAGAGCAATGTTTGTACATAACTTTCATTTGATTTCTCATAAATTCTTTACTTTAGGTGATCTAGCACTTTCAAATATATATCTTCAATACAAAATAAAGGTTGGTCCCAACATCTTCTTTCCTTAATATCTCGAAAATAGTAACAAAATTTGACCAGTTATTGGTTATACCAAGAAAAGCTTGGGACCAGGCCATTATCTTTTGTATTTTCCTGACCATAAACTCCATGAACAAAATTCTTGTTTTACTGGTTAAAAACAAAATTGGTCTTAAAAATATTATTTCACGAGGAATTGGATGGAAAACCCATTACTTTTACAATCAATGTGATCTTTGTAAATGTAAATAACTTACATTTCTAAAACTTAAGATAACAAGAGGCCCATAGGCCACATCGCTCACCTGAGGAACAATAGGTATGATAAAATCAGCTCAATGGAGTCATAATACAAACTATCTGGACAATGTACAATAATTCATGTAAATCCTGTGTAAATAAAATCCATTTTCCCCTGGATATTCTTATGTTTATAATCACTAGTCCCTTTTCTAACAGGATGATTTTATAGTCATATCATATGTTGAGTATTGCAGTTCTAAAAAAGATCCCTAACAATAGTTTATATATGGGATATAAACGTACATCAAACTCTGAACCTACTCGTGAGGCCAAAGAATTGTCCAGGGACCAAAGTCTTAACAATTATAAAGAATCATCTGGCTGATTAGTTTCTGTGAAGATTTTTAAAGATTTACCCTATATATTCCTTTGTTAAACTTTGACACCCCCCCCCCCATTGTGGTCCCACCCTACCCCTGGGGATCATTATTTTCACAACTTTGAATCTAAACTACCTGAGGATGCTTTCACACAAGTTTCAGCTTTCCTGGCTGATTCGTTTCTGAGAAGAAGATTTTTTAAAGAATAACTCTGTTTATTCCTATGTAAAACATCGACCTCCCATTGTGGCCCAAACCTACCCCCAGGGATCATGATTTTCACAAATTTGAATCTACACTACCTGAGGATGCTTCCACACAAGTTTTAGCTTTCCTGGCTAATTAGTTTCTGTGAAGAAGATTTTTAAAGATTGACTGTATATAATCATATGTTAAACTTCGATCCCCCATTATGGCCCCAACCTATCCCCAGGGGTCATGATTTTCACAACTTTGAATCTACTCTACCTGAGGATGCTTCCACACAAGTTCAAGCTTTGCCGGCGAATTAGTTTCTGAGAAGAAGATTTTTAAAGATTTACTGTATATATTCCTATGTTAACTTTCGATCCCCCATTGTGGCCCCACCCTACCCCCGGGGGTCATGATTTTCACAACTTTGAATTTACACTACCTGAGGATGCATCCACACAAGTGTCAGCTTTCCTGGCTGATTAGTTTCTGAGAAGAAGATTTTTAAAGATTTACTTTTTATATTCCTGTTAAACTTCGACCCTCCATTGTGGCCCCACCCTACCCCCAGGGGTCATGATTTTCACATCGTTGAATCTACACTACCTGAGGATGATTCCACACAAGTTTCAGCTTTCCTGGCCGATTAGTTTCTGAGAAGAAGATTTCTAAAGATTTACTCTGACGTCGCGCACGATACTGGTGTTACTTAACGTTACGCTTATAACGTCAAACGACGCACAAACGTAACGTCGCATTTTAAAGAAATTCAACTTCTTAATAACTGTGAATTTTGAAAGTAAAATAAATACAAATGTATTGATATCTCCTGTATCTCCAGATTTGCACTGCAAGCAAGTTATGAATTAATGCACAAACATTGCCAGTAATATGGTAGTAAATGTACTTAAAATAAGATCACAATATGCACGCCTGTAACTCAGGCAATATTTAAGAAATATAAGTAATAACTTTAAAAAGTGTATATCTTCATTTAAATAACTCAATCATAGTTTATGAAACAAAAAAAAATTGGCAGATTGGAATGTGATTTCCTTTTAGAAAATTTCAAGCTGCATGGTATAAACTATAAATTTGATCAGCGAATTCAAAACATTCCACATTCGATATTGCACTTTTATCCCAGACAATACAGCTAAATGCACAGATACATGTATTTGGATAATATAATTATACAATCATGAAAAATTATATTCTGGTATATTATTCTATTTACTAGGTTTTACAATCTTTGAAGTTTATGTATTCGATCATGTACAATTCATTTTTAAGACATGATAATGTCGTTTATTGCATGCAATATGTTTAAATGGACACATTCGTCCAAAACAATATTGGCCCGAGCATCTATTTCTGAACAGATATAAACTACTGCACTGGCTGGCACTACGGCTCTTCTCCTGGGTATAAGTTTGTATGAAAGAAGATTCTTGTTATCAATATTGTCGTAATAAAGTCCTGTGATGACCTTAATACCAGCTGGAAGAGTTGAGCCCCAAGCGTCAGTGCTTTCGCTGTTTAATGTTTGAATTGCTTCCTGAACTTTTAGCAAGAAATAGTCATGGTCTGGGTCATCCGCATATACGGCAATTACCTGTCCTTTGGATACCATTTCGGACAAGGGCACCTCTTCGTCATCTTCTTCAACATCGAATGTGTTGTTTGTATCCTTGACCATTTCATGGTGTTGAACTTGCCCAATTCTTTGAACATTTACACATTCGTGATATATTTGTAAACTGCATTTTTCACAAAAGCAGGACAGTTCGCGTATAATGATATGGGGAGACGAGTTATCAACGATGACTTGATGGACAGATCTGATGTTTGAAATTGGTTTGAAACTTAAATTGCCTTCTCTTGGGATGAAATCAAGAAAACGGAAAAGCCGTCTCCGGCAAACAGATTTTGTCCGCGTCAAATTCGAAACAGCAAATTCATACAGATCCCGGGCATTTTGTATATGGGCTTGTCCACGCAAAACTGCCAGATCTGCCTGTCTTTTTAACAGTCCTCCAGAAGCATCTTGAGATCATACATTATAAACACAATCATGTAATAATACATAATAATAAATAGGGTCTTCCGTCTAAATTGTAAAATTAAAAAAAAAAATATTAACCAAAAAAGAACGAATGACTTGATTGATTTCCATGAAATTTCCAAAATTCCCAAAAATCATTGACATTATAAATTACAGTTAATGTTTTCAAAGAATGACCTCTATAAAATATTTAAGGATCCCAATATATTCTTTCCTTAATATCTCGAAAAAAATCAACATGTACATTCCGAACAGTTCTGGACAATGTTTATAATATATCAAGAAAAGTTTGGGACCAAACCTTTTGTATGATTAGTAACAAGGACAAAAATAATTTTGGTCTAGGTGAAACAAAAAATGTCTGCTTAACTGATGGTATCACCTTATTTTACTGGTCTAGGACGGAAGACCCATGTGATATAGTTTCTAGTTTTCCCTTATTATACAGCAGGTAACAAAAACACGTGTAATAGGTAAACAAAAAGTTTGGTAAAATGTAATATAATCATTTATAGTTTATAATTTAACTATAGTTCAACTATGAAAAAAGAAATAACAGTTTAAAACCTTTTAAAACACACATTAATCGTATTAATGTTAATAATCAACACACAAACTGTACTAAAAAACAATAATAAGAATAGAACAACAAGCAAGGTTGATTTCGATATAAAAAGAATGGTGCTATATTTGCTCACAGCTCTAAAGAAACTAATAATTTACAAAATTAATACTGAATCCAATAAACAAATCAACTGCAGCATTTAAATACACAAATTATAAAATTTAATTTTATAAGAGATCCAATTCTTTCTTTTTTTAAAGAGGGTAATATGTATATATTGCACAGACTACATTCTGGGCACCTCTGTCTATGGCACATATTAGAATGACAGGTTCAAAACCAACAGTACATCATTGCAAACAATTCTGATATCAATCCTAGCTTCAACAATACATATAAACTGCTTTAAAATACAAGTGAATATAATCGCCCTATAAAAATGCACCTTATTGTATGTGTACACTGTTAAGGGTAACCTTAACAATGTACTTTCTAATTTTTAATGCAAATCAAATTAATTGTTAAAAGATTATATATCAACATTTCCATTAAAATTCCATATGCCATTAAAAAATTACATTTCCCCTAAATAAGTAAAAAAAAAATGCCTCTAAAATTAGAAAATGTCCTCAGCTTTCCATGCATATTAAACACATCTACCAGTAGTATGGAACAAAGCAAACTGTGAACTCAACATCCATTTATTTCACTTTCTAATGTAACAAATCAACATAATATATATACATATATAACTATTCCAGATCGAGCAAATAAATCAAACAATTCTCACTTCAAATTAGACCCTTGCTCTAGAATCAACATATCTGTACTATTTGAACTGAGAAACTTCATTTCATCAGAATAAAAGGGGTTTACCCTTTAATGAATTACGAAATCGCAACAATGAAGTAGTATGATCTACTCCTCCATAATGAAATGTCTATATCGTCACAAAAGGGGTTGATCCCTTAATGATTCCCAATATTTGTACTACACATGTAGACATTACAATTACATAGAAAATCACAATTACATGTAAGGACCCTGCCATGTATAACTTAATTAATTTTCTCATAGACATGATGGTTTTTTTGTTCGTCAAAAATGTTTAAATTGGTCAATAAAAAAAGACAGCATGTTTAATAATTGCATGTTACATTAGGAGAAGAATAAAATTCACTTAGCAGAAACTAGCAATTCTTATATGGTCGAGACCGGATTTTAAGTACCGTAGTGAATTTGGCTACAAATCATATCTACTAATAGATTCCAGTATGCAGTCAAAGAAAATACATATTACATGTATTGTAATACATGTACATAGTTTTATCTTCATAATGAAAATTTTTTAACATTTCAGAATTTGAAAAATAAATTCCTAGGTTAATTCATTTTGACCTAGCAGAGTCCTTATAATTTAAAGCACAACCTGTACCTGACATGTACATGAATAAAGACGTACATGAATAAAGACATTCACAAATAAGAAAGCATAAAAAATTGTTAGTACAATTACTTTCATGATTATACTTGTGCATTAATCATATATCTTAACAATGTAATCTATCGAAGCAGCAAATCAAAATCTATACACATAAAACTATATCACTTTTACAATCTAAAAATTAATTAAGAACCAAGCGTATAGAATAAGATACTCTAATGTGTCTAACAATCTACAAAAAATTTCAAACTAATAAACAGTGAATTTGTTCTCCGAAGTCTTAACAAGAGGCCTAGGGCCACATCGCTCACCTGAGCAACACTTGCCTTAATTCTCATCAAATTAGAATTACAGTATCAAAATATCTTGACAACTAAGTACAGTAGATCTTGCTAAAAAAAATTTGAAAATCTGCCAATTTTTATCAACCTCTTTTTTTTTGGAAAATACCAAGCCCCTTTTGTTGTTGTACCTGTAAGAAGATTTTTCTCTATTCCTATATCCCCCCCCCATTTCGTGGCCCAACTTTTCTCTAGGGAATCATGGTTTCATCAAACTTAAATCTGCATAACCTGTGCTTTCACACTAAGTACTGAGTTAAGGACTGAAAACTTTACCAGAATATTTTTAAAGATTGTCTCTATATATTCCTATATAAAAATTCAAACCGCCATCACTGTCCCGCCCTACAACTAGGGACTGTGGTTTTGCAAACTTGAATTTACACTACCCAAGGATGCCTCTACACAAGTTTAAGCTTCTCTGGCCAAATAGTCTTTAAAAAGAAGATTTTTAAAGATTTTACCTACATATTCCTATGTAAAAATTCATCCCCCATTGCGGCCTCACCCTACCCCTGGACTATTATTTAAACAAACTTGAATCTATACGATCTGGGGGTGCTTCCACCCAATATTGGGCTTTCCTGGCCTAATAGTTTTGAGAAGAAGATTTTTAAAGATGTTCTCTATACATGAAAATTTATCCCCCATTGTAGCCCCGCCCTACCCCCATGGACCATGATTTGAACAAACTTTAATCTACATTATCTGAGGATGGTTACACGCCAATTTGAGCTTTCTTGGCCAAATAGTCTTTAAAAAGAAGTTTTTTAAAGATTTTCTCTATATATTCCTGTATAAAAATTTATCCCCCAATTGTGGCCCCACCCTACCCCCAGGGACCATGATTTGATCAGACATAAATCTACATTATCTAAGGATGCTTCCACTCAAATTTGAGCTTTACTGGCCTAATAGTTTTTGAGAAGAAGATTTTTAAAGATTTTCTCTATATATTCCTATGTAAAAATCCATTCCCGCATTGTGGCCCCACCCTACCCACAGGAACTATGATTTGAACAGACATGAATATACACTACCTGTGAATGCTTCGACTTTAATTTGAACTTTTCTGGCCTAATAGTGTTTGAGAAGAAGATTTTTAAAGATTTTCTCTTTATATTCCTATGTAAAACATGATCCCCCTATTGTGGCCCCACCCTACCCCCGGGGACCATGATTTGAACAAACTTGAATCTACACTACCTGAGGATGCTTCCATTTTGATTTCAATTTTTCTGGCCTAATAGTTTTTGAGAAGGATATTTTTAAAGATTTTCTCTATATATTCCTATGTAAAAATCCATTCCCCCATTGTGGCCCACCCTACTCCAAGGGACTATGATTTGAACAAACTTGAATCTACACTACCTGAGGATGCTTCCACTTTAAATTGGGCTTTTCTGGCCTAATAGTTTTTGAGAAGAAGATTTTTAAAGATTTTCTCTATA